>NW_015505281.1:706492-732021 GCF_001515645.1 Sinocyclocheilus grahami | reverse complement strand
GGGGGGGCGACAAAAGCCTATGGCAACGAAGCTAACAGGTGAACTAATGCCAGAGAGCTTGAGCATGATACGGCCAAGGGCTCTCTGTCAGATCTGTTTACGCAGTGCGTGTCTCCAAGCGGAAATGATCCCGGCCTGCAAGGCAGGCAGGGCTAGTGGAGAGCGCCTGCAGGTCCCCTATTCGCTTTACTAATGCCAGTGCCAGAAGCAGAGCAGTCTTCAGTGATAGCGACCGACTGTTGGCAGACTGTACCGGCTCGAAAGCGGGGCCCTTCAGCTCCCTCAGCACAGTGCGTAGATCCCATGAAGGGATGGTAGGGGGACAAGGCGGATTCAGCCTCCTGGCACCTCTTAAGAAGCGGATAACCGCACTGTGTCTGCCCACCGATTGGCCCGCAATTGGGGCATGAGAGGTAGCTATAGCCGCCACATAGACTTTGAGCGTGGATGGGGAGCATCCCTTATCCAGCAGCTCTGGCAGAAATGACAACACCTCTGTCAAATTGGAAGTATGAGGGTCTTTGCCGCGGTTTAGACACCAAGCGGAAAAACCCCCACTTAAAGGCATAGAGGCGTCTTTTAGATGGGGCTCTAGCCTCTGAAATTGTGTTTAAGACTCGCTCTGGGAGGATCGAAGGCTCGGGCCGACGATGATGCCATATTGTCCCGTTCGCTTGAGAGAGGAGATCCCATCTCAGCAGAATGGGCCAAGGGGCCGCTACCAACAGCTGAGTCAGCTCTGATAGCCACAGCTGGTTCATCCAAAGGGGGGCCACCAGGAGAACCTTATGTTTTTGTTCCCTTACTCGCCTGATTACCTGTGGGAGGTTGGGTCAATCGTGGGCCAACAACGTCCCTGGTCTTTGAGTAATAAATTGGGCAGTGAGAGTTGTCTTCTGAGGCGAAGAGGTCTACTTCGGCCTCGCCAAAGAGCTCCTATATCCTCTGAACCATCTGCGGATGGAACGTCCACTCCCCTGAGGGGACATTGCTCCTTGATAACATGTCCGCTCCATGGTTCAATTTGCCCGGTATATGCGCTGCTCTCTGCGAGCGCAGGTTGAGTTGAGCCCATTGCAGAGGCACTCTACCAGAATGAAGAGACGCTTCGAGGAGAGGCCCCCCTGGCGATTTATGTAGGACACTACAGACATGTTGTCCAATAGGATTAGCACGTGGTGCTCTTTTAGGACTGGCGGGAAGAACTGAACCAAAAGTCGGTATGCCCTCGCACAGTGTCCCCCAACCTGAGTTGGAGGCGTCTGTCGTGACAACCGTCCTTCTGCAAACTATCCCCATGGTCACGCCCTGTTGGGATGGAACCCGTGGTTTCAACCAGCGCTGAAGGGGGCGCATACGAAGCAGACCCAACTGTTGTGCTGGCGATGCCGTCGCCATGAGGCCCAGCATCCTCTGAAACATTTTGAGAGGGCGAATGGTACCAATCTCGAAGGAGGTCGCCAGCCTCCGTATGGCCAGAGACCGTTCCGGCGTGACTACAGCTCTCATTTGGGCTGAGTCTAAAATTTTTCCCAGGAATGATATTCGCTGGCTGGGGGACAACTTGCTCTTGGCAGTATTGACCCTGTGTCCCAGGCACTCCAGATGGCTGAGGAAGAGGGTCCTGTGTGATATTAATTCTGCCTCCGTCTGGGCCAGAACGAGCCAGTCGTTGAGATAGTTGAGAATGCGGATTCCCATATGTCTCAGAGGGAAGAGAGCCGCGTCCATGCACTTCGTAAAAGTGCGGGGGGCCAGAGACAGCCCAAAGGGAAGGACCGTATATTGATAAGCCACTCCCTCGAACACGAATCTCAAGAATCGCCTGTGACGGGGGGTTATCTGGATGTGAAAGTATGCATCCTTCAGGTCCAGAGAAAAGAACCAGTCTCCTGAGCGAATTTGCGCAAGGATCTGTTTCAGTGTAGTCATCCTGAACGACCTTTTCATGAGGGCGTGATTCAGGTGTCTGAGATCAAGGATGGGCCGGAGGCCACCATCTTTTTTTGGGGATGAGGAAGTAACGGCTGTAGAAGCCTGACTCGCTCTGGGCTGGAGGTACCTTTTATACAGCTCCTTTTGCCAGCAGATTCATCACCTCTGAGCGCTGGACGTGAGCATCCTTGCTTTGCACTAAGGTGGGGACCACGCCGCTGAAGCGCGGGGGTCTTCAAGCGAATTGGAATGAATATCCTAATTTTATTATCCCTGACACTCCAGCGATGGCCTGCCAGGCCTCGGCCCACGTGGCGGCCCATTACTCACGGGGGCAGAACCCTTGTGAGTAATGGAAGAGGAAGTTTGCTCTCTTTTTGAAAATGTTTGCGTTTTATTTTTCCCGCTATAACAGCGGCTGATTGCTTGGGCACATAAACGAACCCGTTGTTTGCACAAAACACATTTCCCTCTGAACCCGGAGTTGAACGGGGTGTCAGGAGGCCTAAGAGAGGCTGCTTGGGGGGCGGTCCGGCTGTAGCGAGATCTGGCCCCGTCCTCTTCCTGTCTTGCAGATCAGGATGACGCCTGAGGCACCGGGTCAAACGTAATCTTGGGTCGGGGTCCCTGGTGCTTAGGAAGAGGGTAGTGTTTGGCCGAGCGAGAGCGTCCCTGTGTCTGCTGCGCCTTAGCGGGCTGAACGGCGGGGGCGGCAGGTGCTGGCTTCGCAGGCTGCTGAGTCGGCGGAGGCTTGGGGCGACCAGAGGCAGCAGCGCAGCTGGAGCACTTAGGCAGGAAATGTTGCATAGCTTGGGACAATTTCTGTGCCTCCGTGAAGCGCTTGGCAAATCCTTCGACCGCCGGTCCGAAGAGAGCCTTGGCAGAGACTGGAGCATCGAGGAAGGGGATTTTATCCACATCCTTGATCTCTGTTAACGTCAGCCATAAATGGCGCTCGAGCCACCACAAGGCTGGTCATCGATCTCCTGATCGCCTGAGCAGTGGTCTTGGTGGCGCGCAGAGCCAGGTCGGTTGCGCTCCTCAGGTTTGCGGGGTCCAGGCCAGACTCGTCAGAGGGAGCGAGGATTTTGGCTTGAAAGACCCGGAGGACCACCATTGAATGAAGCGCCGAAGCCGCCTGTCCAGCTGAAGTGTAGGCGCATCCAGCAAGATATCGGCCTTTGCTTTCCAACCGATAGCCGTGGGCGGGCAGAGGTGCGCGGCCACCGACTCATTCAGGGGAGGCAGCTTATCGTATCCCTTCTCTTCAGCGCCGTTGATGGAAGTGAGGGCGGATGAAGTAGAAGCATGAAAGCAGGCGTACTAGGGAGCACGCCACGATCTGGTGAGCTCGTCATGGACCTCCGGGAAGAATGGAGAGGAGTGCTAATGAGGGGCTTGGCAGCGCCCCGGCAGGAACCACTCATCCAGATGGCTGCGGGAGGGCTCCTCTTGCGGAGACCACTCTAAGCCCAGATCTTCGACCGCATTCGAGAGGTGGCGCTGGGCGTGGACAATGGCGAGGGGGTGGGGTCAGTCACCGAGCCCAACAGCTCCTCTGCGTCCGATGCTGTTAATGACATGCTGTCATCAAGCAGCTCGTCCTCACTTCCCCCAAATGAGATCAGGTCACTCGCGCCAGCAGAGGGACGCTGATCAGACTGGGAGAAAAAGACGGGAGAACACTCTCTCTGGGGCGAGGGCGAGGCACGCAGGATCTGGGCCGACGTGAGCTCGCTCGCAGCCGGTCGCTCGAGTCCTCTGCCCTGCCGTTTTTTCCTCACAGGTCCCTGGGAGGAAGAAAACGGGAGTGCGCAAGGGGCAGAGCCTCTCTCTGAAAAGAAAGCAATCCGCGAGCGAAGAGAGGCGAGACTGAAGTTCTCGCAGTGAGAACAATCAGTTCCCGTGAGCACAGCTTCCGCATGGGATTTCCCCAAGCAGGAAACGCACTCCGTGTGGCCGTCATCTGCGTGCAGGGGAGACCCGCACGAACCGCAGTAACGGCGCGGCATTTGCAACAAACACTAAGCTCTTTTAGTATCGCCGGATGGCAGCAGGGGGAAAGGACCGGATAATAATCCTATTTCAAATAATAGTCCTATTTCATATTTTTATATTTAAATTTCTAATGGCTATAAATGATCAACATGATCAAAACTTTGCTGTTGGACACAATCTACTACATGTCTTCTGATTGATAGTTTATTCTTTTTAATTAAATAAATGTCCTTTTAATGTAATTGTACAAATGTCTACTTTCAGCTTGTGCTTCACGCGTCTTTTTGCTGTAAAATCTTTACAGATTTTTTTGAAGAAAACATAACTTTGATATTGTTAGTAATAGTTCAAGGTGAACTCTTACTGAACTGAAGCAGTTTAGCTTTCACTTGATCTTTTTTTGTTAGAAAAATCAGTGAGTATTTAATATGATCATCAGGTTTTTTTTTGAGGAACTTGTATTTGTTCATCTCTCAATCATCATTGTATTGCATTGCATTATAGGTTTCTATAATCAAACTAAGCATTTAAATGTCATCATAAGACATTATTAGAGATGCACAGTAGTGACAACTGATATTTATATAATTTTATGCAAGTATGTGCTATACTATTACAAAGATCTTGTTGATTTACATTAGAAGCATCAGAATCTCATACTTTTTGTTTATATAAATATCAGCATCTGCCCCAATTTTTGCTCAGTTTGGGCTTCTGAATAAAATTGAGCTGTTTTTTCCTCCACATTCTCACTATATCAGACTATGAGCCATAAATGCCTGATTCAACAAATATGATGTTCAACAACAACAAAAAAGCACATGATTTTTTTACCCCTAAAGGCTCAATAAAATATTCCATTTAAAAAAATCCTCACTATTACTTCATATGTCTCGTTTCATAGGGTTATTTAGAATCTCCTTTGTGATTTTTCTTTCCTATAGACTTTAAAACAAACACATGCAGCTCAGTGGACTGACACTCAGTTAAGCTTTGCCACGTTTGGCACAAGTCTACATGACGCTGGTCAACACCTGCTCAGCAGAAGAGGTAGAGCTTCAGTTTGATGTGTTTTCCTGTATATGTGTTTTTTCAACAGTTCTGATGGCACATATATGTGATTTTTAGGATGTTAGAATACATTATTTTATGTGCAGAGAGGTTTTTGCTTGTCTAGAACTTGCTGTCATGTTAGATAGATAGATGGTCTTGTGGGTGGTTGTCAGGGTGTTGCTATGAGGTTACTTATGTGTTCTGAATGGTTTTATGTGGCTTCTAGAGTTTTCTTTGTGATCTTCCGGTCTCTGGGTATGGCTTAAAGTAAGTCTGTGGGATTATCACCTGTTTTATCATCCACTGAGTGAAACCCTGAGTTGGATGAATGTCAAGGAATGAGTAATGAGCAAAAGTTTCATTTTTAGGGTTTGGATTTTAGGGTTTTTCAGATGTTGATCTCCATAATAATAACAGTGATGATTGACTTGTTGACCACCACTGAACTTATTTTACCATTTAACGTAACAGACAATAACACACTACATCCTTGAAATTGTTTGTTTAGTGCAGGGTTATTATCATTAACTAAAACTAAAACCATAAAAAAAAAATAGTTTAAAGGTGTTTTGTTTAAATTGAAGTATTAAAATAAAACTAATAAAAACTATATATATATTTCAGAAAATAGAAATGACAAAAAAAGAAAACACAACTACAACTACAATTAAAATGAAAACTGAAAATATACAAATAAAATCTAATACAATCTAATAATCTGCTAGTTGCCCAACCAATAGTTCTCATTTTTATTTAGTTTAATTTGTACTAGATAACTAAAACTAAATATACTAAAGCTAAAAATTAATAAAAAACTGCATAGGCATATTAAAAAAAAATTGTCAAAACACAACAAAATTACTTAAACTTTAAAATTAAAATGAAACCAGAAAATATAATACACAAAAACTATATCAGTATTTCAGCTGTACTAAATAGCAGTGATTTAATGATACCTTTATTGTTTTACCTACATATTTTCTCACTTTCTTTATTTCTCTAACTCTTGCAGCTAATGCACACCCTCCCTCTGTCTTTTCTGCACTCTTGGCCAGTGTTTGATGAAAGCAGTGAATCGGATCTCTTTCTCGCTTTCTGGGTGGTGTGGGTGTGGTCAGTGTGATGTCACTCATTGAGAAGGCGAGAGTGGGTGTGAACCAAGCGGAACACATCCCTTCCTCCTTATCGTCTCGCCAGTGACCCCGCGACCTCCTCATGACCGAATGTCTGAGATCATGAGTGTGTGGGTGTGTGGACAACTTTTGCCATACTAATGCTAGTCAAAAATGTTCTCGCTAATAGTTGACTTTTAAACCAACTACTGGTATGTTATGTAAATCATCTGTAAATGTACTTCTGACAGCAGGTTCGTGTGAGGGTTGGTTTAGTGTATGACAAATCCCTGAAAGCATATGCATATGTTACCTGGATTCATGTATTTTCATCTGGAAGATACATTTTTTTACATTGCTAAAACATTTTTTTTAGGTTGTTACAACATTCAGCAGATGTCCAGAATGTATGTGAATCTTTTAAAATATGTCAGATATTTCACACAATGATTAGAATGTGAGCACTAGTGTTATTTTTCTTAAATACTATTATTTATATACTATTATATTTTTTATTAATGTTTTCAATTAGCTTTTTATTTTTGTACTTTAAATGTTTTTATTTTTATTAGATTTTTTTTTAGATTACTATTTAGCTTTAATTAATTTTTAATTAATTAATTTGATTTGTTTTCAGTATTTTACAAATTTATTTCCAGTTAGTAATTTTATTGTTATTTTTAAATTAAATATTTTTTAAATACTATTATTGATATAGTATTATAATTTTTTTTATATATACATATTTTGAGTTTTTTGTATTTTTTAATTTGAGTTTTAATTTAAATTTTAATAAGTTTAAATTTTTTATATTTATTAGCATTCTTCTAATTAAAATTTTTTTTTTAGTTACATTTTTTTTTCCAGTAAAAGATTTTAGTGCTTCAACTTATTTCAGGTAGTTGACAAGGCAACATTTCTAATTTTTGATTAGTTTAAGTTTTTCATTGAATATTCATATTTTATTTTACATCAAATTTATTTTAATTAACACATTTTTTTTAATAGTTTTAGTTATCAGACTCTCTTATCAGGCTATGCACTCTTTTAAGGGTGTAATTTTTGCATTTTTTTTTTCTTAAAAGTATACTTGGTTTTAATAATTAGTAAGCATGAATTATACAATCTCAAAAATAAAGGTCCCCTAATGAGTTTTCATAGTGAGAAAACAGAAGAGCTACTCTGGGTTAATTTCAGTGATCAATTCTTCAAAGAACCATTTGTTTCTTACTGTGAAGAACATTTTAATAATCTGAAGAGCCCTTTTACACTATAAAGAACCTGCAATGGAAATATTCTTAAAGGTTCATCATGCTACCATCAATGCCAATAAAGAACCTTTATAGTAAAGTAAATAAGTAACCAATCACCACTGGTATTTGTTTAGCACAGGCCCTCTGTTTGTCCAACCAATGGAAAACCAATGGAGTGTTTGAAAACCTTTAGTTTTCATTCATATGTTTGTGATTCAGGTTAGTGATGCATAAATGACAATTCATCTTTTAACATCTCAGTGTTGTATATGTGCTTATTTGGAGACACCCGCAAAGGAAGTCGTATGATTTCAGAAGCAAGACGCTTCCAGTGACTCTAACACGATCAATTGCAGAAATGCCCTTTGACCCCTGATGTAACAGCGGATCGCTGAGCTCATTCTGCGAGATTCCCAGTCAATGAGGTTTCCTCCGGCTGACGTTACGATCGGTGAGAATTGCGGCCGGGTTGTGGCTCTTTTCGACATTAATATTCCGTTGATCGCGATAAGACGGTAGTTTTTGATTTATTCCGGATGATTCAGCTGCGGCCCATCGCTTGTTTACATCCCAAAAATTCAGCTCGCAAATTAAATCACAGGCGGGGTCAATGGAGGCGCCGCAAACAGAGGAAAACACGCCAGAGGGGGAAAAAAAGACAGGAATGGAGGAGATATGAAAGGAATTGAGAGTGTTTCTCATCTTGTCATTTTTAATCCCTCGCTCTTTCTCTCCCTTCCTCTCTCTTGTTTCCCTGTCTGGAAGTAGAGAATGAACGACTCCCCCACACTGCCTCAGCTATGAAGAGATATGAGAGAGAGAGAGAGAGAGAGAGGAAGCATCTAACCAGCTGACAGCTGCAACCAAACACACACACACACACACCTACACGCTCTCTTCATCATGCCTGTCAACACACACTTAACATACACATGCACTCTGAGCCATTCATGCCATGTGACTAATGAGTCTGGAGCTGCAGGGAATGACAACACTGATTGGCTGATGACCACAAGATGCACATATGGGCTTGCTTCTGACATCGCATACTGTCTGAGTAGGTACTTCTTTTGAATAAGCAATTACTTTGCAACTGTTCAAAAAATATGTTCTGTATAGTATGAATATGTGCAGTATTAATGTAATCTGGATGTAGAGCCTACTACATTCATCATGTTGTCATTGTCATGTGACCTACCATGCTTTACCACAGTTGACAAATCCTCTCCCATGGCCTCATGGGATAGTAAAGTCTCCATGAGACGTGCACTTCAGAAAAATACTTTTTGCCTATTATATATTAGGGAAGTGTGCGATTTTGGATGCAGCCATGATTCCAAACACTGTGCTGTGATTAATAGTTTATTTCATTCAATTTATATGATATGACCTTACAGTATATATGGGATTCATTCATTGTTTTTATGCCATAAAATATTTTTATATCATTTCCCTGCATCTCCAGAGTGATTAGGGGAAAAACGTTTACTAACTAGCAAAAGCCCTTGATATGCTGAATTATCTATGAGCAATTCCAACCAATCAGATTCTTGGAGATGATCTGCCGTTCTGTTCTATCATTTCCTGGCATTCATTCAGCACATAAAACAAGTCATGAAATGCAGGTGTCACCACACTCTCAAAACATTTTCCTCCATTACTAAACTCCTCCACATCAAGAGAAACAAGATGTAGGAAAATGTAAAATGAACATCTTTCTCCATAACAAATATGAGGCCCTTTTCTTCACTCATACTGGCCCAATATGTTCACAAGCATGTGTGTTTGTCTGTGGTCACTGTAACACATTAACAATGTAAATGGCACAGACTTCATCCATCTGGCCGACACACACCTGCGTTTTGACCCTTCGTACCCGAGTCCCCGAACGGCCACACATTTTGCACCATAACTGAGCAGATGTGCATGTGCTGACCAGGTTCTCGTGTGTGTGTTTATGTGTGTGCACCTGCTCACATAAACACCTGTGCTCAGTTTTTTTAATCCATGCATACCCGTTGTGCACTGATCTACGCTGTCTGCATTTCTGATGTGAATATGTATGAAGCTGTTTAAACAAATGAACAATACAGTTCAAAAGTTTGGGGTCGGTAACATATTTTTTTTTATTTTTTTGAAAAGTCTCTTATGCTCACCAAGGCTGCATTTATTTGATCAAAAATACAGCAATAATGTGAAATATTATTACCATTTTAAATGAACTGTTTTCTATGTGAATATATTATAAAATGGCATTTATTCCTGAGATAAAATCTGAGTTTTCAGCATCATTACTCCAGTCTTCAGTGTCACATTATCCTTCAGAAATCATTCTAATATGCCGATTTGCTGCTCAAGAAACATTTCTTATTAATATCAATGTTGAAAACCGTTGTGCTGCTTCATATTTTTATGGAAACCATGATCAATTTTATTTTTCAGACTATTGTCAGCGGCCAAAACAAGCAGGGTGATGACATCATCAAACCTGAGACAGAACGATTCCTGAAGGCGTTCGTGTGTAGAGTTGAGCGCAGAGCAGTGGAGTCTTATCCCAAATCACCCTGCACACCCTTCAAGCACAATTTACACTGCTGGCCAAGTTTAAACAATATAGCAGCACAGGGAAGGGAAGAGAAAAGCAGTCAGGGCTGTAGGTGCTGCGAGTCGGGTCGACACTCAAAATTAATGTTCTCTGAAAGATCTACAGGAACAAAAAGTCCTGTCTGTGGGCTGTTGCATGTTGCATATGTCACGGTAAAAGCCTTGCTTTCTACAGCACTCACTCAAGGTCACTGTATCTGTCCTGATATGGGAATGTCTTTTCCTAGGTTTTCACTCCTTCTGTTAAAGTTCACATGAATCATTTCAAACCTGTTTTGCATCTATGCTTGCTGACGTTCCTCTCAGTGTAAACCAGTAAGACTTCCCTGGTCACCAGATGCATCAGAAAAACCACTGTGGTTGAGCAGCACTTTTGCCAGACCAGCACTAAACCTATGGAAGCTTATTTTCACCACAAAATAAAAAGGTAATTGTGACCTTTTAACTCACAATTCTGACTTGTCCTCACAAGTTTGTTTAAAAAGCTGTCAATTCTGCGAGATAAATTCAAAACTGTGAGATACAAACTTGGAATTCTGAGAAGAAATGTCAGAATTGTAAGCAATAAAACTATACTATACAACTTTTTTCTCAGAATTGAGAGCTATAAACTCAACATTGCGAGACAAACTCAGAAAAAACTCAGAAGTCATAATTGTGAGATATAAACTTGAATTATTATACTACACCCCAGCATAAACGAAAATTAATGCTGGGGTGTAGTATTTACTTTCCACTCAGAAATTGCTCAGTTGAGTTGATTGATTGGTTTGTAAATAGGATCAATTCCATGCATTTCATCTTTCTTTTTTGAAGAACATGTGGTTTGTAAATTTCTGTTCTGATTGCATGAGTGCACTAAGTCAAATCATTTTCCATTGTGTGCTGCTTATCGCTATGGCCTTGGGCTAGTGACTGAACCGCAGGTGCACCACTGAGAAAAGCTTTGAATGAAACGTGTCTGATAAACGTCAACTAACGTATCTGACACAGGAAAATAAGACTTAGACAAATCTGCATCTGCTGTCGTCTTCTGTTTCACCAGACCCTGAACCACCAAAACCACTATTTTAGATTATTATTAGATAAAGTGAATCAGCCTGTAATGATACCAGCCTTGAGAACAAGATGGCAAACACGATCTAGTCTCACTTGCACAATTCCCAGCTAATTCTGCACAACCGTCTGAGAATGTTAAAGCTCCGTTTGATGTTTTTCTGCCTCTAAACTGCAGTTTCCTGTCAGAGAAGGTCACAGGCGCTCTGCTCTATCCAGACAGCAGATAAGGTGCCAGCTCCATGCCTGCTAGAACAACCATCCTTGGGCATTATTATTAGTAATTTGGCAGGACAGGACCAGACAGCCGCTCTGCCTGCCCAGGGCGAGTGTCGGGATTCTGGGCAGAGTGGATTATCAGAGACCCTTTGGTCCCATCCGCAGGTTGGGAAAGGAATGGTAACCATCTCAAGATGACTGCGCCCCCCCCCCCCCTCTCTTCCTTTTGCTCTCTCTCTCTCTCTCTCTCACACTCGCACACACACACACACACACACTTATTGGATCCAAACGAGATTACTCAGCCTCTGTGTGATGCCGCCCGACTACAGCGAAAACACTCGCCAATGTCACGGAGCGCACGCGCACGCGCCAGCGGTCCCACCGGGACGCATCGCGCCCCTGCCTCAAGCCCAGGCCGGGTCCGCCGCTATAAGAGGGTAAAACTCTGCCACTGTTTCAAACCCAAATCCCCCACCTCGCGTAAACCGGGACCAGCACAACATCAGCCAGATCGCTTTACAGTGCTTCCAGAAATTTAGTGCTTTTGATGCATTTTGAGTCTTCGTTTCATGACTATAAAACGCAAGAGGGCAGAGTGAAGAGAGACTGTTCGCTTGAAAGCGAGAGGGAGGTATGAAAGCTCACGGTCCGATCCAAAAGGAACATTTCTCAGCACCGCGACAGAACCGCAGACGGTCAGCCAAGCCAACACTCGCCCACCCTCTCCGAACCCCCTCCACTCGTCTCTCTCTCTCTCTCTCTCTTTCTCTCTCACTCTCTCTCACTCACACACACACACACACACACACACACACTTTTTACTTAGCTATCTAAATGAGGACATACCATAGACATCTGTTGTTTTTATATAGACCTAAAGCAATTAACCAAACCCTACCCTTGAAAAACTTAAACCAGCATAAGAGGGTTTGCTGGTCTCTTCAAACCTCTTCAAATCAAGCGAGAACAGATCTGCCTAATCATGCTCAGACTGTTTTTATAAGCAGGTACCCAATTAAAACCATATTTAGGACTCGTTTGTCTAATTCAGGATGTCTTCTGTCTTTTTAACTAACATTTTTTTTAGCTCAAAGTATAACTAAGTATACACACAACACAGTCGTGCACGTGTGTGTGAGCTGGGAGACCGTTATTAACAGTGGGACACGAGGGTCAGTGTTTAGTCAGTGATTTGGACTTGCAGGTCATCCCTTTGGTTCCCTCCACCCATTGTAACACACATCGACTTTCTCCTCTAAATGCATTCATGTTTGCTTCTTGTTCAACCTCTCCCACCTCGCGAAGTATGTGCCATTGGAAAGAAAGTTGTTTTTCAGAGGAAGAGAGAGGAAAGGAGGGACGGAGAGGAGGAAAGAAGAGGCAGATAAGAACCATTATTAATCCACCTGACATTTAGAGACCGTTTCCCTCCGGTCTTCCAAACGTCCGTCACCTCCAACATTCAGTTTCCTCTGGTGTTTTGTGCTGTGCTTCCACTAGAGGGTGTTTGTAGGATCTCTGGCCTCATTCATCCATCGGGTATTCAAGTGCAACACCTAAGCTGATTTCTCAGTAGCATACCATTCTTATTTCTGCGTTATATACAATTATTATGCATGATATGCATACTGTGCATATTATGTAAATCTGACGTAATCTGCAGTATACAATGGAACATTTCTACACCGATTAAGATTAAAACTGGTTTGTTTATTTATTTAATTTAAAATGTCATTTATATATTAATATTATATTAAGATATAATGAATGCAATTTGTATTTTAATTGTATATCAAAATATTACAGTTTATTAAATGTTTTATATTTTTCCATATATATGTCCTGATGTGCTCAGACTCAGGTGAGACACTTTAAAATTAATAAAGGATTTGTTTTATTTTCTAACAGAGTTCCCATAATCATGGAAATTTTGGAAATATTGAGGAATGTTAAAATCATGCTTTCCAGGCCATGGAAATTAATCTTGAACGTCATGGAAATTTCTATAGTAAACGCACACTGTGCACTAATTATGCTCTAAAATATTTCATCGGGTAGATGTTGTTCTTGTATCAAGTGAATCTTGCTCATGAGCCATAGTGATGTCTGATTTGTGAGCAAATTGTTCTTTTCGAAGTTGCTTCTTTTCAATGAATTAGTCACACTGATTCACAAATTGCTCTGAATGATTAATTAGTGAATCCTCATCCAGTAATCACAAACGACTGGAAAGGTCATGGAAAAGTCACAGAAATTCATTGGTCAAAAAGTATGAGAACCCTTTGCTAAGTGTATAACTCTTGGATTTTTTGGCTTTGTTGCTCTGAATTTTAAGGATGATTTGTAGAGATGGTTTTTCTTTTTGTCCTGTCCCTTTAATTCATTCTCTTGTCTTTCCCCCTCTCTTTCTTTCAGTCCCTGCTCACTGCTTCTAGCGGCAGTATTGATTGCCCATGTCTTTGCTTTTGCAGCTTTGGGCTATTGATCTTTGGCTGAGGCTCTGAACACACACACACACACTTGTATTGTCTCTGTTTGAGATGGCTTGCTCTGAGATGGTACGAGAGGAAGAGCTGTGGGTTAATGAGTCTGTCTTGGCAATGTGTTTGGCTGTGAGTTTCTCTGTGTTTAATACCTCCATTCTGTTCTACAATTAACATCAATCACTGCAGCTCAATACAGTCTGAGTCAGACAAAGACTCGAGACCAGCTGTGTGTGTGTGTGTGTGTGTGTGTGTGTGTGAGAGAGTGTGCACATGGGCTCTTGGCTTCTCTACCTGCTCACTGCAACACAAAATACACACTGATATTAACATGTCAGGCATACTGCAGATTTATATTGCAAATTTAGGCACGGATTAATGTCACCAAACAGAATTGCAAAAATAATGACTGTTTTCAATTTCCCATCTTCCATTAGTCAGCAAAACAATAGTCCTTTCCCAAACATCCACCATTGGTTGAATCAATCTGACGTGTCAGCAACTATAAAAATCACAGTGTTTTGACTTGTAAGATCAGATCTCATAGCATTATGTACCCAATGGGTGTTTGTGCTTGCTGATAGGAAATCACTGCATTTTACTCTCCAGCAAGGATTGTTTATTTGGACATTGTCTAGTCTATTTTTACTCATTGTTAGAGCCATACATAACATTTTTCTGGGTATTAAGTGTGATTTTTGTATATTAAAGGTGACATATCATGACAATCTGACTTTTCCAGGTTTTAAGTGCTATAATCAGGACCCCGGTGCATCTACCAACCAAGGAAACGTGAAAAAAAATAACCCAGTAACTTTGTTTTGGTAAGTCTTTTTCTGCAAGCGTATGAAAAAACATCAGCACCCTAGTGACATTGCAAAGGGATCTCATTATAATATTACCGCCCCTTAATCTGTAAGTTTCCACCCACGGTGCCGTCATTTTGATTTCACATTCGCAAGCGACAACAGTGTACCAGTTCTAATGCCATGGTGAAAGTTTGAGCAAAACATGCTAACTGTTCTGCCTTTTCTGTTTTCTGTCTGTTCTGCCTCACAGACGAGCGCAGAACACTATTTAGCCTCCAGCCTCAGAGGAGACAAGAGAGCAGTGGATTTATTGATTTATTTATTGTATATTGCTGCTGCCACACAGATCTAAAACCTTCACAGACATAACCGACTGTTTTTGTAACTCATGTGTTTTTAACGTAAACTTGTGTGTAAATGAGAACTTAGTACTCACATGCTGTGACAGCCGCTTTCTGTCCGTGTGCTTCGGATGTGTGTGCTCAGAAAACCTTATATCAGAAGTTTAAACTAATATGGTTTAAAACGCATGATTTCAGCACGATAAACATGATAATCAGATCCAAAACAGATGTTTATTTAGCAGGTACAAGCTGTAATTGCGCAGCTCTATTCTGGAAAAGGGGGCGGGGAGCAGCAGCTCATTTGCATTTAAAGAGACAGGCACGAAAAACATTGTTTTTCTGCTTCCACTCAAAATAGGCATTTTCAAAATGATATAATAAATGATCTGAGGGGTATTTTGAGCTGAAACTTCACAGACACATTCTGGGGAAACCTGAGACATATATTAGGGGCATAATATGTCTCCTTTAAAGGGGCACCCATTATGCAAAGCTGGTGCTTTAATCCAAACAATGTGTTGTAGATCGATTGCAGTGGCGGCACCTCTTGACCGGATTGGTGTTAAGTGTGCTGTACAAGTGTATAATAGTGTCTCTGTGGTTACTGGCACTTATAAGCGCAGGGTTGCCACCAGCCGCATAGAATCCAGTGGAAACTGGTTTACAAATGAAGCTTTCTAATCTACAAGCAACTCACCATGTAACGTTCAGCCTTTAGGAAAAGGAGTTAACTATCCTTATTATTAAATTAAAAAGTGGATACATTTTAAAGGTGACATATCATGAAAATCTGACTTTTCCAGGTTTTAAGTTTTAATCAGGTCCCTGGTGCATCTACCAATCAAGGAAACGTGAAAAAGATTAACCCAGTAACTTTGTTGTGGTAAGCCTTTTTATGCAAGCGTCTGAAAAAATGAGCGTGTCAGATTTCGCTCCCTTGGTGACGTGGCAAAGGGATCTCATTATAATATTACCACCCCTTAATCTGCACATTTCCACCCACGACGCCGTCATTTTGATTTCGCAAACGACCAGTGTGTACCAGCTCTAATGCCATGGCCAAAGTTTGAGCAAAACATGCTAACTGTTGTGTCTTTGGCTGCACAGACGAGCACAGAACACTGTTTAGAGTCCTAGCCTCAGAGGAGATGAGAGCAGTGGATTTATTGATTTATTTAATGTATATTGCTGCTGCCACACAGATCTAAAACCTTCACAGACATAACCGACTGTTTTTGTAACTCATGTGTTTTTAACGTAAACTTGTGTGTAAATGAGAACTTAGTACTCACATGCTGTGACAGCCGCTTTCTGTCCGTGTGCTTCGGATGTGTGTGCTCAGAAAACCTTATATCAGAAGTTTAAACTAATATGGTTTAAAACGCATGATTTCAGCACGATAAACATGATAATCAGATCCAAAACAGATGTTTATTTAGCAGGTACAAGCTGTAATTGCGCAGCTCTATTCTGGAAAAGGGGGCGGGGAGCAGCAGCTCATTTGCATTTAAAGAGACAGGCACGAAAAACATTGTTTTTCTGCTTCCACTCAAAATAGGCATTTTCAAAATGATATAATAAATGATCTGAGGGGTATTTTGAGCTGAAACTTCACAGACACATTCTGGGGAAACCTGAGACATATATTAGGGGCATAATATGTCTCCTTTAAAGGGGCACCCATTATGCAAAATTCACTTTTACATGTTGTTTGAACATAAATGTGTGTTGGCAGTGCATGTACACAACCACCCTATAATGATAAAAACTCTTTTTTTTTAATCCCCATAAATCACATTTTCACATTTTACAGGCCCCACCCACGACTGATGACAGACACTGCCCTATTAGCAGAGAGCCCGCCCTGAGTGATTCGCACACAATCCGCCATGTTTATCTTCACACTAGAGCATTTAAAAGCAGCATTCAAGTAAGAAATGTCTTCTTATTAGAACTACAGAAATTATGCATTCAAGAGCAGTGAGTGATTTTCTGTTTTTATTTTATTTTTTGGGTCATGTATAGACAGTATATATTATGCTGATGTCACTTAATACACCGATCTAATATAAACATGTGATTTATTTCCCAACTGTTTACCTTCACAAACATAACTGACAGTGTTTTTGTAACTTGTGTTTTTAACAAACTTGTGTGTATTTGACAGTTTATGCGCAATAAGACATGAAAGGGACATGAAATAAATAATGAAAAACTTAGTTTAGTATTCCCATGTCGTGTGACAGCCACCTTCTGTGCGCGTGAAAGAAAACCGTACATCAGAAGTTTAAACTGATATGGCTTTAAAACGCATGATTTCACCACGATACACATGATTTTTTAGCAGAGTATCTGAGGAACAAGTTATAAAGACACAGCCCTATTCTGGAAAAGGGAGCGAGGAGCAGCAGCTCATTTGCATTTAAAGACACTTTCACGAAAACAGTGTGTTTCTGCTTCTATTTAAAATTGGCATTTTCAAAATGATATAATAATCTGTGACATATTTTGAGCTGAAACTTCACAGATGCCTTCTGGGGACACCTGATACTTATATTGCATCTTGAAAAAAAGGGGCATATTAGGTGCCCTTTAATTTGTGTATATTTTGAATATTTATACTCTATCGTGTGACTTTAGTCAATCTTATACTTAATATGTACAATAATACGTAATATGTGTGAGTAAGCAATAATGTTTTGAATTAGGAGGAGGAAGAGGTTTGGTACTAGACCATCTTTTGGTCATTGAAATTATCAAAATCATAAATAATTTGAAGTTTTAGAAAGTGTAAATGGTTCTTAAATTTGATTTTTGTTTTTGTAATGGTTTTACACATCGCCTGTGGAAATGGTCTAGAATAGAAAAATGTTTTTATTTCACAATTATACTCATTATATTCAGACTGATGAATCACTTTTTAAGATACACATTGTAACTTTGGACTTTGCAAATGACCCTGGTTTCCTCACATGAAATGTATATTATGTTGGTCTTCTTGTATGTTTTTGTTCTGATGGTTTTTAGTGGACAAAGTCTCACAGGTGAAAAAAGGGGTGAATCTGCAAAGTCTGACTGATTAAAAACATCCCTATGTTGTAAAGCTAAACCAATGTCCTCTCTTGTGTTTTCAAACAGGAGAAACATCTCCGTTTGATCGCACCTTCACGGTCTGGGTCGTAAGATTTTCACAGGCTGGGATGATGAACATTGTGGGTCTGGTATGGAAATAACAGTCCCTCTGTGGTGAGGTTAGTCCGCAGGTTACCAGTAAAGAGCTTTTTAAACTGCACAAGGAAACCGCATGTGTCTTTTAAAAAATTTGCGGTTGATAGATATAAAACCAGATTGGAGGAATCTGGGCTTGCATTAATGCAAAGTGGTTACAAACCTTCTGGTCTCTTGGTTAACCTGTCTGACCTGAGCTAAACTGGATTAAGATCTGTGGCAACACAGTTGTGGTTTTTGGGGGGGTTGTAGTATTGTACCGTTCCAGCTCAGCGCAGTGATTGTAGTCCACAATCTCATGTTTCTCATTAGGGGCGCACTTGATAGAAAGGCTGTTGAACTAGCGCGTCACATCTCATCATAAAGTCGTTATCTGCAATGAAACCCCTTTTATCAGTGACTCACTAAATCTAAACCGTTCCCCAATGTGTAAATGAATGAGACACATTATTGAGTGTCTTTGATGACGGGCCCTGGCGAAACCGTCAAGTGCCGCAGAGCTGTGGAATTTGCACGGCGCTTTGAAATGAGAACCTGTTAGCCACTTGTACCGCAAGCGAGGACAGCTGCGAGGGGAACGGGTCAGGAATTAATTACAGCAAGCAGTGTGTGTGTGTGTGTGTGTGTGTGTGTGTGTGTGATATCACTGCGAGGAGATGAAGGAGACTGGGGAGAGCGAGCAAGAATAAGAGATGAAATATTGTTTTTATTAGCGACGATGTAGGTGGCAGGGTGCCGACTCTTGCGCTCGGAGATCAATCTGCGCTTCATTTCGTGTTTGGAATCCATCACAGCTGTCTTGGTGATGAGGGATAACTTTACTTTTCTCGCCGCGGTGCAGTTCTTGTAAAAAGAGTGTGAAATGTTGAATGTGATCACTTCAATGTGACACCAGTGACATGGAGCAGCGTACACTTCCCTCAAGTGCTGCGAAAGCATTGCTCTTTCACTGACTGTTACAGCCAATACTGTATTTATAGATAAGATATAGGTCTTAGATAATGTGCCAAAAAAATCACATAAAGCTTACTTTTGTAATTGCCCTCAACTTCATTTGCAGAAAAAGCTGTAAGGCATTTGGCGGTTGATTTCACAGAAGAGTGTCACTGATTTCACAACGCCTCTTTGTTTGTTTGAGAAGCCTGATGCAGCAACACTGATTCAACCAAAGGCGGTAGTTTGGGATGGGACTGTCTGTTTGCCAACTAGTGGAAAATGGTGGAAATGTTTGGGAAACCTGTTTGAAAACCCTAATTTTTGCAATTCTTTTTTGCTGATACTAAGGGAGGCACACAAAATGTGCAGATTGGTGGGTTCCCAGGACCAGGATTGAAAACCACTGCACTAAGTCATGGGTCTCCAACCCTGCTCCTGGAGAGCTGAGTCCTGCAGACTTTAGTTCCGATCGTAATCAAACACACCTGCTTGTCATTATCAGGTCACCCTGAACACCTTGATTAGCTACTTCAGGTGTGTTTGTTTGGGGTTGGAACTGAAATGTACATTAGCAGGGTTGGAAACCCCAACACCAAGTGGTGCAGAAATTGCATGCATCAGCTATGAAGTCATAACTTTTATTTTTAAAACTGCAGCTTTTTCTACGCGGTTTGACCGTTCGTCCACACGCAAACGCAGCACCAGGTTACTGAAACTGAACATTTTTGAAAACACCTGCCAGGGTGAAGATTTAAAAAATCGTTATCGTGTAGACAGCGAAACCGGAGTTTTTGGCTTCCAAAATACTAAAATATCTCCACCTACTGGAAACTTTTTCAGGCTTCTGATTGGCCAACATGGCTTTACGGTTGAGATTATATTGCCACCTGTTGGTTTGGCATGCTCTTGACAGTGCTTCATAGCATAGAGATTTTTTTTTTAAATGGAAGAAGGAAAAACTGTTTATAAAAATACCCGTGTACGTGTGGACATGGCCTAACACATTTCTGGTCTTGTGAAAATTATTGAAATTTATATTTTAAGTGTTTGTCTTTTACCAAATGTAATAACTTTCCTTTTCAGTTGACTTTTCAGTCACTCTTATTTTCCAACCACCTGTCATATAGAGACACTTTTTAACAAGTCAAGTCCCAACTTAAATATCTGTTGTGAGTAAAAAATAAGACTTTTGATAGAAATTCCTGCTTTCTAATGTGAAAAAGAGAGAAAATCTCAATAAAGACCACAATCTGTGCTCGCATTTGCCAAGATACCAATGTCTGGAATAAAATTCCAGAGATCTCAATATACATTCATTTTATAGCTCTAGACACATTATGTATGATAACTATATACTAATTTGGGTCGGTTTTTATTTTTCCCAAGGAATGTTAGGAGAAACATTTTGTTGAAGCCTCCTAAGCTACAAAAGAGCAACTTCTGAGCAGTAACACATTTCTTTGGGATATCACAACTGTATACTTGCATAGTATGGTGTATATTTGGAATAAATGAGGCAAATGCAGATCAACTGGTTCAGCACGACCAATGACCCAATCTGCAGCATGTTTGGACGTCAATGTGAATCTGACAGTCACCTGTCCTATAGAGACACTTTCTCTGAAGTCAAGCCATGACCTACATATGTATTAAAGATTGTCTATCACTTGGAAATATGTCACTTTATGGAAGCCAAACCTCTTGTTTCTCTGTGTGAGTAAAATTGAAGACTGTTGATTAAGATTCATGCTTTCTACTGTAAAAAAGAGACAAAATCTCAATAATGTCACAATCTGTGCTCAGATTTGCCAAGAGTCCAAAGTCTGCAATCAAAGGTCCGAGATCTCATTCTGAACTCCAACATTTCTCATCAAATGATCCATGCTCCTCCAAATTCATTGCTCAGCTCTAGACACTTATAGGATGACATCTAGTGATCCATTTGTGTCTGTTTTTATTTCTCCCAAGGAATTTTAGGGCATCTGACATCTAAGTTGTTGATACTTTAAGTCTCCCGAGCTACGAAAGAGCAACACAGCTGTACCACCTTTCTTTGTATATATGTACAGTACAGTTTGTTTTTGGGTCAAAGGAGGCAAATGCAGATCAACTGGTTCAATGCGACCAATGACCCAATCGGCAAAGCCTTTGGATGTTGGCGCGAATCTGACAGGAGCTGTCCTTGCAGGTAGTGGCTTACTTGTGCTGCCAGGCCAAATGAATGTCAGCTATGAGTTTAATTCACAAAGCTCCATTAGCAAGTGCAAACGTCTTTTCGCCGCAAATACCAGCAACTGGAGTAAATTTATTCCTGAAGTTCCTGGCGCGGAGAGCCAACATTCCCCAGCAAACACAAGAGTTCTAATGTTTGCCGTTGGCTTTAGAAAACGGAGTGACAAGCCAAATGAACTTGTCTAAATGGAGGAGAACACAGCAAACGCTGCCAACAATTACTAACAGGTATGGCTCTGCGGCCCAGGAGTGCGGTGGTTGTTGCTGTTTGTTGGAGGGATTTTGGGGTCAGTACGCAGGGGGCTGCAGGGCTCAGATCCTGGAACTTGTTCTCCTCGACTCGCAGGAAAAGCACAGGCGGAGATGGTTAACAGGTAATTGTATAATTAGCAGCAGGTATTGTTTTTGAATGGCTGACTGACTCTGACATGTGTCCGCCGACAGAAACAGCAAGCTGACATCATCGTCTTGCCCTGCCACAGCTGAAATGGAAGCATTTGTCCTCTGCTGGAACGGAGAAACTCATGTTTCGTGCAATTGCTTCTTTCCCGGCGATGCATTCGGGGAAGGAGATCATATCCTGGAAATCATACATAGCATATGAGTACTCAAATATTTAATTGAATTTTTAAGCCATCTGCCATTTCATTGGTAATGTCTGGGGTGGGGTTAACAAATGACACAAGCACGCTATAGCATCCATTGTAATACTTTTATACGTTTATATGTTCACCTCTTATGTTTTGGGAAAGAATCATTATGTTTTATTTATATTTTTTGATTTGCTTAACTGTGGTTCAAAGACATGAAGATGCTCTTTTTTGCAATAGCATGCATACAATATCCCAACTACTTTACAGATATATTGTTTACACCTGGCATTAACATGCATTTTAGTTATTGGATCACGACTGGATTGCACTTTACCATGTTAAAGTTAGTTAGTTGTTTCTTGAATTGGAACGTAAGTCGACACCAGAAGCTTATAAACTACTAGGTAGTGTATAGCTAACGCTGTGCTTTATTCGGTTGCATCATTTGTTCCTAGCAGCATTGTTCGATGCTAGTACTGTAGGTCTTAAGCTATAATTCAAGTAGTGTGTAGTCGCATAATATGTTGTTTGTCCTCAATGATCCAATAGCAGCTTTCAAATACGCGAAGCAGTTGTGTTGAAATTTCTTGATTTATTCTTGATTCCAATTTCATTTGCCTCACGTAATTGACCGTAAAAATACATTTCCATTGAAATATGATACTACTTAATCATGAATAACATAATCGGTATTTCTATATGTAAATAAAAGTCGGACACTATTTGAAATCAACAAGGAACAATAAATAAATACTGATACGAAAACATAGGAAATTACATTTATTTATTATGATTGTTTTTATTTGACATGCACAACACAGACCAATGCACACAGAGGCATTAACATAGTAATTTATTCACGTAATGTTTTCGCTGTTAAAAGTGTAAATCTCAACATCATTTATGTCTGACAGGAAAAGCAAAAGCTTATTGATGCAATTCAATCTGTTATTTTATTCCAATCATTACTCAAGGTCGGAGGCTTCCATAAATATTTATTTTATACATAGTTACTTATCAACTAAGTTTAATGGTGCAATGCAAATTATATAGTTGTGCGTAAATTGTAACTTAGTGCCCCTTTACGTAAAAAAAAAGAAGTTGTAATTTGCACACAGCTGGTGCAACAGGCAGATGATCACTAAAAATGCATTTGGTGGTATGTTAGTTTTGGATTTTGCATGATAACTGCTATCAGATCCCTATTAGATCACTCTGAACATGCATTTCAATTTCAATAAAAGGCTAAAAATATTTATATACTATCTGGATGCAAAATGCATGTTAATTGCATGTGTGAAGGGGGACTGTTTTGTCTGCTTTGTGCCTCTCAGACTTGTCTTCTGTGCTAAATCTATCAGAAGTTTGCAAAACAGGTGACAGCACCTTTCAGTGCAAGCAGAAACTGAATGCATCGGTAATGAACTGAACAAATGAGCAAGCGGTAATCCTACCATAATGAGCTGCCACTTACCTGCCTGTCAGCAAATCAATTACGTCACCTAATTAAGAGCCAAGCTGAGAAGATTTATAACATGTTCTCTCACACTTTTCACATCGTTCCAATGCTAGTGGACCAGGAGCGGACGCCGTCTCCTCTGCATGACCCCGAGTGTGTGTGTGTTTGTGTGTCCAATGCGTTGCAGGCGTGAGGTGCTTAACGTGTTACTGCGGCGGTAACAAACCTCAGTACTCAAGGGGCTGATAGAGTTTCTATCAGATGTCTGTAATTAAACCAGATGTGTGGTCCTTGCAGGTAGCCAACAAGTCAACAGTGGAACTAACTTTGACTTGCTCAACCAAAGTAGAAGACTGTGGTAGAAATTCCCCTAGGCACCTGAGTTAAGTCTACTTGCAAGCGTCTCTGGCGACACTTGCAAAACTATACTCTTTAGCAACACCTTGAGTTGGACGACGTCTCATCCCTTTTGAATACTACTACTTGAGACTAAGATCTTTAGTGTTCAACTAAAGATGACATGATTCATTACATCATCCCCCCCACTCCCTGCCGTGCTTTTGCAAAGCAAATTTAGTTTTTTATTACTTCTAATTGTTACTCAAGTCATGTTTTTTTATGCAACACACTAACTAACTTTGGTTAAAGTGTTGGTACATTTTCTTCTCAAAAGCATACAAATGTTAATTATGATTAAGTAAACATTTCCTTCACAAGACAGTTTACTCTACGTCTACTACAGTGCCCCTTGTTGAGTATTGTGCTCTGGCATGTTTTGGGATGCAGTGACATTTGAAATTGATCTTACATATCTTGACCTATTTGAGTTGTACTTCATTATGGTTTGACTTAAGAATGAGTGTAAGACTTTTCCAGCTTCTTTAAATCCTGTTCTTTTCTTTTTGTTAATTTTCTGCAGCCATTTCTTCAGTCTAAATTGTCACATGATTATGATGATGAAATCATTGTAAGATATATACACTGCTCAGAAAAATTAAAGGGACTATTAAAATAAAAATTAAAGGGACCTTGAAAACACATCAGATCACAATGGGGAAAAATATAATGCTGGATATCTATACTGATATGGACTGGGTAATGTGTTAGGAACGAAAGGATGCCACATTGTTTGATGGAAATGAAAATTATCAACGTACAGAGGGCTGAATTCAAAGACACCCCAAAAATCAAAGTGAAAAAATTATGCAGCAGGCTAGTCCATTTTGCTGAAATTTCATTGCAGCAACTCAAAATGTTACTGAGTAATTTGTATGGCCCCCACATGCTTGTATGCATGCCTGACAACATCGGGGTATGCTCCTAATAAGACGACGGATGGTGTCCTGGAGTATTTCCTCCCAGATCTGGACCAGATCTCTGAGCTCCTGGACAGTCTGAGGTGCAACCTGGTGACGTTGGATGGATCGAAACATAATGTCCCAGAGGTGTTCTATTGGATTTAGGTCAGGCGAGCGTGGGGGCCATTCAATGGTATCAATTTCTTCATCCTCCATGAACTGCCTGCATACTCTCGCAACATTGTCGTGCACCAGGAGGAACCCAGGACCCACTGCAGCAGCGTATGGTCTGACAATGGGTCCAAGGATTTCACCTTGATACCTAATGGCAGTCAGGGTGCCATTGTCTAGCCTCTAGAGGTCTGTGCGTCCCTCCATGGATATGCCTCCCCAGACCATCACTGACCCACCACCAAACCGGTCATGCTGAACGATGTTACAGGCAGCATAGCATTCTCCACGGCTTCTCCAGACCCTTTCACGTCTGTCACATGTGCTCAGGGTGAACCTGCTCTCATCTGTGAAAAGCACAGGGCGCCAGTGGCGGACCTGCCAATTCTGGTGTTCAATGGCAAATGCCAATCGAGCTCCACTGTGCCGGGCAGTGAGCACAGGGCCCAGAGGACGTTGGGCCCTCAGGCCACCCTCATGAAGTCTGTTTCTGATTGTTTGGTCAGAGACATTCACACCAGTGGCCTGCTGGAGGTCATTTTGTTGGGCTCTGGCAGTGCTCATCCTGCTCCTCCTTGCACAAAGTAGCAGATACCAGTTCTGCTGATGAGTTAAGGGCCTTCTACGGCCCTGTCCAGCTCTCCTAGAGTAACTGCCTGTCTCCTGGAATCTCCTCCATGCTCTTGAGACTGTGCTAGGAGACACCGCAAACCTTCTGGCAATGGCACGTATTGATGTGCCAT
>NW_015505281.1:702933-706024 GCF_001515645.1 Sinocyclocheilus grahami | reverse complement strand
CGTGGGGGCCATTCAATGGTATCAATTTCTTCATCCTCCATGAACTGCCTGCATACTCTCGCAACATTGTCGTGCACCAGGAGGAACCCAGGACCCACTGCAGCAGCGTATGGTCTGACAATGGGTCCAAGGATTTCACCTTGATACCTAATGGCAGTCAGGGTGCCATTGTCTAGCCTCTAGAGGTCTGTGCGTCCCTCCATGGATATGCCTCCCCAGACCATCACTGACCCACCACCAAACCGGTCATGCTGAACGATGTTACAGGCAGCATAGCATTCTCCACGGCTTCTCCAGACCCTTTCACGTCTGTCACATGTGCTCAGGGTGAACCTGCTCTCATCTGTGAAAAGCACAGGGCGCCAGTGGCGGACCTGCCAATTCTGGTGTTCAATGGCAAATGCCAATCGAGCTCCACTGTGCCGGGCAGTGAGCACAGGGCCCAGAGGACGTTGGGCCCTCAGGCCACCCTCATGAAGTCTGTTTCTGATTGTTTGGTCAGAGACATTCACACCAGTGGCCTGCTGGAGGTCATTTTGTTGGGCTCTGGCAGTGCTCATCCTGCTCCTCCTTGCACAAAGTAGCAGATACCAGTTCTGCTGATGAGTTAAGGGCCTTCTACGGCCCTGTCCAGCTCTCCTAGAGTAACTGCCTGTCTCCTGGAATCTCCTCCATGCTCTTGAGACTGTGCTAGGAGACACCGCAAACCTTCTGGCAATGGCACGTATTGATGTGCCATTCTGGAGAAGTTGAACTGCCTGTGCAACCTCTGTAGGGTCCAGGTATCGCCTCATGCTACCAGTAGTAACACTGACCCTAGCCAAATGCAAAACTAGTGAAAACCAGTCAGAAAAGATTAGTAGGGGGAAAAAATGTCAGTGGCCTCCACCTGTAAAACCATTTCATGCTGGATATCTATACTGATATGGACTGGGTAATGTGTTAGGAACGAAAGGATGCCACATCATTTGATGGAAATGAAAATTATCAACCTACAGAGGGCTGAATTCAAAGACACCCCAAAAATCAAAGTGAAAAAATGATGCAGCAGGCTAGTCCATTTTGCTGAAATTTCATTGCAGCAACTCAAAATGGTACTGAGTAGTTTGTATGGCGCCCACATGCTTGTATGCATGCCTGACAACATCGGGGTATGCTCCTAATAAGACGACGGATGGTGTCCTGGAGTATTTCCTCCCAGATCTGGACCAGATCTCTGAGCTCCTGGACAGTCTGAGGTGCAACCTGGTGACGTTGGATGGATCGAAACATAATGTCCCAGAGGTGTTCTATTGGATTTAGGTCAGGCGAGCGTGGGGGCCATTCAATGGTATCAATTTCTTCATCCTCCATGAACTGCCTGCATACTCTCGCAACATTGTCGTGCACCAGGAGGAACCCAGGACCCACTGCAGCAGCGTATGGTCTGACAATGGGTCCAAGGATTTCACCTTGATACCTAATGGCAGTCAGGGTGCCATTGTCTAGCCTCTAGAGGTCTGTGCGTCCCTCCATGGATATGCCTCCCCAGACCATCACTGACCCACCACCAAACCGGTCATGCTGAACGATGTTACAGGCAGCATAGCATTCTCCACGGCTTCTCCAGACCCTTTCACGTCTGTCACATGTGCTCAGGGTGAACCTGCTCTCATCTGTGAAAAGCACAGGGCGCCAGTGGCGGACCTGCCAATTCTGGTGTTCAATGGCAAATGCCAATCGAGCTCCACTGTGCCGGGCAGTGAGCACAGGGCCCAGAGGACGTTGGGCCCTCAGGCCACCCTCATGAAGTCTGTTTCTGATTGTTTGGTCAGAGACATTCACACCAGTGGCCTGCTGGAGGTCATTTTGTTGGGCTCTGGCAGTGCTCATCCTGCTCCTCCTTGCACAAAGTAGCAGATACCAGTTCTGCTGATGAGTTAAGGGCCTTCTACGGCCCTGTCCAGCTCTCCTAGAGTAACTGCCTGTCTCCTGGAATCTCCTCCATGCTCTTGAGACTGTGCTAGGAGACACCGCAAACCTTCTGGCAATGGCACGTATTGATGTGCCATTCTGGAGAAGTTGAACTGCCTGTGCAACCTCTGTAGGGTCCAGGTATCGCCTCATGCTACCAGTAGTAACACTGACCCTAGCCAAATGCAAAACTAGTGAAAACCAGTCAGAAAAGATTAGTAGGGGGAAAAAATGTCAGTGGCCTCCACCTGTAAAACCATTTCTGTTTTGGGGGTTGTCTCATTGTTGCTCATCTAGTGCACCTGTTGTTAATTTCATTAACACCAAAGCAGCTGAAACTTATTGACAACCCCCTCTGCTACTTCACTGACCAGATCAATATCCCAGGAGTTTAATTGACTTGATGCTGTGCTCTGATTAAAAAGTGTTCCCTTATCACAGTATCACGGTATTGTTGTTACAGCTCTAAAATGTGTTAATTTTAAATGTAAAACTGAACACAATATATTTTGAGCAACATACAGAATATTTGGAACAGTAGTATTTGTTTATTTTTTCTTTGATTTGTTTCTGAAATGTGGGCTGTCCTGCAGCTTTTGATGTGGATGGTTGATTTGCTGCTAGAGCTACTGCTGCCCTAAAAAGAAGAAAAATAAAGACTGACATCTTTATTTAACCTAAATCTGTAATTACAGTGATTTAATTTTAGTTATATAATTCATATACATATCATTTATATAATTTCATATCATTTATTTATATAATTTCATATACATAATTTGATTTAATAATAACCCAATTTGAAGCAAAAACAGAATGTTCTGACTAGCTTTGTGAAATTATACTACATACCTGAACGAAACAAACAGCAGAAGCTCTGAATGAGACACAGATTCACTCTCTGACAGCAGGAGGCGCTGATACAGCGTTTCCTTGCTTATCGCAGTAAACAAAGCAGCGCTGTGCTGAAACACTGCTTTAATGTGAATTATACGAGATGAAAAGAAAATACCATCTAAACGTTTCTGAAGACAGTCCGTTCCCCTCAGAAACACATTCATATAAACCCCAAATCAATATTTAGGATTTTCTTCCAATAGTTCGTGCATCATGAACAGTGAGTGATCTGCCTGCTACA
>NW_015505281.1:684505-702661 GCF_001515645.1 Sinocyclocheilus grahami | reverse complement strand
ATTCATATACATATCATTTATATAATTTCATATCATTTATTTATATAATTTCATATACATAATTTGATTTAATAATAACCCAATTTGAAGCAAAAACAGAATGTTCTGACTAGCTTTGTGAAATTATACTACATACCTGAACGAAACAAACAGCAGAAGCTCTGAATGAGACACAGATTCACTCTCTGACCGCAGGAGGCGCTGATACAGCGTTTCCTTGCTTATCGCAGTAAACAAAGCAGCGCTGTGCTGAAACACTGCTTTAATGTGAATTATACGAGATGAAAAGAAAATACCATCTAAACGTTTCTGAAGACAGTCCGTTCCCCTCAGAAACACATTCATATAAACCCCAAATCAATATTTAGGATTTTCTTCCAATAGTTCGTGCATCATGAACAGTGAGTGATCTGCCTGCTACAGTATTTTTCTCTGTGCGTCTGTCTTCAGAGTCTCTGGCCTCTGTTAACGGGCGTTTACAGACTTAATATTTTCACATAAATGACATTTGGAAAATGATATGCATCGTAACGCAGTTTGTCCAGAACAGAGATCGGCTGCAATACAACAATAAACGGCCGGTTGCCGATCTCGTAAGTTCCAGAGGAAGCTCCTTCGGCCATCATACACACACGTGACTGACCGCTCGCTCGCTCGCACCAACAGGAGGAGGAGGGTTGTGTTACTCTCTACACTGCACTCAACCTGAGGGATTCCTACACTTTCAGTCTTTGAGGAGACATGAAAAACAGCGCATACCGCAGGAACGGTATAACGGAAAATATTAGCGGTTTTGAAACCGTGAAATTTTCAAATCGCGGTATACCTTGAAACCGTTAATCGGCCCATGCCTAGTGCTGTCAAACGATTAATCGCGATTAATCGCATACAAAATATAAGTTTTTGTTTGCATATGTATGTTCTGTGTGTATTTATTATGTATATATAAATACACAAACATACAGTATATATTTTGAAAATATTTACATGTATTTACATGTCTATATTTGTATTCATATAATTTATATTATAAACAAATATATTTAATATATAAAAATAATGCTTTTCTGAAATATATACATGCTGTCACGTCATGGACTGTTGAGTGTTTGTTATCCTCCCCCACGTGTTCCATGTTCCCCCCTGTGACCTAGTTTCTCCCTCATGTTGATTATGTTCATGGATGTCAGGTGTTCCTTGTTTTGTTCTAGTGTTTTAAGCCCAGGTCTTTCCTGTGTCTTGCTTCCGGTCTTGTTCGTCGATTCCCTTTGCTACATGTGTGTTCCATTGAATAAATAAAGTCTATATTTGTTCTGGATTCCCTCCGTCTCCGCACTTCTTCGTCTCCTCGTTCCTACACAGTAGCAGCAGCGTGACACGGATCCTTCAGAAACCATTCTAATATGCTGATTTGCTGCTCAAGAAACATTTCTGATTATTACCGATGTTGAAATCAGTTGTGCTGCTTCATATTTTTGTGGAAACCGTGATTTTCTCTGAAAGTGAAAAAGAACAGTATTTATGTTAAATATAAATCTTTTGTAACAATGTATAACTATTTACTGTCACTTTTGATCAGTTGAATGAGCATATATATATATATATATATATATATTACATAAATTTAAATTTCCTAGTTATAAATTTGGTTGATATTTGGTGTATGTTAAATTTATGCTGATTTAGGTGAAATACACATAGTGTTATCTTACTGAGAATTATTATTGAGAATAATAGGAATAAAAATGAAGTGAAATAAGTTTCTGTTGGTCTATAGTGATGATAATTGGCTTTATATATGCGTGTATAAATGTGTGTGTGTATATCTACTTAACCATATTTTGAGGACAAATTTGTACCTGTAAGAAAGATGGTAAGATTAAGGTTGGGCTAAAATATTTTTACCGAGCTGTATATAAAAACAGGGAAAGTCTATGTAATGTCCCCATTTAGACCAAGTAAACGTGTGCGTGCGCGTGACACGTGTGTCTTTCACTGGCTCTTCCACAATCACTTACCACTTCACAGATTATAGGGGCTTTACCGTGGATCTCTTTCATTCTGTCTTTCTGCTTGCTGACGGCCGGACGCAATTCTCTACCGTCAACGCAGCTGGGATCTAAAGTACCGGACGATGCTTGTCAAGGCTGTAAAGTTGGATCAAGCAGGATTCTCAGTGTGTTGTTTTAAACATGTTCCTGATCCCACTCGTAACCCTGGGCTTTAGACGTGTCTCCACACTCCACCCCATGACCTTTGAATCTTTACCCCTGCCCCCAGAGATCCGAGAGCTCTCGTTTGTCCAACAAATACAACAAATTAAGCAGCATTAGAATAGCCGGGCGTGAAGCCTGATGTCCATCTGTGTTTCATTAACGCGGCTCTATAACGTGTTCCATCTGGAGGGGCTGCCGTGAGCTCCGACTTGCCCCGTGCGGTGTGGCCCGGCCTGGGTCATGATGCCCTCAGACCCCCCAGCAGGACACGGCCCTTTGTCAACTCCAATTTCACCTGAACTCAATACCAAGTACCTCCAAAGCCACCATCTATCCATCTATCCATCTATCCATCTATCTATCTATCTATCTATCTATCTATCTATCTATCTATCTATCTATCTATCTATCTATCTATCTATCTATCTATCTGTATCTACCTGTCTGTCTATCTATATGGCTTTTATTATAATTGGTTTATATGAAGATTGTTATGAAAATGTAAATCTTTTTATTTTGTGTAATAGTTGTTTAGGTCTATGAAATGTTACAAAATGATGCCACATTTTTTTCCCTGTAATATTACATGGCTATATTTACTCATTTTAACCCCAGAAATTTATTTAAAAAAAATAAAAATAATAATAAATAATATAAATCTAGAGGCATCAATATCAGTATTGGTATCCGTGATAGTTTTTTTTATTCATAGTACTTAGTAAAAAGATACTGTTAAACAAATGTTTAAAATATACAGTATTTATGTTGTTTCTACATAAAAAAAATATGATCACAAATTTTAATATTAGGATTAATTACAGAAAAGTATTATTATTGTTATTATTATTATTATTATTATTATATATGCAAAAATGACATTATTTTATTTTCCGTATAGCAAACATGAATGGGGTCCAATGTTGTTTGAACATTTTTCAGAATATCTTCTTTTGTGTTCAACAGAAAGTCTTACAGGTTTAGAACAACATTAGGGTAAGTATATGACACTATTTCACTATTTGGGTGAACTATCAAGTTATAAAATCACTTAAAAAGCAGTATTGCTATTATTTTGTGGGGATTGATCCTCTCTGGCACATTTATCCATCTGTTTCTCTCTCTCTCCACTCCCTCTCCCTCAGAAAGTAAAAAGAAATGGTGAGAAAAAAACAAGTGCAAATCCGATGACACCTCCTCCATCACTCTCTCCTCTTTAGTGTCACTGATGGGGTTTTTCCACATACACACACTTTCCCGCAAAGTTTGTCAGGTTGTGTTTAGAGTGAATTGGGAATATAAGATGCGACAGCGGTATGGAGGCCGACAGTGGTCTGGAATGTTGCCGAATTTTAGAAAGTGACAAAAAAGGAACGGTGAGAGAGTTCTGGAATACCATCAGAACCCTATAGAACTATACGGATATAAGGAATATGACAGAATTCTGGAACAATATGCGAGAATGAGACACAGAAAGAGAAATAGAAAATGAAACCCAGACAGAGAACTTTTTAAAACACATTAGGGAATAATCTGAGTGTTGAGAAATGAGGTGTTGAAAACTTATTATGAGTGTGTGTATGGGTTGGATGGGGGGTATGCAGGGGGGTGCATGGATTGTAATTTTTATATACTGTATATATATATATATAAACGCTTATGATCAAATGAAAATGTAAAGATTTTTTAAAGGTTTTGGGTTACTTTATATTTTTATGTTAAAAAACAATTGAAGTGTATAGTTAGTCCTCTTTTAAATGGCAAAATAAATGTGTTTTTCCTGCAGTCTGTCAGCTGATGCATTCGTCTGACATTCAGGAGTGAGTCAGTGCTGAGGTTATAGGTCAAATATCATTGTTCTTCTTTACTGTAATAACAAGGATAGTTCAGCCCAGAAGCTTCACGCGAATACAGAATATTTGTTTGCCAGGTCTAGCCTCAAAGCCAACCAGCACAACCTCTGAACCAGTGTTTATGGAGCAGCCTTATACAAAGTATGTGAGCAGTTTTATGGTTGCATGAGGATCCTGTTGAAAGTCAGATCAGGAGATGCACTTCTTTGCTAAAGTTAAAACAGCTGTTTTACATTTGAAATTAACGTTAGCCTGACATAGTGTTAAAATAGTTTTCTTCAGAGCATCTTCTTATGCCCCGATTGTAATGGCTTTTCTTTCAAATCTGTTCTTGTCATTGCCATAAAATGTACAATAAGGTAAATTACTATAACAACATTCAATTACAATTGGCATAGTTCACCCAAAAAAGCATGAATCTGAGTGTTTGCAATAAACAATCCTTGGCCAAATCATGGCCACATTCACACAGCAGCCGCTCTACTGCACAAATGCATGGCTTGACACCCGTTGCACGTTCATACAGACAATATTTGAGATGCTACTGTACAGGTGCATCTCAATAAATTAGATGTCATGTTTTGTTAAATGTGAGCCAAAATCATCACAATTAAACAAACCAAAGACTTAAACTACTTCAGTCGGTGTGCATTGAATTTATTTAATACACGAGTTTCACAATTTGAGTTGAATTACTGAAATTAACTTTTTCACGACATTCTAATTTATTGAGATGCACCTGTAATGCTAAATTTCTCCAAATCCTTTGCCATGAAGAAACAAGCTCGTCTACATATTGGATTCACAACAAAACGAGGAAGATGAAGTAATAAAGTAAACAGGGTCCGTTTTAATATCGAGTTCTTGAGTCATTAAGAGCAGGAGTAGTTTCGTTAAAATTAAGGTTGCATTTGTAGTTTGTAGTGTTCTGATAAATGCCAGTATGTTACTGATACTGATATGTTGCAGTATCATTTTGTTCAAACGAGCACACACACATACACGTTCTTGGCCTCAGGGCTGGCGTGTGCTGGCTTCAGACCTGCTGTATGTTTGGCGTGTGCTGTAGTTTTATTTGAATAGTAGATCACAGTTGCGTCATAGTTGCATGCGTGAGAATGGCTGCATCTCTATCTGAGAGTCTGTTTGTGATCAGGGTTTGATCTATGATGGGGTTTTTAGAAGCAGAAGTGTGTGTGCGTTACGTCTTTCTGTGCAGTAGTTTGCCATCAACTGATCTGATGCGTTTGTGGTTCATTCTGAACATTAAAACACTGTCTAGAAGAGTACTTTCCTGCTTGGATATTGGACTTTCATAGCTCAATTTTAATATCAACTTTAAGTTCCTCTCAATAGATTCAAAGTCAGTTATCAGGAGTTTTTTTTCTTAGGAGAAACATCTGAGAAGCAGGGCATTTCTTTATGATCTCTTCATATGATGATTTAAACTCATTGCTCTTTAGGAACAACTATTGAGGTATTAAAGAGAACTCATTCATGATAAAATGCATGCTGCAAATGTGTGTTGTCAGTTGGTTTAGCTCTTCGACTCTACACATGTCAGTTTTCAAAGCTGTATGTTGTTTATGACCAAAATTTTCCTGCTTGGATGACCAAAAAAGTGGGAAAATCTTTTCACACCCAACATACACACGCACACAGAGTTGGTTTTGAGAGGACTCCATGCTGTTGGTTTGGCTGTTCTGTGCTGCGAGAGCAGATGATACTGTTTATTAGAATATCTGATGTCTGATGAAAACTGTGCCGTTTTTCTGTTTTTCAGTGCCAGTACAATCACAGTAAGTGTAGCGGCACATTGGAGAAAATGCAGATTTTTGTCACTGCGCTGATGTTTTTCTGCATATAAATGTTCTTAAAGTCAACATGACATCAAAATCGACTCTGTTTACTTTCTTAAAGGAGTAGTTCACCCAAAAATGAAAATTTGCTGAAAATGTACTCACCCACAGGCCATCCAAGATGTAGATAAGTATGATTATTCACGGGAAAAGATTCACAAAAGATCACTTGCTCACCAATGGATCCTCTGCAGTGAATGGGTGCCATCAGAATGAGAGTCCAAACAGCTGATAAAAAAACAACAAGTAATCCACATGACTCTAGTCCATCAATTAATGTGTTTTTATCAGCTATTTGAGCCCTCATTCTGACGGCACCCATTCACTGCAGATGATCCAGAATGACAGTCCAAACAGCTGATAAAAAAACAACAAGTAATCCACATGACTCTAGTCCATCAATTAATGTGTTTTTATCAGCTATTTGAGCCCTCATTCTGATGGCACTCATTCACTGCAGATGATCCAGAATAACAGTCCAAACAGCTGATAAAAACAACACAAAAATCCACAAGTAATCCACATGACTCCAGTCCATAAAATAATGTCTTGTGATGCGAAAAGCTGCATGTTTGTAAAAAACAAATCCATCATTAAGGTGTTTTTCATTAAAAAAAAAAAAGTGTGAGTCCACAATAACAGTTCCTCCAGTGAAAAAATTTGTCCCCAGTTGTCCCGTCAGAGCAAAATCCAACCACATATTTGTTTAGAAGGGTTTTGGCTTTTGATCTGTGCGTATTTCTCTCTTAATTCAGACAGGATGACTTTTTCACTGAAGGAAGCAATATTATGGATTATGGATTCTTTGGAAGAATTTTAAAATTCTCTGGAAGGATTTGTTTCTTACAAACACACAGCTTTTCACTTCACAACGTTAATGGACTGGAGCCTTGTGGATTACTTGTAGATGTTTTTATCAGCTGTTTGGGCTCTCGTTCTGACGGCACCCATTCACTGCAGAGGATCCATTGGTGAGCAAGTGATGTAAACAAGAATGCATGTTATTCAAAAGTCCTAAATTTCGCCTGATTGAAAATCCTGTTTACCTCAGAAATGCGTCACATTACAGAAGTAAAATGGATTGTGAACAGAGTTTTATGTTGACTTAGAGCCCCAATTACATGTAGAACATGTTCTGGTTTATTCTTTGCCTTTTATTTTTAGTATTGCACACACGCACACGCTGCATTTTTGGGGTGCAGCTGTGATGATGTCATTCCTTACTGCCACTTTGCTGATTGGTCATCTTTATTGGAAGCAGGATGCTTTGATTTGCATATATTATACTGACACTTGATGTTTTGATTTGACTAATTAAGCTTTCTTTCTTTCTTTCTTCAGTACAGAAACCACCTGCAGCTTACTCTGTCCCTGCTGACCAGTTTGAAGCATGTTCCCTAGTTAAACACCAGCACATATGACTAGTACTCCCTTCCATAACCCTTCTCTTTCATGGGCTTGTGTATTCCTTCACTCTTGGCTTGTCATTTGTCTTTCCAGTCTTTGAAGACAGCACAGGCTGCTAATAGAAGACAGGTCTCCACCACAACAAAGGGCTCTGTGCCCAAACTGAATAAACTATTTACCCCTCCTTCTCTTTCTCTATTTTTTCTCCCCCTCTTTTTCTCTCTCCTCCCCTAGGTTTTTTCTCTCTCTCTTGGCTTCAGAAGAAATATGTGCACTTGCTATGTTTTTTCCATGTGATCACAGAATGCTCTGGAATAGATTAGTGGAGGAGAAGAAGGGGAGGGTGCGAGAGGAGAAATGTGAGAGAGACCGTAATGAGGGAGCAGGTAACCGAGGTAACGTCTGTCTCCGAGGGATCAGGGGATGTAGGAGGCGCAGTTATGCACGCAAACAAACATAAACTACATGTAAGCACATTAATGGTGGTGACCAAGCAGATTCATAACCAGTTGAGTGCTGCTAAAATGAAAATGATTAAAAACTGTTTTTGTAATTGAAATAAAGCTGAAATCAAATAAAATATACACTTTAGATGAAAAAGCATAAAACTTAAAAATTAAAATGAAAAGAAGAAATGTTGGCAACTAATTAAAGTAAATACTAAAATTACTAAAAGTAAAATTAATTAAAATACAAAATAATAAAAAATAAAGCTATTCAGAAATGTATAAATAAATAAATAAATAAATATAAAACAGAAATGGATATACATGAATGAAAATGACAAATGCACGAAAAACATTTTTTTTAACTAAAATTGAAATGAAAACCAAAAATATAAAAATAAAAGCCAGTTCAAAGTATTACTAATTTATAATTACTACAATAGTATATAAATCATACTAAAATAACACTAAACCTTTTTTTTTGTCAAGATGTTTGTCAAGTGTTTTGTGCCAAAAACATTTTTACCCTCTATCTCACCATTGAAACGTGAAATACAATAAATTAATTTAAATATGACAAATACTAAAACAACTAAAATTTCTAAAACTTTAACTACAATTAAAATGAAAACAAAATATAGAGAAGAAAATTAAATATAATTCAAAAATCTAAATAAAAATGTAGTAGTATTTCAATGATAATAAATAACACTGTTTAGAGTTAAACAGGCTGTTTTGTGCAGCTGCACCTTTAAGAACCGATACCCTGCGACCGCTTATAATTAATTTTCAGTGAGAGCTGGCGATGATACATTTGGATATTGCAACAGAATTTGAGCATCTGTTAGTGAGCAACAGCATAGCCACTCTGTGACCTCCAACGATTTAATCTATAAGGTTTACCTTCAGTCACTTTGCATAAAAGCATCTGCCAATAAAGGAAAATTTCTCATCGTATGAGTTCTTTAACAATCAAGTCTCCAAAACAATGATGAAAGATCAACAACAACATAAATCATCTTAAAACGAATTAGGCAAACCTGTCTGCTCCTCTGTGCCTCTCTCTCTCTCTCTCTCTCTCTCTCTGGCAGGGTTGATACCACAGACATGCAGCTGAAAGTAAATAAATGGCTGTTTTTGGGGTTCTTTTTCCTGGAGAAGCGAAACAGAGAGAAGTGTGTGTGTGTGTAAACCACAGTCTTATTGAAGCTATTAGGCTGTTTAGGAGTGGAGCAAAACCAATGCACACATATAGACGCACATTTTTTCCCCTTCTAATTCCCTCTTTTCACTGGTGTGTGTGTCATGGTGACAGGTGTTCCTGTCTGCAGCTGTTTTTCGCGACCAATCCGTCCATCTCACCTGCAGACGTCTCTGATCTTCCAAATACAGAAGGAGGGCGAATGCGGTTTGGCTGTACCAGGTACTCAGATTCAGTTGCAAATACAAACAAGTGCAATGAAGACCAGTTGAACCTCTTTCAAAGGGATAGTTCACCCAAAAGGAAAACAAGTGGATTAATAGCACATGAGAGTAAGAAGTGATGTTATTTTTACATGTGACGCAAAAGGAATCAGTTAGCAGAATGTTCACGCTGCTCTTTTCCACATACTCAAATTAGATGGTGACTACGGCTGTCAAACTTCAAAATAAACCTATAAAAAAACAATGAAAATGCCAAAACTAGTTCATCAGGCTAGTGCAGATTTTCTAAGTGTTCTGAAGTCATAGCTTTGAAGTCCCAAAATTATTTTATTATTGAATGGAAATGTATTATTTAAAATTACTTTAACACATTATTATAATATACTAAATTTTGTTCGTATTTTTTATTAATTTTGTTAATAATATGAATTATTAATAGTATAATTTTAATTATATTTAATAATATTGAAGTAGCTTTTTTTATATTTTCAGTTTATTTAAATTTTAGTAATTTGTTTTGCTTTTACCAGCTTTGTTTTTTCATATTTCTTAATAGTTTCAATTTACTTTTATTCCAGTTTTAATTTACTTTCAGAGTGAAGTTAATTTTTTTTATTTTTGTTTTATTAAATAAAAATAAAAATATTTTTAAATGGTTTGTTTAAATAAAAATAGCTTAAATTGTTTATTTTAGTTAACAATAGCAACACTGAATGGAAAAGAGCATCCTGGACATTTTGCTCACTTCTTTTGTTTATATAAGCTACACGGGGGTAAGGACATTACAAAATTACAAATTTGTGTGTAAACTAGTCTTTTAAGTTAAAGCATAAAGTGTAAGTTAGCAGATTATGCGTCCATCAAGTAGCTAATGTCTTGTTGTTGTTCTCGTTGTGAGCAAAGCTCACATTTTGCTCATTTTTGTAGCTGAAATATTGATAAGAATGAGACTTAAAGCGTAAAACGCTGTAGCGATGTTCTGTGCTGATGTGGATGTGGTCTGACAGCGTTGTGTTTTTGGTGTTTCAGTAAAGCAAGCAGTTAATGGTGATGTAGGCCACCACAGCAAAGCATCCCAGCACACACACTTACCCAGGAAATGCTTCGGTCGGCCACAGGGTAATTGTGACTGTCCCGGCCAATTTATGCCAAACAGGAGGCAGACACACACACCACAGAGCTGCACTTGTCTTTCTCTGGCTGATGCTTCACCACCACAGTCTGAGAGCGAGAGAAATCTAGCAGCCTGAAGTGATTCTTAATGCCATAACTGCTCAAAATTATAACAGTAAAACTTAAAAGCATCAACGCAATTTTCTGCCTTCAGCTGAGGCTTATGGAAAAGTAGAAACTACGAGCTCTGTGAGTTCTCTTTTTCCCCGCACACCTGCTCTTTTCTTCTGCCGTCGTGTCTGGTGTAATTGTGGAATTTGAGAAACATGCTTAAAAGTGAACACTGATACACATAGATGGATTCAAATTGAAGACAAATACTGTTACATTTTGTGTTTGTTTGTTAGTGGCTCATGCTAATTGTGAATGTTATTCTCTACCCGTGTGAACTTGAGGAGGACTTCATACATCTAAAAACCACAAAAACACCAGCTGAACACAATTAAACACATTAAAAAAGTGATGATAGTGACCCTGCAGCAGTTTGGAAGATGGATGCAAACTGTATTTTCTTACTTAGTATTTTTGTCTTTTTTTCCAGTACAAATATCTAATCATTCTTAAATCAAAATATATTTACATGAGAAGCAAAAAGACATAAGATGAAGTCTTACTAAGTCTTAAACTGTTCTGTTCTGAAAAATGTATAAAAAGTAAATGAAAAATGAATAAAAATGAAGGCTTAAAGCAAGAACAAATATCTATGGAAACTACATATAAACTCAGAACTGAGAAAAACAGTCAGTTAAAAAATTGGAAATGACCTTTTTTATTTTATTGTTTTATTTTATTATTTTCTTTTTCTTTTGGTGGAAACGGGCTTCAATATATATCTGCCAATGGGGTCAGAAAAATAGTATTGTTTTCTCTTTTGAATTAGGCTTATTTTTCAGACCCCTTTGGCAGATATTAGTTTTTGTTTTATGCATAAACCCACTTCATTTTGATAAAATATTCATTTTGATGTATTTGTTCAGAAAACAAGACATAATATTTTAAATCATTTTGCTTCTCAAGTAAATGTACCTTGATTTAAGAATGTTTAGATATTTGTACTGGAAAACAAAATCTTACAGAAAATGTTTGACCTCTGTCATTGCCAACAAAGTGTATATAACAAAGTATTGAGATGAAATTTTGTTATTGACCAAATACTTATTTTCCACCTTAATTTGCAAATAAATTCTTTAAAAATCCTACAATGTGATTTTCTGGTTTTTTTTTCTCATTTTGTCTCTCATAGTTGAGGTATACCTATGATGAAAATTACAGGCCTCTCTCATCTTTTTAAGTGGGAGAACTTGCACAATTGGTGGCTGACTAAATACTTTTTTTCCCCACTGTATATGCTAACTCAACTGCAGACTTTAATGTGGTAAAAACATTGTTGAGATTGCTTAAATCATTTTAGGAGATGCGCACAAGATTACTCAGGTCTTTTTCTTAGGAGTAACATCTGAGAAGCTTCATATGTCCTCCCTCTAATGTCCTCTTTCTCTCTCTCGCTCTTCGTCTTCACCTTTCACCTTCTTTTTTCCATCACATTCCCTCATTGCTACATTCTGCAGTTTCTCATTATTCTTTCTTTTGGCCACTAATATTTATTTGCCTCCCTTTGATTTCTCCCTTTTCATTTTCATCACCTTCCTCTCTTTCTGTCATGTTTATCTCTTTCTTCATCACATCCGTTCTCCACACTTCATCCAACCTGTTCCAAGTAATAGAGAATCTCCATGGTTCTCTGAATAACAGGTCATACAGTATTCACAGCTAATGCATTCAAAATTGCTGCGTAAATAAAATGCTAAGACCTAAGATTTTCGATAAAACATTAATTTTATTGCATTAAAACATTTGATTGATTGATTGTCCTTACACTAGATCTAGTGATGTCACCAATAGAACACTGGATCGACCAATCATAAGGTGCGATCAGAAAAATCAGTTTTAAAACGTTTTTCTTTTTTGTGAGATCTGGTTCTGAGCTGTTATGATCCAGAACTACAGTTTCTCAGATTGTCTGAGTTTCTCAAAGCTGAGTCAGCTGCTCATGTGTGTGTAGTTATGTGCATGTTTTGGTAAAAATGATGTTTTCCTGGACTCTGTTGGTCTGTTGCGCAAGTGTGTGTGTGTATGTTTGATTGCTGGCTCACTGTGTGTTAAAGGTTTCTGAACTCATTAATGAATTGCAGTAACTAAGCAATCCTCCCTCTCTTTCTCTCGCACTCTTTGTAAAGCGCTTATCTGACGGTAAATCAGAACCGGCTCTTCAGTTACACAGTAGTTTTGTAAATCCGGTCAAGTGCTTGTAAACAAATCTGGGATCTATTTGTGTGTGTGTGTGTGTGTGTGTGTGATTTGTGTTTCTGCCTGACCAGATTTATTTAACCACATGCATGCACAAAACCAAACAGTGGCCCTGAAAAGTATTGGGACACTTGAGTTACACTTACATGTAAAGAATAGCAAAGCAAGTGTCTGTATATGGCATGATCTCTTCTTTTCACAAAGTTTACTTTTCTTCATGTTTGAAATTTCAGTGTCTTTGAATCAGCTGTGATTTCAAGTGGATGCATGAACAGAGTTGCCAACATGTGGCACATGCATGCAACAGAGAAGTGAGCACTAAAATATACATTTTGTTCAAATATTTGTTGTTGAACATCAGATTGGTGGGGGAAAAAATGCTCCTGCATCCTGACCTATTAACAGCTTTTGTTTGTCTTTATTAGCTTTAATTTAGGTTTTTTAAAACTGCTCTTCTGCTTTACAACTCTAAACAAACAAGCTATACAGTTTGTATTGTAGCATTTATATATTATTTGTTTATTGTATTGTCATTTTATTTTTGTTTTTATTGTTATTTATTTTGAATTATTATTAGTAATAGTATTAGTATTAGTATTATTGTTGTTTGCTTGTTTGTTTTAATTAATTGGCCGGCAAGAAATTTGATGGGCTTGTAAAGTTGGCAACCCTGATATAAAGTCAGTTCTGAAGTTCAAACAGGTGTAGAGAATCACATTCATCATCCACTAACCACAAATAAACTGGCTGGCTTCATGTTCAACGCTGTAACCGTTTCATAATTTCAAACCACCAAACTTCTTTTTGTCAAAAGTTTTGATTGCAAAGTGTGCCTGTGCAACTTTCTATACCTTAAATGACATTTGCTGTAATTTTTTGTTGTGTAATGCAATGACATTTTGAAGTGTATTCTGTTAGGTGTCCAGATTGTTGTTAAGACCGCTGTTCATTTATCCTTCATTTCCCCTCTACCTCACACCTCTCCTCCCTCTCTCATGTTCTCTTTCTTGTTCTGCTCTCTCTCACTCTTTAATCTCAGTCCAGACATGCCCAACTGCAGCCTATTAGAATTTTTCTCTTCTTTTTGCTCTTTTTTTTTTCTTCACTCATTTTTCTCTGTTTGTTGTGTAAATGAAATGTAGGGGAGCTTTTTCTCCCTCTCTGGGTGTAATAGAGGAGCGATTACCGAATACATTCACATTTTCCTACCATGTGTTTAATGCCAGTGAAACGCCCGTGTGCCCATGGCAGAGAGAACTGCCGTGCCAGTGAACCAGGGTGTGTGCTGCGTGTTTGTGTGTGTGTGGTGTTTTTGATTGTCGCTGCTGGATACGTGTTACATCATGTGCATGATGCTGGCGCATGTGTGTTTGCTCACTTGTTAACCTGTGCCATGTGGTTTTCATGTGTGTACGTCATGTTTTGCATCTTTTGATGCAATACGTCCATGCATGTGTGTGTTGTGTGTGGTTACTCGTGGGAACTTTACCTCTGCTCACGGAGGCCCAGATGTGGTTCGTGGCGCTATGAAACCTGATGCCCCCCCTTCAAAAAACACACACACACATACATACATACACACACACATACATTTTCTCCCCCACCCATTGCGCTTAGAACTGCATTAAGACACATGTGGAAACAATTCAACCAATGCCCTGAGCAGACAGGCTCACACACACACACACACATCACATATCAATCACACACACATACACACTCATCACATATACATAACAGACGTACATAGTCACTGCACATGTGCCACACGCATACACATAAACATACATCTGACACAAGTCTCCACACTTCACTGCAAATGTGTACATAAACATATGAATACAAGAAAAACACACATACAATTTAATCATGCTGGTTTGGACACAAACCACTGAACTGCCTTATAAATCCATATGCACGCTTTACCAAATGAGGAAAACATCTCTTTCTTTAACAATGGCCGCAGGTAGTGTGTGTATATGTGTATGGTGTGAGTTTGTGTGTGAATGTTCAGAGGCTTGAGTCATCTCTCAGTAGACTTCTGTAAGTGAGCACCTCGGTGTCCCACAGGACTCTGTTTTAGGCCCCTTGTTTTTGTTTTTGCACCTGGTTACAGGGAACTCAAAGTGAATTAACAATCTGCTGATGTGGCTGGGCCCTAATTTATGGGTAAGCTAATGTCTTTTGTAATGTTTCTGAGCAGCTGGCCCAGAAAATGTCTGAACCTTCAGGAGTCTCCACAATCATCCAGAATTAATCCAGAACAGCCGTGCAGCAGAACACACCTAGAACCAGAAAGGGAGAACCACCAGTCTGGACGATTATGGAGAGAGATGATCTACCATCTGAACCAGTAGGTATGCAATTTCTTGCTAAATTTCAGGCAATGTTGTGTTATGAAATGTGTCAGTTGCATGTTGTGCAATTTGTAGTACGCTTTGCAATCGCCGCATCAGACATGCTATTGCGGGCATTAACATTAACTTCTCTTTCTCTTTCAGGTCAGCTAGCAAGTTAAAGTTATTACTTATTACTAGTAACGCATTTAATGACACAGAGACATTTGAAAGAGTCTCTAGTACTGAGGCGTGGAGCCACTGCAGTGTTCTCTTATGCTTATCAAGGTTGCAAAAATACAGTAAAAAAATGCTAAAATTGTGAAATATTATTACAATTTAAAAATAAGTGTTTTCTATTTTAATATATATATAAAATGTAATGTATTCCTGTAATGCAAAGCTGAATTTTCTAGCAGCCACTAATTCAGTCTTCAGTGTCACATGATCCTTCAGAAATGATTGTAATATGCTGATTTGCTGCTCAAGGAATGTTTTGGTTACACTTTACTTGAAGGGGTGTGCATAAGACTGACATGACACCTTCATAATCATGACATGACACCTACATAATCATGACATGACACATGTCATGAATATGACGGTTTTTATGCATGTTTATGACAACAGTCATTAAGTGTCATTCGCTCAGTTATGTAATTTTTAATGCAAAGATGACATTGTTTGAGATGTCTTTGTTATGGGCTATGGTTAGGGGTAAGGGTAGGGGTAGGGTTAGGTTAGGGTTAGGTCAAATAATGTCATATTTACATTAAAAATGACATAACTGAGCGAATGACACTTAATGACAGTTGTCATAAACATGCATAAAACCTCCTTCATATTCATGACATGTGTCATGTCATGATTAGGAAGGTGTCATGCCAGTCTTATGCACACCCCATCAAGTAAAGTGTTACCAATGTTTTTTTATAATTATCAATGTTTAAAACAGTCGTGCTGCCTAGTATTTTTGAGTAAACCGTGATAAATGTATTTTTCAGGATTCTTTGAATAATAGAAGATCGGCATTCAATGTAAATTACTTTACTGAAATTTTGATCAATTTAACGCATCCTTGCTGAATAAAAGTATTATTTTTTTCAAAAAAAGTGAAACGTCTTACTGTATGTACAATTGCAATGCATTGGAAAAGCATTCACGACTGTGTCTGCATACTTGCTTAAGGTATGTTATTCGTCTTACAGAGAGACTGCATTAGGGAAGGGCTGTTTTGATATAGCCAAAAGTGCAGAAACAAGCCAATTTCTGTAATTTAATATTTCAGTTCTTCAACATCTGGAGCTGCGTGTAAAAATGGAAAATGGAGGGATGACAGGGGCATATGACGAGAGAAAGACGAAAATACCCACTCCTCTCTTTAGAACAGATGCTCTAATCTCTGGTCTGAAACACACACATACACGCACATCAGTCCTGCAAATTGTTGATGCATTAAACAAACAAACACACTGACAAACACAACACACACATTTGACGTGTTCATTAGCAGCTGGGTTCTTCTAGTCTCGTTGCAGCCGTACTGCATGCAAACACGTGTGTGTGGCTAATCCATGGGTAATGTGGGGTATAAACACACACACACACACTTGGCAGTCATGTGTAGGTGATCTGGGTGTCATTACGGTTTGGCATCTCGTCAGCACCGATGATGACATTCAGATGCATGCTGTGCGCTTGTGTGCTTGCACTTGTGTTACTGCGTTTGTGTGTGCTTGTGGTGTGTGTGCTAGTTTGAATTGACCAAATGTTCTCCCTAACTGCTGGATCAAACAGGATTTGCTCCTCTATCACTGGATGGGTAGTCAAAGTCTCACTGCAAATAATAATTTTTGTCTTGTTTTCCAGTAAAACATAAAAATTCCTAAGTCAAGATACTTTTAGAAGGAAAATGACTTAAAAAGAGTTAATCCAAAAATAAAAATTTGCTAAAAATGTACTCACCTTCAGGCCATCCATATAGATTAGTTTGTTTCTTCATCAGAAAAAGATTTGAAGAAATTCAGCACCACATCACTTGCTCAGCAATGGATCCTCTGCAGTAAATGGGTGCCGTCCGAATGAGAGTCCCAACAGCTAATAAAAAAAATCAAGTAATCCACACGACTCCAGTTCATCAATTAATGTGCTTTTATCAGCTATTTGAACCCTCATTCTGACGGCACCCATTCACTGCAGATGATCCAAATGTTCCGAAAAAAAACAACAACATCTTAAGCCATTGTGCTTGATTTAAGATTTAGATATTTGTACTGGAAAACGACAGTACTTTTTTGCAGTGCTTAATTTCCCCCCTGTATGACCACCTGTGCTGTTGCTCGCAAAAAGTCAAGTCACCTTTATTTATATAGCGCTTTTAACAATACAGATTGTGTCAAAGCAACTGAACAGCATTAATTAGTATAAAAATAGTGTGTCAATAATGCAAAATGACAATAGTAAACACTCATTTTTCAGTTATAGACAGTTCATCATTGAATTCAGTGATGTCATCATCCAGCTCAGTTCAGTTTAAATAGTATCTTTGCAATCAAGTCAACGATATCGCTGGAAATGAAGTGTCCCCAACTAAGCAAGCTAGAGGCGACACGGACAAGGTACCAAAACTCCATTGGGGACAGAATGGAGAAAAAACCTTGGGAGTAACCAGGCTCAGTCGGGGGACCAGTTCTCCTCTGACCAGATAAAACCAGCAGTTCAATTTCAGGCTGCAGCAAAGTCACATTGTGCAGAGGACTCATTTGGTTCCTGTGGTCTTGTCCCGGTGGCCGTCTGAGACAAGGTCTTTACAGGGGATCTGTATCTGGGGCTCATCTAGTTGTCCTGGTCTCCGCTGTCTTTCAGGGCTGTGGAGGTCCTTTCTAGGTGCTGATCCATCATCTGGTCTGAATACGTACTGGATCCAGGTGACTGCAGTGACCATCTGATCTGGATACAGACTGGATCTGGTGGCTACGGTGACCTCGGAATAAGAGAGAAACAGACTAATATTAGCGTAGATGCCATTCTTCTAGTGATGTAGCAAGTACATCGGGTGTTATGAGAAGTGTTCCCGGTTCTGGTTGACCTAATTAATGCAGCCTAAAAATCCTTTAACGGATTTGAATATTAGAAGC
>NW_015505281.1:664098-684194 GCF_001515645.1 Sinocyclocheilus grahami | reverse complement strand
TTGTCAAGTCAAGTCACCTTTATTTATATAGCGCTTTTAACAATACAGATTGTGTCAAAGCAACTGAACAGTAATTAGTATAAAAATAGTGTGTCAATAATGCAAAATGACAATAGTAAACACTCATTTTTCAGTTATAGACAGTTCATCATTGAATTCAGTGATGTCATCATCCAGCTCAGTTCAGTTTAAATAGTATCTTTGCAATCAAGTCAACGATATCGCTGGAAATGAAGTGTCCCCAACTAAGCAAGCTAGAGGCGACACGGACAAGGTACCAAAACTCCATTGGGGACAGAATGGAGAAAAAACCTTGGGAGTAACCAGGCTCAGTCGGGGGACCAGTTCTCCTCTGACCAGATAAAACCAGCAGTTCAATTTCAGGCTGCAGCAAAGTCACATTGTGCAGAGGACTCATTTGGTTCCTGTGGTCTTGTCCCGGTGGCCGTCTGAGACAAGGTCTTTATAGGGGATCTGTATCTGGGGCTCATCTAGTTGTCCTGGTCTCCGCTGTCTTTCAGGGCTGTGGAGGTCCTTTCTAGGTGCTGATCCATCATCTGGTCTGAATACGTACTGGATCCAGGTGACTGCAGTGACCATCTGATCTGGATACAGACTGGATCTGGTGGCTACGGTGACCTCGGAATAAGAGAGAAACAGACTAATATTAGCGTAGATGCCATTCTTCTAGTGATGTAGCAAGTACATCGGGTGTTATGAGAAGTGTTCCCGGTTCTGGTTGACCTAATTAATGCAGCCTAAAAATCCTTTAACGCCATATGAATATATATATTCATAATTTTTTTTTTATGCAATAGAAGAACAACAAACACAATTACAAAGACAAGTAAGAACAAAAGACAATAAGGGTTACAAACAATAGTCCAAAGCATTCTATGTTAGCTTATAAGACTCACACCATGAAAGAGTCTTACATGCAATAGAATTATTAGAGTTTCTTAAAGAGTTTACATGCACATCAAAATCGTTCCTGAACATAAAAAACGTAGGGAGTTTTCTTTTAGAAAATGTACACTTATGAATGTAAAATGTAGCAAGATATAGCAAAAGATTAATAATACATTTACAGTGAGAAGGGTCTAAGTTCAAAGAGTGACCTATATTCATAAATGTACATGTTCTAAATATTTGTAACTGATGGCTACACACAAATAAAAACGAGATTGTGGCGCCACCCTGCGGTGAGCAAGTAGAAGTGCGCCACTGTTCCACTGAGTCGTCACTTCCTGGTTTCCAAGCGGAAATAGCGGAGTTTGTTTGGTTACTATGATGCTTCATCTGCTTATCAAAGGTAGCGAGAACGGGATAGAAAGACCCTCTCCGCACAGAAGCGTCTGTTTTGTATGTTTCCAGGGTTGTTCTGACGGCTGCAGGGTGTGACATTATGGCGGGGGTTGATGATGAGGAATGCGCGCTTGTAAGTCATGAAAAATGATCGTTTAGTGCTCATAATAATAATAACAATGCAGCATGTTTTGTGGAAATACATGTAGTTTGTGAGATGTTTCAGATCTGCATAAGTTAGAGGAAGGGACTAAATTAAAATGAAATTAAATATCATTTGAAACAGTCATACTCAAAGAAACATAACTTAACGTACTGTTTCAGACAAAAAAGCAACCCTGTAAAGCCTGACACATGAAGTAATAGTTGGAAAAATCTATTTTAGTAATGGAACAGTTTATTATGTTATCATATTTGCAGCATCAAGCTTTTATGGCTCGTATAATAATAATATGATATAGTGATGGAGCTCATACTCACAATGATGATTGAGATATAAACAAATATGTTCCTCAAGAGCATTATGGTGTTTGAACTCACTTTTTTGGTACGGATAATTATGCCCAATAATTTCAAGTTCAGTCCAGTACGTGTTCATCTTGAAATATTACTAACAATAGAGAAGTTATTCTTATGTTTACTTTATGAAATCAGAAAAGATTTCACAGAAAAAAGACCCGTGAACCACAAGCTAAAGGTGGATGTTTTTACAATTAAACTAAAAGGCCATTTACTTGCTAAAAATTCTAAACTATCAATCAGATGACAGATACAACAGCGAAGTTTTGACATGTTGATCATTTATCAGAGGCTTATTTAGAAATGTATGTATTACATATGATACAGAACGTTTTACAGAGTAAAGAAACGCCTATAATATTTTATTTTTTATAAATGACTAGTCAAGTTTTGATCTGAAAAGTTGCTTGTTTAATAATATATGGTTTTCCAGTATACTGGAATAATTAAAATGCGCTGCATAGTAGGATTGACCCAATTAATCAGCGTAAAAAATACAGTATTTTCAAGTCAAGTCACTTTTATTGTCACAGCACATGTGCCTTGGTGAGTGAAATTCTTGGGAGCGTGCTCCAGACAGTGCAGAAACAATTTACATATAAACATACAGACCTCAACAGATGACAGTGTGCAATATACACATACATATAGTCAGTGCACACAGTGTACTATTAGACATACTTACATTTTCGGTTAACCCCGTTGAATTTATTGCGAATTTCAGGCATTGATCTTATACTGCTGCCAGGAAAAGTACTCCAGTCATGTTGTAGATGTTTCCAGTGAAGCTCAACGGAAGTTCAGTCATGATTCAGTCTTCGCATTCCTCCACGCTTATGGGCTGCTCATGCAAGGTGAGGAAAGCCCGCCATTTTCCATCTTAGTCTTCATGTGATATCTTGAGAAATGATCTGAATCCCTTGGCGTCGGTTTTTTCTTTGTTATTTTATTGTTGTAGAGCAAGTGTTGGATGCCATTCAGGAGCTGGAGCAGCTGAAGGAGAGAGGAGACGTTTCCCTCGGTGTGCTCATGGCTCTGGTTTATGCCCACAAGAAAAGACCAAACCCTGGTAGATCTTTTGCACGTCTTGATTAACGGAATAGTTTACTGTGAATGGGTGCCGTCAGAATGGAGTCCAAAAAGCGGATAAAAACATCACACACAGTAATCCACAGACACCACTCCAGCCCATCAGTTAACATCTTATGTAGTGAAAAGCTGCATGTTTCTAAGAAACAAATCCATCATTAAGGCATTTTAATTTTAAACCGTTGCTTCTGGCATAAGTCTATAATCCATAAAAATGCTTCCGACTATCTGACTATCTGTAGCTTGTTTATTGAAGATGCAGGACAACCAGCTAGCAGTGCATTACAGTAGTCCAGTCTAGAATGCATGAATGGGAAATATGATTTTCAAAAGACAAGTTGCTATCTAAAGTAACACCCAGATTTTTGACTGTAGAGGAAGTAACAGTACATTCGTCTAGTTGCAAATTGTAATCCACGCGATTCGGTGTACTGTCTTTTGGTCCAACAAGTAATATCTCTGTCTTATCCGAATTTAGTAGGAGAAAATTATTGGTCATCCGATCTTTTACATTTTTAACACACTTTGTTAGCTTAGATAATTTAGAAGTTTCATCTGGTCTTGTTGAGATACATAGTTGAGTATCATCGGCATAACAGTGGAAACTAATCCCATATTTTTTAATAATATTACCAAGGGTCAACATGTATATCGAAAATAGCAGAAGACCTAGGACAGATCCTTGTGGCACTCCATATTTTACTGGTGATAATTGAGATGACTCCCCATTTAAATGAACAAGGTGGTAGCGATCGGACAGGTAGGATCTAAACCATCTTAAAGCCTGCCCTTGAATACCTGTATAGTTTTGTAATCGATCTATGAGTATGTCATGATCTATAGTGTCGAACGAAAAAGACTTCTGCATGCATGTCAAGTTCTAAGTGTATTGATTCACTGTGTCTTCTGTCACCAACTAAGAGCAGCTGTGTTTGAACAAGTACACGAGAAGACACATACGTTTACAGTGTGTGCATGTGTGCATGAGCCGGATTCAGACCCAGAGAATATTGAACGAGAGGATCGCACAGAACCTTTGCATGCATGGATATTGCAAGACATATTTGAGTGGTAACGTTATTGTTGTTGTTTTTTTTTTGGCTAAATCACGTTTTAGATAGGATGTCATCAACCGCTTAAAAATAACTGCATTTACTATGTACAGATAAGTGCATATGTATTATTTTTATTGTTATTTCATTCTAACATTATAACATGAATTGCAGTGAAACTGTTATACAGTTGAATTTATTTATACCATAGTCCAGTGTTTCCCACAGACTTGCACTCTTATTTTTGGCAGCATATATATGCAAACTCATTCTCTGCCAGCAGGAAACACTGCTTTATCAGACATTACATGCAAGATTAAATGAAAATGACGTCCAATTTTCTGAAGACAGTCGGTTTCCTTCAGAAATACAGTGATATAAAAACACCCACACTCAATGTATGGGAAGCACTGTAGTCTCATAATTGAAGTGTAAATTCTGCAGATTTCATCATTGTCCAGTATTGTACTGCCAGCAATTTATTATAAAAACATTTTCATAATTGTAACGTACATATTTACATACATAATTATTCAGGTGCATGTGTAATAACTTGCGAAAACTCGATGCTACAGCAGCACTTCTTCATCGTCGTCTTGTCTGATGCACTCAACCAAGCGTTCTAACCACGACCTCGCCCCTCCCCACCCCCCAACCATTAGAATTTCCGTAGGCGGGAATTATTTTTATGATATTCTAATGGGCCGCTTTGTGACATCACAAAACACAGAAAACAAATGCTGTAGTCCAAACGAGCCATTCGTTGTAGTTCTTGAAAAGGGATTTTTAAAAAACGAAATATCTCCCTTTGGAGTGGACTTTGAGATTTGCAAGTTTGAAGATCTTTTTTTACGCCCAAACATACACACTACACACTGACTAAAATTAAAAAAGTGAAAAAGCATAATAGGACCCTTTTAAAAGAAGCTTTATATCCTCGGAACTGGTGCAGATATGTAGTAGTGAGCCGTAGGGGGCACATAATTAGGTTTTAAGAGGGAACACAACCTCTTCCTCTCGTCTGCTTTCTGGGGAAAAATGTGTGTGCTCGCACTTAATTAAGTTTAACCTTGTACACGACAAAACTGGAAAAATAAATTGAGTTTTTGGGGGGGGGGCTTCTTCTGACTTTTGCACAGGCAGTCACTACTTTAATTTTCTAATAATTTTATAGCTTAGACCATGTACAATTTGTCTAGTTTAGCCAAAACAACTGAAGATGACAAAAAGAGACAATAATCCTTATGTGTATACACTTGAACAGAAATCCAAACAATATGATTTTCATGGTTTATTAATGGTGAAAATCAAGGCAGATGGTTCAGTTTATTGAAAGGAAAAACAAATAGATTGAATGATACGGCCTGCTGGACACTAGAAAGTCATTCGATGGTAATTTGTCTGTGTGCGGGTCACTCACTGGCCCTGCATGTGCGTTAGATAAACACACACTTCGCTGGAAGCTGCGCTCTTTGTTCAGCATTTTGTTAACATCCCTGATGTTGTCAAATTGATTGTCAGATTACGACGTTTTGCACAGTTTTTAAATGTTTCTCTCGCTCATGCACTCAAACACTTTCAAAGTGTTCAACTCTGCCAGAGAACGTGACATCATCACATTTTTGAGGCCAAACACACTTCATATAAATGAAAGAATTAAATGTAATCCAGACAATAACACACACACGCATGCATATTTATGTGCATGCCATCTAGCACACAATGGAGAGAGAGAGAGAGAGAGAGCATTGCATCCTCTGCTGACTCCTGCTATTGCCCAAGAGGGATTGTTTGTGTGGTTTCCACTGGCAACCAGAAGGGAGTGATGGGTAGGGCATGTACTGGTGATACAGAACTCTAATGTTATTTAGCTCTATGTGTGTGTGTGTGTGTGTGTGTGTGTGCACGCTGCTCTTTGAAGATTAAACGCTAGTGACATGCACGCATGAACTACTGGACTGGAAGTGGAGAATGAACCCTGGTCTCTGCCCTCTCTCTCTCTCTCTCCTGCTCCCCCTTTGTTTCTTTCCTCTCTGATGGGTTTACCAGAGTTGTGACTCATTGGGCATTTAGCCATAACATGCGATTTTGAGAGAGAGGGAAGAGGAAAGGTGAAAAGAGAAGAGTTGGGGAAAAATCGGTTGTGAATGCAGCTATAAGATTTGAGTAGAAAGTTAGGTTTTACTTTTTCTGAAGAGAATATGAGTGATGTTGTCTGTACAAAACTCACTGCAATGATGTTGTGGGTTGTTAACGGGGCGTTGCTAAGGTGGTTGCTAAGGTTTCTTATTGTCTTGTGCGAATCATGTCTTGTTTTCTGATACAAACATCTAGACTTTCTTAAAGATACGTTTACTTGAGATACAAAATGACTTGAGGTAATAAGAATGTATCAAAAAATAAGAATGTATCAAAATGACGTATACTTAGATAAGAACAAATATCTGCCAGTTGGATCAGAAGAATTAACTCGATTCAAAGGAAAAACAAGATTATTTTTCTGACCCCACTGGTAGATATTTGTTCTTTTTTTAAGCATGAAAACACTTTTTTTTAATATTCTTTCAGAAAATATATATTTTTATGTTTAGTAATTTTTGCTTCTCAAGTAAATTAATCCTGATTGAAGAATTGTTATATCTGAAAAACAAGACTTCTTTCTTTGTAGTGTATCCACTTCAAATAAAAAAAGCTGGAAATTGCAGATTACATAAATACATTTTTACATTTCTCTACAAAACTCACTGTAAGGATTGGGTTGTAATTTTTATAAAATGTTCAGAAAACAAGACTTAATATCTAAAAATAAATACTTAGACTTATTTTTAGTTTTCTGAAAATGTAAAATAGTATATTGCATAAATACATGTTTAAATATAAAACTCACTGCAGTGATTTTGGATTGTTTCCAGGGCGTTGCTAGGGTGTTCATTAGTTGCTAGGTGCGTTGCCACATGGTCTCTTACTGTCACATGTGAATATCTGTAATCTGTGGCTCTGCTTCCTTCTTCAATTGGATTTTTTTCGCTTGTTTTATGGTCCAGCAGGTAAAAATGTTGTGTCTGATCACTTAAGACACATGATTTGAAGAATCATTCATGACTGGAGCACAAACGATGCAGGACGACACACAATTAAACTTTAATGCTCAGCATTAGAGGTTTGTTTAAAGCAAACACCATTTATAATTCACTCTCTGTCTCATAGTTGGCCTGTGGTTGTTAATTAATTAGTTTCAGAGAAAACATGATTACGTGTTGAGTTTACTCAGCAGAAAATGAGCAGGACTGGTCTTCCCCTGGGTCAGTTTGTTTTTCTTTTTTTCCATAATTGTTGTCACTCCCTCCAGTAGAAACTGTCTGTCATCTCTCTCTTTTCTAGGCCGATCCTAGACCGACTGCGTCATTTAGACTCAATTTCCGTCAGGTCTAGATGGAAACATCCACCGGTTACATTTAAACCAGCATCCATCAACAACTTAAATCATGATTATTGAGTTTCTAGGCCACTCACATTTAAACAAATGTTCCAGATGCCCACATTTACATAGATCAATGAGGACATATTGTAGACATCCTTTGTTTTTAAATAAAGCTAATTATAATGACTACACACCAAGTACTAATCCTAAAAGAAAACATTTACATATACAGAGAGAGAGAGAGAGGGAGAGAAAAAAGAAACATTTATTTCATCAATGAATCGTTTTTCCAATCGAGTCCAATTTTTCCAAATGTTCCTGAATGTCTGCACAAGGGAGATTTTGTCAGATTTAGCTCAATTCTGGCGACTAATTTCCCCCTCAAGTATAGCTAAGTAAAAACACATTTTGGCCTCATCCTCATCAAACTCCAGCACTTTCATTCCACGTTCTTTATTAATCACCAGCTTTTACTCATTAAATATACAGGTCTGTTCTGTGTGTTATCACCCAAACACACCAGGGAATATACACAGGCAGGTCAGATAACTTTCCCATCTTTCCTCATCTCCCTTTCTCCGTTCATCAGCTCTTGCTCATTTCTCATTGGTGAATGTGCTGTGCTGGTGAGGATGATGAGGACGAAGAGGCTGATGATGCAAATCAACTTAAAGTGAAGAGATCACCAGAGAGGGCTGCCTCCTTCAGGGAAGCAGTGGTACCACAGGAGTCTGTCAACAGGCATGTTCACAATGACATACTACAAATATGATTAATGCATTATGCATACTGTGCATGTATTTTCTGTATGCATGAATTATCTAAATAACCAGCTACAATAGGCCAGATATGCAGTATACAATTAGAGTGCACTACATAGACAAAACAATTATGAAGCTGGAGTGTTTAGCAGTTTCTCACTTCAGTTTCACTTTCAGTATGTTTAACTATTAAACACAATTGTTCGACTTTCTGAGGAGTTTAAGACATTTTCTCACCCTGCACCTTTGCACAAATTTGAAATGCAAACTGACTGTATTTGCTTTCCAGATTATACCTGGAAGCCATGCAATTTAATGTTGCATGTGCCAACAAAGTATCATAGGATGACCAAACATTTTGTTTTTCCCAGACATGTCCTGGCCAGGATTTCTAAATGTCCTAAAATGTCCAGATTTTGGCTTTGTTTTCCTATTGACGTGCTCTCAGTCATACATGACACGTACATGTATTTGCATTGCTTTGACCGTTCTCTGTAGATCCCGCCTTCTCCATGATTTGTCAACTATTTACAATTCCTGCAAACTACTTTTCAATCAGCACCTTCAACATGCATGAAAACATGACATTTTAGGCCATTTAGAAATCCTGGCCAGGATATGTCTGGGAAATAGGGGGCATATGGCCACCCGAATGTATCATACTATTGTTTATTATTGCATACTGCATGCTGTTTTCATATAATTTAAAAAAATCAAATACGGTATACAGTACGCAGCAAGCACTAGTATTCTCTTCTGAACATTGCCAGCATTTCATTACAGCACACAAATTGTGCTGTACAAGCCTCACTGATGTGCCTGTAAAGGTTCTTTCTGTTCGTAGGAAATCTGGGAATGTTACTTTGGACCTTGTGCACTTTGACTAGTATTCAGTGACACCGTTGGACGGGCCTGTGATCTGGTTATGTAACCAGATCTGTGATTGGTTAAATATGACCCTGAGGGAAATTACGGATCTGTCATTGATATGAGTGGCCCCACCCACCTGTTAAGAATTTACTTTGCTCAATGCGTGTGTGTGTGTCTGTCTGTTCCAACATGTCTATGCCGTTGTTGCGAGAATTTTATAATCTTGTCCTGGAATACATACTCACATCTGACACCCTTTTTTCTCATTCCCCTCTTTGACAGCACCAATATGTTCAGTAGATCACGTTACACTTTCTCCCTATCCATCTCCTCGTGCCAAACTTCTCTTTCTTCAACCTTTCTTTTTCTTTCTCTGCCCATTTTTTTCCAGTGGGACTCTTTCTATCCCTCTCTTTTTCTGTCTCTTATGTATACATATTCTCACAGACATACTTGCGTTTTCTCACGAACACACATGCGCTCCTCTCCAGGCCAAATGTAATCCAGACAATAACACACACACGCATGCATATTTATGTGCATGCCATCTAGCACACAATGGAGAGAGAGAGAGAGAGAGAGCATTGCATCCTCTGCTGACTCCTGCTATTGCCCAAGAGGGATTGTTTGTGTGGTTTCCACTGGCAACCAGAAGGGAGTGATGGGTAGGGCATGTACTGGTGATACAGAACTCTAATGTTATTTGGCTCTATGTGTGTGTGTGTGTGTGTGTGTGTGTGTGTGCACGCTGCTCTTTGAAGATTAAACGCTAGTGACATGCACGCATGAACTACTGGACTGGAAGTGGAGAATGAACCCTGGTCTCTGCCCTCTCTCTCTCTCTCTCCTGCTCCCCCTTTGTTTCTTTCCTCTCTGATGGGTTTACCAGAGTTGTGACTCATTGGGCATTTAGCCATAACATGCGATTTTGAGAGAGAGGGAAGAGGAAAGGTGAAAAGAGAAGAGTTGGGGAAAAATCGGTTGTGAATGCAGCTATAAGATTTGAGTAGAAAGTTAGGTTTTACTTTTTCTGAAGAGAATATGAGTGATGTTGTCTGTACAAAACTCACTGCAATGATGTTGTGGGTTGTTAACGGGGCGTTGCTAAGGTGGTTGCTAAGGTTTCTTATTGTCTTGTGCGAATCATGTCTTGTTTTCTGATACAAACATCTAGACTTTCTTAAAGATACGTTTACTTGAGATACAAAATGACTTGAGGTAATAAGAATGTATCAAAAAATAAGAATGTATCAAAATGACGTATACTTAGATAAGAACAAATATCTGCCAGTTGGATCAGAAGAATTAACTCGATTCAAAGGAAAAACAAGATTATTTTTCTGACCCCACTGGTAGATATTTGTTCTTTTTTTAAGCATGAAAACACTTTTTTTTAATATTCTTTCAGAAAATATATATTTTTATGTTTAGTAATTTTTGCTTCTCAAGTAAATTAATCCTGATTGAAGAATTGTTATATCTGAAAAACAAGACTTCTTTCTTTGTAGTGTATCCACTTCAAATAAAAAAAGCTGGAAATTGCAGATTACATAAATACATTTTTACATTTCTCTACAAAACTCACTGTAAGGATTGGGTTGTAATTTTTATAAAATGTTCAGAAAACAAGACTTAATATCTAAAAATAAATACTTAGACTTATTTTTAGTTTTCTGAAAATGTAAAATAGTATATTGCATAAATACATGTTTAAATATAAAACTCACTGCAGTGATTTTGGATTGTTTCCAGGGCGTTGCTAGGGTGTTCATTAGTTGCTAGGTGCGTTGCCACATGGTCTCTTACTGTCACATGTGAATATCTGTAATCTGTGGCTCTGCTTCCTTCTTCAATTGGATTTTTTTCGCTTGTTTTATGGTCCAGCAGGTAAAAATGTTGTGTCTGATCACTTAAGACACATGATTTGAAGAATCATTCATGACTGGAGCACAAACGATGCAGGACGACACACAATTAAACTTTAATGCTCAGCATTAGAGGTTTGTTTAAAGCAAACACCATTTATAATTCACTCTCTGTCTCATAGTTGGCCTGTGGTTGTTAATTAATTAGTTTCAGAGAAAACATGATTACGTGTTGAGTTTACTCAGCAGAAAATGAGCAGGACTGGTCTTCCCCTGGGTCAGTTTGTTTTTCTTTTTTTCCATAATTGTTGTCACTCCCTCCAGTAGAAACTGTCTGTCATCTCTCTCTTTTCTAGGCCGATCCTAGACCGACTGCGTCATTTAGACTCAATTTCCGTCAGGTCTAGATGGAAACATCCACCGGTTACATTTAAACCAGCATCCATCAACAACTTAAATCATGATTATTGAGTTTCTAGGCCACTCACATTTAAACAAATGTTCCAGATGCCCACATTTACATAGATCAATGAGGACATATTGTAGACATCCTTTGTTTTTAAATAAAGCTAATTATAATGACTACACACCAAGTACTAATCCTAAAAGAAAACATTTACATATACAGAGAGAGAGAGAGAGGGAGAGAAAAAAGAAACATTTATTTCATCAATGAATCGTTTTTCCAATCGAGTCCAATTTTTCCAAATGTTCCTGAATGTCTGCACAAGGGAGATTTTGTCAGATTTAGCTCAATTCTGGCGACTAATTTCCCCCTCAAGTATAGCTAAGTAAAAACACATTTTGGCCTCATCCTCATCAAACTCCAGCACTTTCATTCCACGTTCTTTATTAATCACCAGCTTTTACTCATTAAATATACAGGTCTGTTCTGTGTGTTATCACCCAAACACACCAGGGAATATACACAGGCAGGTCAGATAACTTTCCCATCTTTCCTCATCTCCCTTTCTCCGTTCATCAGCTCTTGCTCATTTCTCATTGGTGAATGTGCTGTGCTGGTGAGGATGATGAGGACGAAGAGGCTGATGATGCAAATCAACTTAAAGTGAAGAGATCACCAGAGAGGGCTGCCTCCTTCAGGGAAGCAGTGGTACCACAGGAGTCTGTCAACAGGCATGTTCACAATGACATACTACAAATATGATTAATGCATTATGCATACTGTGCATGTATTTTCTGTATGCATGAATTATCTAAATAACCAGCTACAATAGGCCAGATATGCAGTATACAATTAGAGTGCACTACATAGACAAAACAATTATGAAGCTGGAGTGTTTAGCAGTTTCTCACTTCAGTTTCACTTTCAGTATGTTTAACTATTAAACACAATTGTTCGACTTTCTGAGGAGTTTAAGACATTTTCTCACCCTGCACCTTTGCACAAATTTGAAATGCAAACTGACTGTATTTGCTTTCCAGATTATACCTGGAAGCCATGCAATTTAATGTTGCATGTGCCAACAAAGTATCATAGGATGACCAAACATTTTGTTTTTCCCAGACATGTCCTGGCCAGGATTTCTAAATGTCCTAAAATGTCCAGATTTTGGCTTTGTTTTCCTATTGACGTGCTCTCAGTCATACATGACACGTACATGTATTTGCATTGCTTTGACCGTTCTCTGTAGATCCCGCCTTCTCCATGATTTGTCAACTATTTACAATTCCTGCAAACTACTTTTCAATCAGCACCTTCAACATGCATGAAAACATGACATTTTAGGCCATTTAGAAATCCTGGCCAGGATATGTCTGGGAAATAGGGGGCATATGGCCACCCGAATGTATCATACTATTGTTTATTATTGCATACTGCATGCTGTTTTCATATAATTTAAAAAAATAAAATACGGTATACAGTACGCAGCAAGCACTAGTATTCTCTTCTGAACATTGCCAGCATTTCATTACAGCACACAAATTGTGCTGTACAAGCCTCACTGATGTGCCTGTAAAGGTTCTTTCTGTTCGTAGGAAATCTGGGAATGTTACTTTGGACCTTGTGCACTTTGACTAGTATTCAGTGACACCGTTGGACGGGCCTGTGATCTGGTTATGTAACCAGATCTGTGATTGGTTAAATATGACCCTGAGGGAAATTACGGATCTGTCATTGATATGAGTGGCCCCACCCACCTGTTAAGAATTTACTTTGCTCAATACGTGTGTGTGTGTGTGTGTGTGTGTGTGTGTGTGTGTGTGTGTGTGTGTGTCTGTCTGTCTGTTCCAACATGTCTATGCCGTTTTTGCGGGAACTTTATAATCTTGTCCTGGAATACATGCTCGTGTCTGACACCCTTTTTCTCCTTTCTCTCGTTCCCCTCTTTGACAGCACTAATATGTTCAGTAGATCACGTTACACTTTCTCCCTATCCATCTCCTCGTGCCAAACTTCTCTTTCTTCAACCTTTCTTTTTCTTTCTCTGCCCATTTTTTTCCAGTGGGACTCTTTCTATCCCTCCACAATTTGAGTTGAATTACTGAAATAAATTAACTTTTCCACGACATTCTAATTTATTGAGATGCACCTGTATTTATCAATGAATGCTGGGGGAAAGAAATTATCACATTTTCCATAAAATATGAAGCAGCACAACTGCTTCAAGCCTGATAATAATCATATATGTTTATTGGGCAGCAAATTGGCATATTAGAAAGATTTCTTAAAGATCATGTGACACTGAAGACTGGAGTAATAATGCTGTTTAATGCTCTTGCTTGTTCTTGTCTTACTTAAAATTATACTGAACATAAAAAGTTGAGGACCCCGGCTTAATAATGTGCTTAAAGGCACAATATGTAAATATCGCCGCTAGAGGGTGCGTATTCAGAATAAACAAATAGACAAAGGCGTAGTTTGATGACTGTGACTGAGTGTGGAATCATGGGAGTTGTGGTCTTCATCCCCACAGCCGATGCAATCCGACGGGACTCTGGCAGAAATCATGTTCACAGATGAGCTAATGATTTATTAACGTAGTAGAATGAAGCAGGGTGAGGCTGAAAGCCGTCGAAGTGAAACGAGGCCGCTGAACGAGCGTGACACACGACTCGAAAGCAGCGGAGCTTTTATTATGCCACAGTCGAGCGTCATTGGCAGGCGACACAATGACACTATGGACACGGTCCGTGTCACTAGTTAAAATTGCTTATTTCTCTGGATTTAAACATTCTTCGAAACATTTGGGATAATGTAAGTACACAAGTCAGCAAAATATATAACACTGTTCTTGTGGTTTTTGGATATTTTAATAAAAAAATCTTACATATTGTGCCTTTAAATGACAGCTTCCCATTGCAGCTTAGTGTGACAATCCCTGCCATGTGTTCAATGGGTCATATAATGAAACAAGAACTTTCACGAGTAAACTTATCCTGACAACATTCACTAAAAAAAGGTGAAAAAGTGTTACAACTAGCACCAATCTCCCCTAATTAATAACAGCTAGGCTATGTGTCTTGTCTTAATGGCTGTTGCCTGTCTTGTAGTGAGTTCACTGTTTTGAATGAACGCTGCTTACTTTCGTTTTCTGCTGTGAACTTGTGCGTCGGTTTGATTTTTTTGTGTTAAAGTCCATTTTCAGAGGCGTTCTTTTTGCAGATCGGGGCTAGTTGTCCCAATGTGTATATCTCATAACTAGATTCTGAGTAAAGAAAAGTATTTTAAACGTCAGGTCAGGGCTGACCTTTCTGTGTTTCAGGCTAGATGTTATAAACAAAAGCTATAAAACGTAGCCTATTAATTACGATATCTGTTGACTCGATATTTGATGTTTCTTTTAAAATAATGAATGAAATAGCAAGCTGTTTACTTGTAACCACAGAACTGAGGCTAGTGTGATACCTGACAGGTTCTCATTGTGAGCTAAAGTCGGTTTTCAGGCGTGTCGTTCTCGCGTTGGTTTAGCTCAGTGGTTACTTCCGATTGACCAAAAGATCACCATCTCATGGCCGCCGGGAAACCGGTGACTGGAGATCGAACCACGGGCGCTGTCCAACGCTTTTGTTTGTGAAGCCATGAGATCTTGCTTCTTTGTCAGTCAGTGATTTCTAATCATGGTGGTAGGCTATCAGGATCGGTATGAAGCTTAAATCTCAAAATGTCTTAAATTCTTGCATTTTTTGAAAACGTATGTCTACATTTTTGTTTTTCATTTATAAAATCGACGTGAAATTAAGATGTAAGACATAAACGAATATGATTATAATGCCATTTTTTCATTTATTTGAAAAAGCAATACAAATTAGATTTCATTTCCACTCCTCGTTGTTGTAACACCCCGAGATGAACAGCAGATGGAGCTCAAAGATCATCAAGTCCTTACAACCGAACAGAACAAAGAATCATACGCAGCCTGAGAATGCAAACATATATATCTTGAATATAGAGCAAATCACTTTGGATAAAAGCATGTATTAATGTTCTTTTACAGATCTCGGGTCTGTGTGGAATCTGTCTCGTTCTCAAAGACCCGACAATCAACTGAGAGTGTCAAACACATCAGCTGTCTGAAGAATTATTTCATATAGGTGTGTGGAAAAACAACAGCTAACAGGAAACTCAGCATCTGTAATAGCAACCTCTGTGGCTGCAGGTTCTGCTGATATTCTGTGGTCTTTGCTGCCCTCTTTTGGATAATGATATAATATTAGCAAGTTAAATATAAACTTTCCTGTCTAGCTTTGCAAATACAGTATTAGGTGGTGATACTGTATTACTGTGGTATAAAGTGGCCCCAGGAATTATTTGCATATTTGAATCACACTTTAAAATGCATGAATGCCTTTGCGTATGATAACAAAATATAAAGTGTTAAATGCTGCACACGTGTTCTCTCTTCTCTACAAGTCTTTAGTAACGAGACTTTTACACTGTTACAATGTTTACATTGATACATTTACAATTTATAGATCTGTTTAAAAGCCATATATTTATCAAAGAATGCTGGGGGGGGGGGGGTTATCACATTTTCCATGAAATATGAAGCAGCACAACTGCTTCAAGACTGATAATAATCAGATATGTTTATTGGGCAGCAAATTAGCATATTAGAATGATTTTTTAAAGATCATGTGACACTGAAGACTGGAGTAATGATGCTGAAAATTCAGCTTCGCTTCACAGGAATAAATTACATTTTAAAATATATTCAAGTTGAAAAGAAGTTATTTAGAATTGTAATAATTCAGAATATTTTTCTACTGAAATTTGTACTTTCTACACTAAGGATTGTCGTTTTCTTTATTATCAAGCTGTAAAATGCACATATGTCCAATAGATGGCGGACTGAGACCGTGTAAATCGCCCTGTACGCGTCCATCGTATTAAAAAAAATGTTTTATAATATAGCAAATCATCTGAGTTTGTACCGTGCGTTTTGATGGGTGTTGTTGTTTTATTGTAATAGGCTCTCTGTCTTCTGTTTCTTAGTTTCATTTTCTGTTATTAAAGGGTTGGACTTCCGTGTTTTCAGTGATTCTAGTTAAAGTACCTGTTCAGTCTTGTGTTTGTCGCGTTGGTTTAGCTCAGTGGTTACTTCAACAGACAAACACTAGCTCATGGCTGACGGTCACCGACGGCCAGAGATCAAACTACGGGCTCTGTCCAGCGTTTTGCATTTTTTTTGGTGCCGTTAAAATCTTTCTTTTCTATTCACTGACTTCAGATGTTTTTGACCGCAAGGATCGAGGGGTCAATTACATGCAATATGGACTATAAAACTGTTGGTCAGCCTGAAACCAAACTATTTTATTTTTTTCTAAATGAATAATTATTCATACACAAGAAGAGTAAAACTAAGAATAGTTCTCACTGTGCAGTGTTATTATTAGGTTTAAATGTTACAATCTCACATTGTAGGCCAGATCGGGGCTAGTTGTCACAAAATCTTTAACTAGGTTCAGAAGTCTAGTTATAGGCTACACAAATGTTTTGAACTGTGTTGTTGGGACCAGTTGTTCATATGTCCAGTCAGTGCAAGTTGTCCTAGGCTATTTTAGATGTTTAAAACGCCGACATAATGGAATCTGTTGGTTTGATGCATTTTCACACTTAATGCTATTTCATGAATTGTTTTGGGTTTCTGAACGGTTTCATTTTATTGTAGCTAGTAGTGTTGGAAAACTCTATAACAGGGGTCACATTTAAACCACATAAAATGCAAAGGGCCACAAATTACAATTTGCACCATTAAGACAAAATAGGCTATTTGCAGTTTTACTGATTTAGAAATGCAGTTTATTACTTAACAAAGTCTTGCTTGTTCTTGTCTTACTTAAAATTATACTGAACATGAAAAGTTGAGGACCCCGGCTTTATAATGTGCTTAAAGGCACAATATGTAATTTTCGCCTGCTAGAGGGTGCATATTCAGAATAAACAAATAGACAAAGGCTGTGGTGACTGAGTGTGGAATCATGGGAGTTGTGGTCTTCATCCCCACAGCCGATGCAATCCGACGGGACTCTGGCAGAAATCATGTTCACAGATGAGCTAATGATTTATTAACGTAGTAGAATGAAGCAGGGTGAGGCTGAAAGCCGTCGAAGTGAAACGAGGCCGCTGAACGAGCGTGACACACGACTCGAAAGCAGCGGAGCTTTTATTATGCCACAGTCGAGCGCTTCCGCTCCTTCCGGTCGTGCGTATGTGGGGTAAAGCAGCGCTGTTTTATCATACTAGATACATTTGAAAGTTCTGTTTTAATGCTACTCTGTGCGGTCGTCACCGGTCTATTAATACGCACAACATATTAAAGCGTCTTTGGTGTTTCCATGTTTTCTACAAAACAAAACCGGAAATCGAGGAGTTATGACGTCATTGGCAGGCGACACAATGATACTATGGACACGGTCCGTGTCACTAGTTAAAATTGCTTATTTCTCTGGATTTAAACATTCTTCGAAACATTTGGGATAATGTAAGTACACAAGTCAGCAAAATATATAACACTGTTCTTGTGGTTTTTGGATATTTTAATAAAAAAATCTTACATATTGTGCCTTTAAATGACAGCTTCCCATTGCAGCTTAGTGTGACAATCCCTGCCATGTGTTCAATGGGTCATATAATGAAACAAGAACTTTCACGAGTAAACTTATCCTGACAACATTCACTAAAAAAAGGTGAAAAAGTGTTACAACTAGCACCAATCTCCCCTAATTAATAACAGCTAGGCTATGTGTCTTGTCTTAATGGCTGTTGCCTGTCTTGTAGTGAGTTCACTGTTTTGAATGAACGCTGCTTACTTTCGTTTTCTGCTGTGAACTTGTGCGCGTTTGGGTGTCGGTTTGATTTTTTTGTGTTAAAGTCCATTTTCAGAGGCGTTCTTTTTGCAGATCGGGGCTACTTGTCCCAATGTGTATATCTCATAACTAGATTCTGAGTAAAGAAAAGAAAAGTATTTTAAACGTTAGGTCAAGGATTCAAGGATTCAAAGCGTTTATTGTCATATGCCTAGTGAGGAAAACAAGTTTCCCTGAGCAATGAAATTCTTACTTTGCTGTCCACAATGAATGCCAAGACGTGCAATGCTATACACACACATACACAAAATATACACATATACATACATACATACAATGTACGAAGAAACATAATAATAAAAACTATGCTGCAGTAGTAGGAATAAAGACTATGAAAAACAATAGAAATATAGAATATGTGTATCTATATATGCGAGTATAGAGTAGAAATATAGAATGTGAAAATAGAAATATAGACTATGTATATGGTATCTACATATGCGAATGTACAGTATTAACTTATGTGCAAAAAAAACAATAGTGCAGTAACGTGCAAATTGAACTTCAAGCTCTCGGATAAACAGTGGCTGGTGAGTTTTCCTCTTTTTCCTCAAGTCCACTATCATCTCCTTTGTCTTGTCCGTGTTGAGGGTGAGGTTGTTGTCCTCACACCATGCCACAGGACTGGCCAGCTCCCTCCTGTAGGCCGCTTCATCCCCGCAGGTGATAAAAGGTTAGGGCTGACCTTTCTGTGTTTCAGGCTAGATGTTATAAACAAAAGCTATAAAATGTAGCCTATTAATTACGATATCTGTTGACTCGATATTTGATGTTTCTTTTAAAATAATGAATGAAATAGCAAGGCTTGTGTGATATCTGACAGGTTCTCATTGTGAGCTAAAGTCGGTTTTCAGGCGTGTCGCTCTCGCGTTGGTTTAGCTCAGTGGTTACTTCCGATTGACTGAAAGATCACCATCTCATGGCCGCCGGGAAACCGGTGACTGGAGATCGAACCACGGGCGCTGTCCAACGCTTTTGTTTGTGAAGCCATGAGATCTTGCTCCTTTGTCAGTCAGTCACATTTTTCAATATGGTATGAAACTTAAATCTCAGCATGCCTTCACTTCTTGCACTCCTAAATGTTTACTTTTTAGTAGCCTATATAAAATTGACGTAAAATCAAGATGTAAGACAGGTGATATTTTAATTGCCATTATATGATTATAGTGCTATTTTTACCTATTTTTGAAAAAAAGCAATACTCAGTGTAATTTCAACAAAAGTTTCACTCCTCGTTGTTGTAATACCTCGAGATGAACAGCAGATGGAGCGCAAAGATCATGTTTGAAACTCCAAACAAGTAAACTGTCGTGTTTATATGTTCAAAACAAAAACTTTAAAAGGTATTTATTATAGATCGGCTTGATATTTTATGTTTCCTTTTACACATCTGCTGTTTCGTGTTTGTCGCTTGAAAGTTTGTGATAAGCTGTTAAACTACTTACTATTTAAACACAATTTTCAGATAAGACTCTTACGTTGGTTTAGCTCAGTGGTTACTTCCGATTGTTATTAAATCACTCTCAGGGCCGCCGGGAAGCCGGTGACCGTGGATCGAACCTCGGGCTCTGTCCAACGTTTTCATGTTTGATGCCACGAAAACTTGCTTCTTTGTCAGTCAGTGATTTCTAATCATGTTGGTAGGCTATAAGGGTCGGCATGAAGCTTAAATCTCAAAATGTCTTAAATTCTTGCATTTTTTAAAAACGTATGTCTACATTTTTAGTTTTTAATTTATAAAATCGACGTGAAATTAAGATGTAAGATACAAACGAATATGATTATAATGCCATTTTTACATTTATTTGAAAAAGCAATACAAATTAGATTTCATTTCCACTCCTCGTTGTTGTAACACCCCGAGATGAACAGCAGATGGAGC
>NW_015505281.1:658092-663966 GCF_001515645.1 Sinocyclocheilus grahami | reverse complement strand
TTTATGCTACATTGTGGGGACCAAATGTCCCCACAAGGATAGTAAAACCTGACATTTTTGACATTGTGGGGACCGCAGGCCGGGAAAACGAGGAACAAATGATTAAAAATAGTCAATTATGTTTATCTTAAAGAATAACAATGCAAACAGGTTTTCTGTAAGAGGTAGGTTTAGGGGCTAGACAATATAGTTTGAGGAATAGAAGTCTACACTGTAAAAAAAATGTTTGGCAGCTGTGGTTGCCAGAATAATTTTGTAAAAAAAAAAAAGAAAAACTGTATTGTACATTTAACATACTGACAACCACCATAATAATGCAGGTGGTAAAAGAGAAAGCCACATGAAGAATCAAAGCTCATCACAAGTCGCCACAAGTAGAAGTATATACTAATATATAGAAGGTCCACAGAGTCATTCATGCAAACATAAAACACCATCAGGTAACACACATGATACTTAACTAATGCATTAAACTTTCATTAAACAACAGAAGATGTAACATAAAGCCCAAATATACATAACTAATAACAAAAACTATTAAAAAAACATGATTATTTAAACTAAAAACTTTCAAATGTGGAGTGTCATGCAGGGAATTCTGGGAATATCAGTTTACAGTTTTTGACTGTAAATTATACATTGATTTGTTATTTTTACTTCTAAAAACTGTCAAATTAACAGCATTTTACTGTAAAATTACATGAAATGTCTGGTTAGATATTTTACAGTTTTCCCTGTATATAGTACAGGAACTTACTGTTAACCTATTAACAGTTTTTTTCCGTAGAGTTTTTACAAAATTTTACAGTTAAAATTACACTTATTTTTTACAGTGTATGGAAAGTCCCCACGATTCACAGAGACATACACGTGTGTGTGTATGTGTGTGTGTGTGTGTGTGTGTGTGTGTGTGTATGTGTGTGTGTGTGTGTTTGTAGGCCTGCTATGAGGGAGAGACTGTGTACATGAGGGAGAGAGAGAGAGAGTCGTGCGCTTTCTTAATTAGAACATTCCTCTGAGGATGCTCGTGGGGAGCGCGCATCATCGACTGGTGAGGATTATCCATGAAAATTAAAGATTAGATTTGGGCGAACATGTGTCACTCTTTCTGAAGACACGATTCGGATTTGTCCCATCAAAACAATAACTTCCACAATCCATAATCTTATAAATCACTCGATCTGGTTTGTTGCATAGGATCATTTGCGAAAATATGTCGGTATTAGTATAGCTGCTGCTTACAATAATTTACAAGACTATCTGGTCACGAATCCTAAACGTGTTCTTTTATTGATGTATTTACTGGCTTGCGTTCAAACCCCACCTGCAAATAAATAAGTAGGCCTAATCCCCTCTGAAGAAGGTCGCTAGTGTATTAGAATTACAAACAAAGGACTGATGATTTTCAGAAATATAAAGTTACATTGCCTTATGAGAAATTAGGTATTAATTCGTCGATTAACTGTCTCGTTTATTTCAGGGTGATTACTCGCGCCCGGTAGCTGGCGAGTTAAACGTGTTGGTGCTGTGATTATGCTCCGTGTTCTCATGTCGCCGTCCGCCAATACGAGTTCTCCCCCCCCCCAACATCAACATCACCTCCCTCTCTCGTCTCACACACTCCTCAAAGCGTCTAACACACTGGAAAATCAAAGCGCTCGCCTCTCCTGCTCACACACTGACTGTGCTGCGCGCAAAGAGAGACACAACCCAAGAGAGACGCCAAGTTTGCTGCGAATTTCAATATCTATTGCAAATCGACACATGCACTTTTTAGATTATTTTTATTGCACTTTGCTTTTGGATTATTTTTATTCCACTTTGGATAACAATGCAAGTGTGTATTGTGTACCTAAATTGTTTTCCAAAAACTGTTTGAATCTTTCACAACTGAACATGAGTCTTCTCTGTGAAAGCAGCTGAAAAGATCAGATTTTTATTAAGATGGACCGGAGGCTTCCGAGGAGGCGATGGACGTTGACAGGGCAGGTTGTGTGTCTGCTCCTGTGTGCGTGCGCACTGGACCAGGTTTTGGCGCAGATTCGCTATTCAGTTCCCGAGGAGTTGGAGCACGGGGCTTTCGTTGGAAATATCGCAGAGGACTTGGGCTTGGATGTGGCCAAATTGTCCTCACGGAGATTCCGGATTGTATCCGGGGCTAGAAAACAATATTTAGAAGTGAATTTGGAGAACGGAATTCTGTTTGTGAACGAGAAGGTCGACCGCGAGGAGCTGTGTGAACAAAGTCCCGTTTGTTTCTTGCACTTGCAGGTGGTCATCGAGAACCCTTTGGAACTGTATCGGGTAGAAGTGGAGATCTTGGACGTGAATGATAACGCTCCCAGTTTCCCGTGGAGCGAGTTTAATCTGGAGATCACAGAGTCTGCTGCGCCGGGCTCCCGGTTCCCGCTGGAGAGCGCGCAGGACCTGGATGTGGGCTCGAACTCTCTCCGCTCGTACTTGCTGAGCGCCAATCAACACTTCGTGCTGGACATTCAGACGCGTAACGACGGCAGCAAGTTTGCAGAACTCGTTCTGCAGTCGCCGTTGGACCGAGAGCAGCAGAAGACGCACGAGATGGTCCTCACGGCCGTGGACGGTGGCTCCCCGTTGCGCTCGGGCACGGCACAGATCACGGTAACTGTGCTGGACGCGAATGACAACGTGCCGGTGTTCGACCGCTCCGTATACCGGGTCAGCTTGGTGGAGAACGCGCCTAGAGGCACGCTCGTGCTCAAACTGAACGCCACGGACCTGGATGAAGGTGCAAACGGCGAGATCACCTATTCGTTCAGCGGGCACGCACCTCTGAAGGTGCGCGAGCTGTTCAGCGTGGATTCTCACTCGGGTGAGATCCGGGTGAAGGGAATCGTGGACTACGAGAGGGCCAGCGTGTACGAGCTCTACGTGCAGGCGAAAGACAAGGGTCCTTCAGCCGTGGCCGTGCATTGCAAAGTGCTGGTCGATATTTTGGACGTGAACGACAACGCGCCCGAGGTCATATTAACCTCTGTGTCAACACCTGTTCAGGAGGACGCGCCTCCGGGCACGGTGATAGCCGTGATCAGTGTAATGGACCGCGACTCCGGAGAAAACGGAGCCGTGGATTGCCAGATCCCCGGAAATGTGCCGTTCCGGCTGCACTCCTCTTTTAAAAACTATTACACACTCGTGACCAGCGAGTTTCTCGACAGAGAGGCTGTCTCGGAGTACAACATCTCCCTCACGGCGCGAGATCTGGGCTCGCCTCCGCAGTCCACCAGGAAGACGATTCTGGTTCAAGTGTCTGACATTAACGACAACCCGCCGCGCTTCATTCAGCCCTCGTACACCGTATACGTGACCGAGAATAACGCCCCGGGCGCTTCCATTTGCTCGGTGACCGCATTCGATCCGGACTCTAATCAGAACGCGTATTTGTCCTACTCCATCCTTGACGGTCAGATCCAGGGCATGCCGGTGTCCACTTATGTCTCCATCAATTCTGATAACGGCAACACCTACGCGCTGCGCTCTTTCGATTACGAGCAGCTCCGGAACTTTCAGATCCGCGTCCAGGCGCAGGACGCCGGTTTCCCGCCGCTCAGCAACAACGTGACCGTCAACGTGTTCGTTTTGGATCAGAATGACAACGCGCCGGTCATCCTGTCCCCGCTGCCCAGAAACGGCTCTGTTGCTACTGAAATGGTGTCCAGGTCGGTGGACGCTGGGTACCTTGTGGCTAAAATCACGGCGCTCGACGCGGACGCGGGGCAAAACTCTCGCCTGTCATATCAGATGCTGCAGGCTACGGATCCTGGGCTGTTCAGCGTGGCTCTATACACCGGGGAGATCAGGACGATCCGCCGCTTTGTAGACAAAGATGCCATCAGGCAAAGACTCGTCATACTTGTCAAGGACAACGGGCAGCCGCCGCTCTCGGCCACCGTGTCCATCATTCTGTCGGTGGTGGACTCCGTGCCGGAGTCGCTGTCCGACTTCGGTGACCTCTCGCTCAGCCCCCAGCCCCCGTCTAACCTCGCGCTCTATTTAATCGTGTCACTGAGCACCGTCTCGCTCATCTTCCTCGTGGCCATCATCGTCCTGGCGGCCGTGAAGTGCTACAAAGACCGCGACTCCCTCGGCGGTTACGCGCTCTCCTCGCTCGGTGCCGCTTGCTGCAGCTTTGAACCGGAGCCACCTGCCGAGGTGTTCAAAAAGTCTAATCTCAACCTGCAGATCTCCACTGGCGCAAAAGTGCCCACGAACTGCGTGGAGGTAAACAGCAATCCTGGAAATCTCTCTCAAGCTTACTGCTACAAAGTGTGTTTGACGCCCGAATCTGCAAAGAGCGACTTTATGTTTCTCAAGCCTTGCAGTCCCGGCACACCGAGAAATAACGCGGCGAGAGGAGCGGACAACCTGGCGCTGAGCTCACAGAGCCGCTGCTCTTCCGTGAACAATGGAGCGACTACACCGAACGAGGTAAAACGGCATTCACTCTCTTTCTTAAACATCAACTTGCTTCATTCAGTTTGTCAGGTGATCTTTATTTTTGAGTCACTTTGGTGAAGGGTATCATTTGTGCACATAAGTGTGAAATATATTGGTGAACAAAATTAATTGGCTATCGATTATCTATAAATGCACAAAATAAAAACTGCAGGGCGCTAATTGTTTGACAATAAATATTTAATACCTCTAAGTCAATCAATGACCTTGATTGAGAGTGAACTGGCGTCTCTAGACAGCAGCATTAGCATTTACCAGAGAAACCGAGGACAACGCGCGTCTTTTAGCACTGTCTCCATTTCTTCTTTTGTTTATGTGCGCACTCTATCCCTCTCTCTCTTTCTATATATATATATATATCTAAAACATTAAATGTTTTATTTTTATGCTTCTGCGTTGTTAATATGGTCAGTTTAAAATATTAACTTAGTCTGTCTCTAACCTTCAACAGGAGAAGCTTTTTAGTTCTCTGCTATTGCGTTTAGGCACAGACATTCTTTGTCAACTGTATATCAAGGGCACGCGCACACACATACACAAGCTAATTATCCAGTACACAATGGCACACGGACGCGGACTGGTTTCTTCCATAATGGGGCTGGGGGAATGAAAGCATTAGGGTGCGAGCAGGAGCAGATGGAGACGTGTCGCGCCTGTAGATTCTGCCACTTTGCCCTCATAGAACGAGAACGAGAACGAGGGAGAAACTGTGTGTGTGTGTGTGTGTGTTCTGTTAATATCCACTAGGTGGAAACGTCAGGCTGTAAAATGTAAACGTGCTCACTTCGGTTATCATTCAGTTGTCAGGGTGACCTGTTGGAGAGCCAGGTGTGACCTTGCCTTGAGTCAGTGAACTTCTTACAGCCGGTGAAGAATAAACTCGTCCATTGAGGGAATTTCAAACTGTAATGTCCATACAATCTGTGGCCTTTAGGTCTCATATAGAATATTCATGAAGTCCTATTTTATACCCCTGATTTTCTTCACTGGCCAACACATTTAGGACAAATTCTGTCCTTAAGGGTATACACAACCTCAAACAGATGTACAACTCTTCCGTGCAGTCAGAGCTACTTACAGGATTTCTTCTGGGAATATATTAAAGCTGGAGAATTCTGAATAAATTCACCAGAGCTGCAGCTGAAAATGCAAACGCACGAGAGTTTCTAAAATAAAACGAGAAATTTAATTAAAATGATTTCGTCGGACAGTTAAATGCGTTTTCGAAATTAATTTCCTGCCCGCTGCGGTTTCCTTTGAAGATTAAAATCGTATGTCGGTGTTCTAATTATCTACGGAAGGTATTTTGAAGAACGGTTCTAATAATAAGCTTGGCGCTCTCCTTATGAAAGTCTCTAAGCGAATTAATAGAGCGTGGAATCC
>NW_015505281.1:648214-657979 GCF_001515645.1 Sinocyclocheilus grahami | reverse complement strand
CCCATCCTCCTCCTCCTCCCCCTCCTCCTCCTCCTCCACCACCCCCTCCACCCCCGCAGCATCTCTGAGGATGAAAGAGAAGACCGTGGCACTACAGTCATTGCTCAAGGCACCACAGCTCCCAAAGAAATGATGTGCGGTTCACACTTTTGGCCACAAGGAGGCATACAAGATTCCTTTAGTGCCTGTGAACATCTATAGCAATTTTATACTCTAAAAAGTTCCGAAAAAGATCGAAAAGATGTATAAACATTTATCCTACATATGTGTTATAATCTGTTATTTATTTTAAGTTCTGAATTTTTTTTTTATTGTTCTATGTGTTGCAGTTGAAACAAGCAAACACTGACTGGGCCCTCACCAAAAATCAAACTTCCTCTCTGAAAAGGTAAAGCACACGTTTACTTGTCTCTGAATAGGGATACACTATATTAACTTTGTGATTTTAGTTAATAGTAACACAATATATTACAAACTGTTATACTACAGACAAAATCTAAGAGTTTCTGTAGCTCAAACAATAGCACATGGTGCTAACGGTGCTATGGTCATGTGTTGAATTTCCAGGGAATGCATGCAAGTCATATGCATAAATGTAAATGCTAGAAGTCAAAACCTTAAAAAAGAAAAAAAGTGTATGAATAGTTTGTTATTCCGTTCTAAATGACAAAACCTCATTTTGTCATTTAGAGCTGGCAGACAATGAACCTTCATGCATGAAATCTGGAGTATCAAAATATCTCCTTACATTATCTCAGACTGGCGTAATTTCCCATCATCTGTTTGCAGTTGCAACTCTATAAACATGGATGGCACTCTGATGCGTAAAGCCATGCAGGCCGAACCAGAGAATTATGTAGGTCAAATGGCTGCCGGACAGTACTGGACCTGGGGAACCCGCTCGAGAGGTACAACTATAATTTATGTCACATTATTTGATCCTGTTTATTTTATTTGATCAATTTAATAAAAAATAAATATATTTTTTTTATATATATAATATTTTTTATTTATTTTTTGCATTTAACACTCAGTATGAAAAAGTATTCAAATTATCTGACATATTTCTAAGTGAAACAGGATATTCAACAAGGAAGAAGTTTTGGAGCGGGAATTACTAAAGGCATTGCTTTTTATGAAAGCCTAAAAAAGCAAAAACCAGCACATGGCCATATCACCTTGCCTTATGTTGAAAATGGGGTTGTTTTGCATGTTTAATTCATTTTATCAGCCTGTTAAAATGAGTTAAATTATAGATGTTAAAAAACCATGGGTGTTATTAGGCCCTACTACAGAAAATTAGCAATTTTTAATATGTGATTAATGTTCAGATTCAAGGTCCAGACTTTGAATGTCTTTTATTTCTGTGCAATAGTGAGAAATATATTACTTTGGCCTTGTTCAATTTGTGGGTAAATAAGACATTACTTGAAGAGACTTTCATGATTTGTTCAGCAACATAAATTATGCACCTCTGAATGTGTTTCATTTGTACAGAGTCAAAAGTTCAAAATTATGAAGATTTTTAAAAAATGTTTTCAAAGTAGACTTTTATGCTCACTAAAGATGCATATATTTGATCCTAAATAGAGTAAAACAGTAATGTTGTGAGATATTATTACAATTTGAAATAGCTCTTTTCTATTTGAATATGTTGTAAAATGTAATTTATTTCTGTGATCGAAGTTGAATTTTCAGCGTCATTACTCCAGTTTTCAGTGTCACATGGTCCTTCAGAAATCATTCTAAAATGCTGATTTGATGCTCAGGAAACATTTCTGATTATTATCAGTGTATAAAACAGTCGTGCTGCTTCATATTTTTGTAGAAACCATGACACATACCATTCAAACGTTCAGGGTAAGGATAATTAAAAAAATACTTTCATTTAGCAAAGACAAATTAAATTGATCAAGAGTGACAGTAAAGACATTTACAATGTCTAATATTATAAAAGACTTCTATTCAAACAAATGCTGTTCTTTTGAACTTTTTCTTCATCAAAGAATCCTGAAAAAAATGCAGTGACACCGAAGACTGGAGTAATCATGTAGAAAATGCAGTTTTGCATCACAGAAATAAATAACATTTTGAAATATATTGCAATGCAAAATAGTTATTTTAAAGGGGTCATATGATGCTATTTTAAAAGATCATTACCCTCTTAACCAATGAGGATAGGGGGACATACCCATACAGGATGTTTTTCCCAAGAACATGTGTTTTGTATAAAATTGCCACATATACAGAAAAACATATCCATATAAGGAATAGACTTCCTGGCGACAGAGGCTGAACCCCCCTTATAAATCAGCACAAACTCCTTTACCTTGAATATTGAGTAAGAGACATTCAAACACCATACAAGAGAGAGAGAGAACTGATAGAGGAGGGGTGATTCAGAGAAGGAAAGAGAAAGAGTGAGAAAGGAGGGGTACGGCATCAAAAGACAGAGAGTGTTTTCTAACAGTAAGTAAATGTACATTTTATAGAACCACATTTTACGTAAAATACATACGAATTATCATGAGATCACGTTGCCCTGACATGGCTGCATCAACACAACTGCTGTTCCTGAAACCATGCCTTCTTTCTTTGCGTGAACATTTGGGCGGCATTATGCAAATCTTCCCACACAGTGACGTAGACATGTGGGGGCGTGTTAGAACGAGCCGTTTTAGGTAGGCGTGATTAACTCTTAACTTTTATAAAGAATATCTCTTTGGAGTTGAGACTTTAGTCTTTGCAACTTTACAGATCTTCTTTATGCACCAAGAGCTTGTAACACTCCAAAGAGAAAGGAAAAATTGAAATCGCGTCATATGACCCCTTTAAATTGTAGTAATAGCTCAAAATATACAGTATACCGTTTTAACTGTATTTATTTATTTATTTATTCTTGATCAGATAAATGCAACTTTGGTGAGCATAAAAGTTTTTTTGTTTTTTTTTCAAAAACATTAAACATTTTTAATTATTTAATCTAAGCAGTTCTCTTCTTTCTCTCTTTTTTTAACCCTTTCAGAGTACCGGATGCATTCTCCAGCTGGTAGTGTTTCTCAGAGGGCCTGGACTCCTCACTACACACCCCAGCACAACCCCACCCACCACCTGCAGCAGCAGCAGCAGCCCACGGCACAGGTCTACTCGCACCCTCCGCCAGACTACCAGCACAACGTCTATATCCCCGGCACACCATCCGGCTTCTGCACCCTGCGGCCCAGCTACCGCAGTGAGCTCGATGTCCACAACTCATTCTCCACCTTCGGCAAGAAACGTAGGTTCATCTCTCCCAGCAGCTACGACCCGCATGATGACACGGGGGCAGAGGTCATCAACAATGACTTATATAATGAATAAAATAAGACGAAAGGACCTATGCTGTGATGATGAACAAAAAGAGTGACTTATTACCAAAGCATAGCACTCATTATGTAGTCTCAGCCTCAGATGGACCGACACAGTCCATTCATTGACCATCTGATGCATATTGCACATGCAATACAACTTCTGTTGATTTAGGGAACAAAAATGTTTTTAAAATGACACCAGGTTGATGTTATGAACACTGGATTTGCCATAGTTTGCCTGGATCGTGGCTTCAAATCTTTGAAAGTTATTCAGGAGCAGAACTGTATATCCCACTTTGTTTCCTCTCTGTGTTTAGCAGGACAGAAGTTCTTATCACAAAGTCTAAAAACGCCTCACCTTTTTCTGATTTCCATGCAACAGTTTTGCAGAGATTATAGAGTGTAACAGTGCTTGACCACTTTCTCAGTGGACTTGGTTCCAGAAGTATTTTTCCCATTAGGATTTAAAAAAAGAGTCTTCATTAAAAAGTTGTAAGCCATAAACCAACCAAGTTATGAATTTAATCATAACATTACAAACTTAGATTAGAAGCCAAAAAGTATTTGAAGATTTACTTAGATTTATTTAGAGTTACTAGACTGAACTTAACTTTAATGAGGGAATAAAAATTCAATAAAGTGTTTGGAATGACATAGTCAAATTAAAAATGATGGAGAATCATAAAACTATTAATTTAATGTTCAATTTTAATCTTAAATGTAATCTTTAAATTTAGATTTAAAGATTTCTCTGCATAATCATGGGTTTTTCATGTGGAATTATGATGTTAAACACAAATACTTCAAGAAAACGTTGAAATAATGCAAACTGATAGCTTCAACAAAAGCATTTACCATCAATTAACAAGCTTGTCATTCGCAATAGGTCTGTCTTTAAAGGTTTATCAGTTATTGTTACAAGTCTCTTCCCCTGTGGCGATAATGAATGGAGCTTTTACTTCCGGAACCGACTGTTGCACTCTATTTTCAGATAAAACCATCACTAAATGGCATGTAAAAAAAAAATGTTTTGTTGCTTTAAATGTGAATCAGGCAGAATGAGCAGCAAACCTACTTTATGCTGCAAGTCTGAGACTACTTGACACGTGACAGGCAGGGAACTATGATGCTATGATGATTCTTTCTGTGCTCACACTCACTCAAACATGCACTTTTCACTCACATAGTGTGTGTTTGTGGCACATCATTTTGGCCTGCTCATAGGACATACTGTCTGTCCTGTCATTGGGGCCTATTGTACTTAACTACAGAGGTTCTGTTCCTTAGGATAAGATAGTCTGACTTTTTTCTGACAAACGGATATTTAAAAGAACTTGAATTAGTTAAAGGAGTGAGGCGAGTTCTTATGATCCCAACGAAGCTAAGAAAATTGCTTGTCCTGTTATATCAGGAACTGAATAAAACTTAATCTGTATTATTATTATTTGTAATTGCATCTGCTTGGTTAGTTTGACCACACCGGGCCTAAAAGTCAAAGGTCATTAACACTAGAGAAGCAGTGAGAGGCCAGGCCTGAGATTTAATACTGTACTGAATATCATTATTATTTTTATATTTTCATACTGTTGTTACTTTGACAATCATTTCAGCCAAAATGTGATTATTGCCCGCCTTTTGCACACCATGTGAGCATATAAATCAATACAGTGGTCATGATGAGACTGAATTATTAGCTAGGAGAAGGTGGATGCTCACCAAGTGAAACTGATCGATTCAATATGATTACTCATGTAGGAATGACTGGATCCGCACTTAGAGACACATTACTGCCTCATACAAGAGAACAGGATGTGAAAGTCCATTCATTCCAAATATGTACATACAAATATGAGAATTAAATATTTTTTTCTGAAATAAAACTGCAGTGTTGTGATTAATATTTTTGCAGGTGAATACTACGAATAATAAAATACTACAAGCCAATTGCTTACTGAATACTGAGCAATGTACACTGTATACTACTTACTACTTGTAAAAATAATAGACAGTATGCAGTTTGTATCAATTAATTTTTCAAATGGTAAGTATTCATTTTTTCACTTTCACAGGAGTGGCATCCTGTGAAAGTGGATCAGAAATGTATTGTTTTGCCTTTTAATTCAGTGTTGCAGTTTGCCAACTGCAGTGTTGTGATTAATATTTTTGCAGGTGAATACTACGAATAATAAAATACTACAAGCCAATTGCTTACTGAATACTGAGCAATGTACACTGTATACTACTTACTACTTGTAAAAATAATAGACAGTATGCAGTTTGTATCAATTAATTTTTCAAATGGTAAGTATTCATTTTTTCACTTTCACAGGAGTGGCATCCTGTGGAAGTGGATCAGAAATGTATTGTTTTGCCTTTTAATTCAGTGTTGCAGTTTGCAGTTTTGTTGCAGTTTTATTCAGTTTTTCTTGTGTTCAGCCTTTTCGGTTGCGGGTAAAAGTAGGTCTGTGGAAGAGTCTTTCATGTTTTATTTTTTAAAGCGTACAACAAATTATGCACAGTCATATTCTCAGGTGTGAATTTTGAAACCATTGTGTGCTCTAAAAAATAAAAGTCTGTCTGTCGCAGCAACTTATGTTTTTTTAAAGAAACAAAAGTGCTTCAAAATTAATTTACAATTTAAATTGTTTTTGTTGCAGAATAAAAACGTGAAAGCAATATTTACCACTAAATTAAAAAAATTAATACAGTACTGCATGGTTCAAAACGCTAATTCTCTTGCAGGTCTAAGGACTAGAAACTGAACAGCTCTATTGTCTTAATTAATTTTCACCAGCTCTTATCCTTACATAGTCGCATGAAAAGACATTTCTCAGCACAAAGAAAATAAAATGACCCTGGCCACTCTCTCATGCGCCGAATAAACATTGCAAATGCTAACATATGCTAATGAGCTTTCTTATATTCCCTTTTTCCTCCCACAGAGAATAGACTTGGTTCATTAACTAAACAAACACAAAACTCCATCGTCTAAATATCATTTTAATTAAAGACGGGGAAACAGACGGGCCCGTGGGGGAATTGGTCTCCCCCTGAAAATGCCACACCTGGACGCAATCTCTCCCGTGCCCTTTCCATTTTAATTTCCCGGGGAAATGAGTTCAGAATGTCAATAGATGAGTATCACCCAGTTGAGAGGGATAATTAGGTTTGCCGTGTGTCCTTTCAGATTACAAACGTTAATGAAGAAACGGTCTCCATGGCGCTAACACACTTCTCTAAATCGAAGTTCATCTCTCTGAGGGCCCGTGAACCGGAGGTGAGGAGATGAGCAATTTAGACATGTCCCTCTCTAGACTACAGATCAGGTATTAGAGGAGCTCTGCTTTTACCTCACAGAGTCACATTCAAACAATGACATCCTTTTGAGAAGTAGGAACAATCTGCGCACAGAAAACTTCAAAACTTCGCTCATGAATATTAATTAGGTGACTAAACAGTGGTCCTCGCTGATTGGCTGAAAGACAGACCGTGCTAAGTAGCTATAGTTGCACATATATGTTTATTTTTATTAATGATTATAATTAATTTGTAATGTGTAACTTAACTTAAAGAAAGTTGTAATTTTCTTGAAGGTTAAATAACTGCATGTTGAAGCGGTGATTAAATCTTAAATTAGTCAACAGTAATTTTATTGGTCATTACCGTGAAGTTCCTTGTATTAAAGGTTCAAACACGACTGAACTATAAAGAGGAAGTGGTCATTTTTAATATCTGTTTTTGTGATGTACACTGTTTAGGCCTTCACCTTTGACATTTAGCAAGTAAGTGCATCTCCAGTTTGACCTTGTCCTTGTTCTAGACAGAATGTTTTAGCTCTAGCTGTTTCTATGACAACAGCAGTCCAAACTCTCTCTCTTTGTTCCATCCTGTTTGGTTCTAAACCAGTAGCAGGGCTGCTCTGTCTGATATTATGACGTCATTGTCTGCATTACCCATGCTGTTGGGTTGCATTATGAAGTTTAATGGAGAGTGATGAGCTTTATTCCCCCCCTTAAATACAGGTTTTGTATATTAGTATTTACTCTGGCTTGTCATAATTCCCTTAAACTCTGATATTTCGCTCTCTTACATCTTTGTCTCTGAGACCTGGAGTCCAGTGGAAATATTTGTCTTTTTGCATATGAAAATGAACTGATAATGTTAATATGAATGATTGAATATCAAATGTGCTTATGAACTGTGTATATACACATACCGCACATACAATATACATATGCATTTTGGTAAATATAAATACAAATAGAGTGTGGTCAGAATAGCTGCATTCTAACTAGTGGTCTCAGTATAAGCCATAAATCAGTTCCTTATATTTTATTTATTGCTACTTTAAACTTTCCATTTTCAAGAACGATACCTAAGAAACGAATGACCTGAATTGTTCTGTGTGAATATGCAGCTCACTGATTCTTGAGTGGGACAAAACAGGGTGAAATATTGACAAAGACAAATGAAACTACATTTTTGTATCTTACATGTACTAAGCTACTGAGCTATGCTTTGATTCAACCTCCCAACCTTTCTCTTTTTTATCAAAATGTGCTTTTTACCTTGCCATCATTATTTTGCAATCAAGCAATCAAGATGTTTTTAACATTTCAAAACACATTGTCATGTTAGCAGACAGATTACGTTTTCACATGTGACCAACAATTCCTCAACAAATATAAAATATCATAGTCTAATATTATCAAAATATTCATCTGATGGGGGTGACCGACCTGACAGAGTTGAAACATCTGACGGTGGTGACGAAAACCTGAATTTAGTCATTTGAACTACTTTACATTGAATCAATCAATTACTGTATTAAAACAAACACAACAAACAGTGAGTATGTTATTGTTTATAAAGCTTTTTTCAAGAGTCACATTTAAGTATTTTGATATATCATCTGAACACAAATGATCTATTTTCTCTCATCTCAGAACAGTATGTCTGCTGTGCATCTGCTATGGTAACAACAGGTAAGGTAAAAACAGTTAAATTAACAAATAAAACAATTAGTTGTTACCTCTATCCATTTACATTCACCAGGATCTTAATATTCACATTTAAACATCTTAACAAATGATCCAAAAAGGATCAGAAAATATATGATCATATACATTATTAGAGAAATTAAACACTATTTTATATTTAATATAATTAAAAATGACTTGAACACACGTTGAATGTCAACTCATTGATGTACTCTGCAGAGGTGGAATGTGGCAAGGGGGTCGTTTAGAGTGACGGCTGCCCCTGATATTACCTGATTTTATTACATTTTAATGTCCGACGTTGTTGACAAAAAGTGGGGACAACTTACAACTTTAAAACCTTATGAAACAAGCATGTGTCCTTAAAAATAACCTCACTTTGATATGAGATATTATTAAGTGTTGCTTTTGATAAAACAAGCTATTTTTTATTTTATTTTTATAGCATATAAATGATTGAACTCTTCTATGTGGACACTGTTTTAGATATAGTGAGAAGACAATAAGTGTCATAGATTTGATTTATTAATGATAACATTTAACTGAAGGGGATAATTGTGTTAAATACATTCCATTATTAATCCCTCATAACATTTACAATTGAAAATATTTTGATTTTTAAACCTAATTGCAGTTACAATTGCTGGACATGTTTTGTCTTAAGAATCAGCGAGCTGCATTTGAAGGAAATCGGTCTTATAAAACACCACTAGAGGTCGCCTGCATCACATGTCAACAAGCTGAAGGAGCAGTGCAGATGCAACATTGCAGAAATTACAGTTACTGGAACATTTTATTTACAAGATAGATAGATAGATAGATAGACAGACAGACAGATCTCTGGTCCATAAATCTTCAAATTTTCAGGTGAGCATGAATTCATCTGACTGGCATTCAGTCCTAGAAGAAAGAGAAAAGAGGATGTGTTGAAACGGCCACAGTTCACAGAAAGAGAGGCAAGTCAAAAAATGCTTTAAAGAACATAGGCATCCAGCTGTTATATTCTCTCAGTCATTGTACTTAGCAGAAGTTCATTTAGCAGCTGCAGGCATGTGAGATTCTGAAGCTGAAATTATGTTGCTCTATTTAGCCAAAAAAGTATTTTGTGTATTTCAGATGAAATTAAATTAATCAACTATTAAATCCATTACATTTTTATATTGACATGCATCAGAAATAAAATAAAATTAAATCACTGTAAAATCATCTACTAGTCTGCTCTGAGCCTTTGTTGCATGAAATATGATGTAACTGTTATTCTGTAGCATCCCTGTCAAAAAAATTAAATAATAATAATAATAATAATATTAATAATTAGTGCTGTCAAATGATGATTAATCGCACCCAGTTTTTGTTTACATAATATATGTACGTGAACTGTGTATATTTATTATGTATATATAAATACACACACA
>NW_015505281.1:605394-641510 GCF_001515645.1 Sinocyclocheilus grahami | reverse complement strand
CTTGCCATCATTATTTTGCAATCAAGATGTTTTTAACATTTCAAAACACATTGTCATGTTAGCAGACAGATTACGTTTTCACATGTGACCAACAATTCCTCAACAAATATAAAATATCATAGTCTAATATTATCAAAATATTCATCTGATGGGGGTGACCGACCTGACAGAGTTGAAACATCTGACGGTGGTGACGAAAACCTGAATTTAGTCATTTGAACTACTTTACATTGAATCAATCAATTACTGTATTAAAACAAACACAACAAACAGTGAGTATGTTATTGTTTATAAAGCTTTTTTCAAGAGTCACATTTAAGTATTTTGATATATCATCTGAACACAAATGATCTATTTTCTCTCATCTCAGAACAGTATGTCTGCTGTGCATCTGCTATGGTAACAACAGGTAAGGTAAAAACAGTTAAATTAACAAATAAAACAATTAGTTGTTACCTCTATCCATTTACATTCACCAGGATCTTAATATTCACATTTAAACATCTTAACAAATGATCCAAAAAGGATCAGAAAATATATGATCATATACATTATTAGAGAAATTAAACACTATTTTATATTTAATATAATTAAAAATGACTTGAACACACGTTGAATGTCAACTCATTGATGTACTCTGCAGAGGTGGAATGTGGCAAGGGGGTCGTTTAGAGTGACGGCTGCCCCTGATATTACCTGATTTTATTACATTTTAATGTCCGACGTTGTTGACAAAAAGTGGGGACAACTTACAACTTTAAAACCTTATGAAACAAGCATGTGTCCTTAAAAATAACCTCACTTTGATATGAGATATTATTAAGTGTTGCTTTTGATAAAACAAGCTATTTTTTATTTTATTTTTATAGCATATAAATGATTGAACTCTTCTATGTGGACACTGTTTTAGATATAGTGAGAAGACAATAAGTGTCATAGATTTGATTTATTAATGATAACATTTAACTGAAGGGGATAATTGTGTTAAATACATTCCATTATTAATCCCTCATAACATTTACAATTGAAAATATTTTGATTTTTAAACCTAATTGCAGTTACAATTGCTGGACATGTTTTGTCTTAAGAATCAGCGAGCTGCATTTGAAGGAAATCGGTCTTATAAAACACCACTAGAGGTCGCCTGCATCACATGTCAACAAGCTGAAGGAGCAGTGCAGATGCAACATTGCAGAAATTACAGTTACTGGAACATTTTATTTACAAGATAGATAGATAGATAGATAGACAGACAGACAGATCTCTGGTCCATAAATCTTCAAATTTTCAGGTGAGCATGAATTCATCTGACTGGCATTCAGTCCTAGAAGAAAGAGAAAAGAGGATGTGTTGAAACGGCCACAGTTCACAGAAAGAGAGGCAAGTCAAAAAATGCTTTAAAGAACATAGGCATCCAGCTGTTATATTCTCTCAGTCATTGTACTTAGCAGAAGTTCATTTAGCAGCTGCAGGCATGTGAGATTCTGAAGCTGAAATTATGTTGCTCTATTTAGCCAAAAAAGTATTTTGTGTATTTCAGATGAAATTAAATTAATCAACTATTAAATCCATTACATTTTTATATTGACATGCATCAGAAATAAAATAAAATTAAATCACTGTAAAATCATCTACTAGTCTGCTCTGAGCCTTTGTTGCATGAAATATGATGTAACTGTTATTTCTCCGGTCAATGCAGAGTGACTGTGTATGTTAAGGATATGAACGATAACTATCCCGAGATAACCATAAAATCTCTTAAGAATACCGTGGAGGAAAACATCCCAGTCGGCTCTGTTATAGCTCTGGTGGGTGTCAGTGACAGAGACACGGGGGATAACGGTAAGGTAAATCTGACAATGAACAAATCCTTACCATTTCTTTTAAACCAAACCTCTGACTACCTCTATGAGTTATTGGTGTCAGGACCGTTAGATCGTGAACTTGTCCCAGAATATGAGATCATGTTGGTTGTGACGGATAAAGGGAATCCTCGCTTATCTGATAATGAAACTATAACAGTCCACTTGCTAGATGTCAATGATAACGCACCGAGATACATGGTGTCCAGTATACCGAGGAGCACAGGACTGACCGAGACCAGCGACTCAGCTGCTTCTACACTACAGGTAAGAAAAACTATTAAACTGTAGTAAAACTATTAATGAAAATCTCATTATACATACTATTTTGTTTTGTATAGGCCTATGCTTTTTAAATCAAGGTGACAAATCAAATGTATAATATTCATCACATTTAATTCCCACGAATAATATGTTCAGTATTCACTCTTTATTATAATCGAATTCAGCTGAGCTGGCACTATATTAAATGTGATGTTTTTAGATTATGCACAAAGTGTCGCTGTTGTCTAGCAATACACACGATGGAAATTACTTATTGGTCACCATAATGTTACGTCACAGTCTATAGCTGGTAGAGTGATCCTCTCTTTGCACGTCTCTTTGTTCCTCCGTGTATTTCATTGTCAGTTTTTTTATTGCTTGCTTGGATTTTATTGGACTTGTATCCTATGTAAAACATGGAACCGTTTATGATCGCACAGAAATGGAGAAGGTACGTTTTGCTATTCCTGATTATTTTTGCCTTATTAAACCCAGCATTTGGCGTTACTCACTATTCTATTCCAGAGGAAATGGAGGTAGGATCTGTTGTTGCAAATTTAGCCACTGATCTTGGCTTGGATATACAGAGTCTGACCAAACGCAAGATGCGCCTAGATGTGATAGCAAATAAAAAATATCTGGATGTAAATAAAGAAACAGGAGAGTTATTTATCGTCGAAAGGATTGACCGAGAATATCTCTGCCCATCCAAAACTACAAATTCTTGTTTTCTAAAGCTCGACGCTACAATCGAAAATCCAATTAGGATGTTCAACATTGAGCTAGAAATATTAGATATCAACGACAATGCACCCCACTTTCGACGAGATGTCATGCATTTAGACATTTCTGAATCGACACCAGCCGGCGAGCGTTTCTCACTGAACAATGCAGTGGACTCAGACATCGGATCTAATTCAATTAAGACTTACTATCTTGGCGAAAGTGATCATTTTACTATCGAAATACAGTCTGGTCGAGATGGATCTAAGCTAGCTGATTTAGTGCTGAAAAAAGCATTAGATCGCGAAGAACAAGCAGTTCATAATCTGATTCTTACTGCTGTAGATGGCGGAGTGCCTTCGCGCTCTGGGACAGCTAATATTATTGTCCAAGTGCTAGACACTAATGACAACGCCCCACAGTTCGATAAAGACAGCTATACTGTACATTTAAGTGAAAATTCTCCAGTAGGAAGCCTTGTTGTTAAGTTAAATGCAACAGATTTGGATGAAGGGCCAAATTCCGAAATAACATACACATTCAGTTTATATACCTCCGAGAAAACGCAAGAGACGTTCAGTTTGAATGCAGAAACGGGTGAAATTCGAGTTAAAGAGATGATTAATTATGAATATTTCAAGATCTATGATATGGAGATAATAGCAACTGATAAAGGATCTAATAGTCTTTCTGGAAAATGTAAACTAACTATTTTAATCACAGACATTAACGATAATCATCCTGAAATTTCCATCAAATCATTTTCTGGCCCTGTTCACCATCGTGCTGAAGTGTCAGAAAACGAAGCCCAGCAAAGCGGCTCCTCCGTGCAGGAACAGTGTGATCAGCGAGAGGAACTCGACCATCGCGGATTCCACTCTGGTCTCCAACGATGCCTACTGGTACAGTTTATTTCTAGCAGAGACCAGGAAAGGAAAGCTGGTGGTCAGACAGCCTGTGCCAAAGGGAGCGAGATACATGGTGTCCAGTATACCGAGGAGCACAGGACTGACCGAGACCAGCGACTCAGCTGCTTCTACTCTACAGGTGAGATCACGTTTATAGTCTACATTTTGATTATTTTTTGCCCATGTATTATGACTTATGAAGCACACATTCTGAGGTAAGAATATGTCAATAATTTTACTTTTATTTTTTAGGCTATGTAAAAAAAGTTCAATAATAAATTGTCAATGTTAGTGCATATTTTAACATCACCTGTGTACAATTTTCAAGGCACCTCAGTGTGTGTGCACCAAGTGGCGCTGTAGTCTCACAAATTGTACATCACTGCGAGCGTGGTTTCAACGTCACTATCACAGTTGGCCATTTTGCAACGAAGCCTTGTTTTCTGCGTCTGTCTGACTTTAGACAAAATATTGCGGTTTACATGGAGGAAACGTTTTATATTTTATCCCTTCACTAACAGTTTTTTTTCTGCAAATCATTTTTGGAGTCAGATCCAATTCTTTGTTGCTGCGTGAACTGCTTCGTCCTTGCATCATAAGCATTTGATCAGACAATGGATTTAGATGTGAACACCCGGTCATGGAGAAGGTATGTGGCGCTGTCTTTTCTTTTATCGGTGTTTCTTCAGTCGGCACTGGCTGTTACTCACTATTCTATTCCAGAGGAGATGGAAGTGGGATCTGTCGTGGAAATTTAGCCACTGATTTGGGACTTGATGTACAGGCTTTGATTGAACGAAACGTCCGATTAGATGTTATTGCTAACAAGAAATACCTCGCCATAAACAAAGACAGGGGCGAGCTGTACATACTAGAGAAAATTGATCGTGAACATCTGTGTCCTCTCAAAACGAGTACGACTTGTTTTCTAAAACTGGAAGTTATTGTGGAGAACCCTGTGCGAATATTTTACATAGAACTAGAAATCACAGATATCAATGACAATAACCCTCAATTTCGACGAGACACAATCAATTTAGATATCACTGAATCTACACCAGCTGATGAACGATTTTCTGTCAGTAATTCAGTGGATTCTGATGTCGGTTCCAATTCAGTTAAAACATATTATCTGAGCCAGAACGAGCACTTTGATATTGAAATTCACTCTGGGAGGGACGGCTCCAAATTTGCAGACTTAATTTTAAAAAAGGTTTTAGATCGTGAAACCCAAGCAGTTCATAATCTGATACTGACAGCAGTGGATGGCGGAGTCCCTCCGCGTTCAGGTACGGCTAGTATCATCGTTCGGGTGTTGGATACAAATGACAACGCCCCTAAATTTGATCAGGAGAGCTACACCATCAATTTAACTGAAAACTCACCCATAGGCAGCCTGGTTGTTAAATTAAATGCAACAGATCTAGATGAGGGTTCTAATGCTGACCTTGTGTATTCATTTAGTCTGTATACATCAGAGAAGACACAGAAAGCTTTTAGTTTAAATCCTGATAGTGGTGAAATTAGAGTGAAGGAGATGGTTAATTATGAAGACTTTAGAATTTACGATATGGAGGTTATAGCATCAGATAAAGGAACTCATCCATTATCAGGTCAATGTAAATTATCCATTATAATTACTGACATGAATGACAATCACCCAAAAATTTCGATTAAGTCATTTCAGGTATACCGAGGAGCACAGGACTGACCGAGACCAGCGACTCAGCTGCTTCTACACTACAGGTAGGCTCAGATATATTTTTCTTCTTTAGTAAATTGTCATATTATTTAACACTTTCGTATTGTTGCGGCACTTCTAAAAAAGTTCTCATTTTAACACATATTTTTAATTAAACATTTGGAACTGTGATTATCTTTAAATGTTGCTTTTACAGGAAAAACAGTGTGCACTGATTCAGTTTTTAAAACGTATTTTATGTTTAAAGTAATGCTCAGTTCATTTAAAAACACATTTAAATATAGATTATTCTTTCTTCATGGATGCAATTCGTTCCTGTGCGCATTAATGTGCACCCCTCTCCTTTGTGCGCAGAGAGTCGCTGTTCACCTTTAAAACATATCTGGCTACAATATATAACAGTCATCGTCGCCATGACTGTTTATTGTGCAGACAACGCTGCAACCATCGTTCGCTATACAATCCGTTCTTTCATTTAAGGTTGAACACTTCATTATTTCTATTTACTTTACAGTGCTAAGTCGGTTTTAAAACAGGTTACGTTTTGAACCGGGAATAGTAGGTCTACACCGAGCTCAGAAACTATGGATTCCATTGTGAGAGCCCCGAACCAGATTTTAAGGTACGTTTGGATGTGTCTTCTTCTCTCCGCATCCTTAAAGCCTGTGTCTACAGTTACTCACTATTCTATCCCTGAGGAAATGGAGGAAGGGTCCGTGGTTGCAAATCTAGCAGCTGATCTCGGGCTGGATGTTAAAACGTTAAACAGACGGAAGATGCGTTTGGACACGATCGCATCTAAAAAATATCTTGATATTAACAAAGAAACCGGAGAGCTGTATGTCGTACAGAAGATAGACAGAGAACATCTCTGCAATTCCAAATTAACCTGCTTTCTGAAGCTAGATGCTACAATAGAATACCCAATTCGAATGTTTAATTTAGAAATAGAAATAATTGATATAAATGATAATGCACCACATTTTAGGAGAGACACAATGCACTTGGATATATCAGAGTCTACTTTAGCTGGGGAGAGGTTTTCTTTGAACAATGCTTTCGATCCAGATATAGGAAGCAATTCCGTGAAGTCGTATTACTTAAGTGATAGTACTCATTTCAGCATCGAAATACAGACAGGAAGAGATGGATCGAAATTTGCCGATTTAATTTTGACAAAAGCTTTGGACCGTGAGGAGCAAACAGTTCATAATCTGATACTCACTGCTGTGGATGGAGGAGTCCCCGCGCGCTCTGGCACCGCTAGCATTATTGTGCGCGTTCTGGACACTAATGACAACGCCCCTCAATTCGATAAAGACAGTTATACTATAAATCTAACAGAAAACGCACCAATCGGAAGCCTTGTTATGAAATTAAACGCGACAGATAAAGACGAGGGCTCCAATTCAGATATACTTTATTCATATAGCTTATACACTTCAGAGAAAACGCAGCAGACATTCAGTCTGAATCCTGACAGTGGTGAAATCAGAGTAAAAGAGATGATTAATTATGAGGATTTCAGGATCTATGATATGGAAATTATAGCAACAGATAAAGGAGCCAATAGTCTTTCTGGGAAATGTAAAGTAAAGATTTTAATCACAGATATGAATGACAATCATCCTGAAATTTCTATAAAATCATTCTCAAGTCCAGTGAAAGAGGATATACCTGTAAATACAGTAATTGCAGTTGTTAGTGTGAGTGATAAAGACTCAGGAGAAAATGGGCAGGTAGATATTCATATTTCTGATGATTTACCTTTTGCGCTCAAAGAATCGTCTGATAATTATTATGAATTATTAGTTTCAGAACCGTTAGACCGTGAAAAGGTTCCAGAATTTGACATCACTGTTACCGTGACTGACAGGGGCAACCCGCCGTTATCTGATAATGAAACTATAACTTTAGAGCTGCTGGACGTTAACGACAATGTTCCTCAGTTCCCGCAGACATTCTACACGATACCTGTTATGGAGAATAACGCGCCTGGAGCTTTACTGAGCTCTTTAACTGCTATAGACCCAGATCTCCATGAAAATCAGTATCTAGTCTATTTTATCATAGAGAAGGAAATAGTGAACATATCCATGTCCATGCTGTTCTCCATTAATCCAGAGAACGGGAATCTTTACGCGCTAAAGACGTTTGACTATGAGATAGAGAAGGAGACTCAGCTGCTTCTACTCTACAGGTAAAACAATCTATTTAATAATCTAAGAGAGATTTTCATAACGGTTCACGCACAATTTCTTTTCAGGATGTAAAATTAGACGGGGTTCATGCTGCAGTACTTGTCAGGCTGAGAAAATACAAGATACTTTTTCCCTCTTATATTGTAATACTTTTCTTTTTAATCATCCGTGTTTTTTATATTTTGAGGCTCTTTATCTGTTATCACATATTGGCTTGGCATCCATTAAAACAGGAAAAAGAATCATAACATACAAATAACGCGATATATATATATATATATATATATATATATATATAATGCATATTGTAAGAAAGGCTGTTACTTTCTTATTGTGTATGTTCAGATCAAACTCACTGAGCGTCGCTGTTCTCTAAGTAAACGGTTTTGGTCATAATCACATTCACCATGACATATTTCCATAGGAGGAAAGCGCACAAAGAACGCGCCATGACAAGAGCTTCGCTCTGTGCGCCATTCGTTTCTCAATCAATTTCATGATCGCGAGGAATAGAAATATCTCAAATGCTGCAGAATGGAGGGACGCGTAAAGTCACAGTTTTGGAGGTATGTAACGGTCCTTCTGTTTTTCTTCGCTATTTTGGACACATCGTCCGCTGTTACACATTATTCCATCCTAGAAGAAATGGAGGAAGGCTCCGTTGTCGCTAATTTGGCATCAGATTTGGGACTGGATGTGAAAACACTCAGCAGACGACAAATGCGACTCGATATTAGATCAAACAAAAAGTATCTGGATGTCAACAAAGAAACCGGAGAGCTCTTTATTTTAGAAAAGATGGACAGAGAGTATCTTTGCAGTGGTAAGACAGCGACGTGTTTTATCAAAATGGAAGTGATACTCGAGAATCCTGTTCGAATGTTTAATATTGAAATTGAAATTACAGATATCAATGATAATGCTCCCAAGTTTTGGAGGGATACGATCCGTTTGGATATATCAGAATCTACATCAGCTGGGGAGAGATTTTCGCTCAGTAATGCGGTGGATCCTGATATTGGACCGAATTCGATTAAAACGTATTATTTGAGTGAGAGCGAACATTTTGACATTGAAATACAAACAGGAAGGGATGGGTCCAAATTTGCTGATTTAATTCTGAAAAAGTCTTTAGACAGAGAAAAACAAGCTTCACATAATCTGATACTCACTGCTGTGGATGGAGGAGTCCCCGCGCGCTCCGGGACTGCTAGCATTATTGTGCGCGTTCTGGACACTAATGACAACGCCCCTCAATTCGATAACGACAGTTACAATATAAATCTAACAGAAAACGCACCTATTGGAAGCCTTGTAGTGAAATTAAACGCGACAGATAAAGATGAAGGCTCCAATTCTAATATAATTTACTCCTATAGTTTGTATACATCAGAGAAAACACAGCAGACATTCAGTCTGAATCCTGACAATGGAGAAATTAGAGTAAAAGAACTTTGGGATATGACATCTTCTCCGATTTAAACCTGTATCTGGTGATCGGACTGGGCTCTGTTTCATTTCTTTTACTCATCACTATATTGGTCACCATCGTGCTGAAGTGTCAGAAAACGAAGCCCAGCAAAGCGGCTCCTCCGTGCAGGAACAGTGTGATCAGCGAGAGGAACTCGACCATCGCGGATTCCACTCTGGTCTCCAACGATGCCTACTGGTACAGTTTATTTCTAGCAGAGACCAGGAAAGGAAAGCTGGTGGTCAGACAGCCTGTGCCAAAGGGAGCGAGATACATGGTGTCCAGTATACCGAGGAGCACAGGACTGACCGAGACCAGCGACTCAGCTGCATCTACTCTACAGGTAAGCACTGCCACATAGTGAATAATAATAATAAAAAAGTCAAATAAAATCTACGGATCTTTTCTTCCTGGTGAAGTAAAATGTTCCTTTAGCTTCAACTTTGCGTATGCGTATTTGCATTTATTTAGCTTGTACTTGTCAATAAATCCGCGCAGGAGACAAGTAATATTTTGCATCAATTTTACGCATTGCAATGCAGTTATTTATTGTTCGGAGATAATTCAGCTGCATTAAACCTCTAAATTTTTGTCGCGTTCAGTTAGGAGACTTGTTGCTTGCGTTAATCACCTTTGACATAAAGCGTTTTTATTGGCACACAGTTTTGTAAATTACCCGACTTGCACTTGTCATTTGTTTTGGTTTGCATATACGAAATGCTTTATTATAGATATTCTGATTTTTCTTTCATTTTATTTTAAAGTTTTTGATTCATACCTTAACCAACGTGAAATATTTTAAAATACTTTTCTAATGTTACACTTTTCTAATGTTACTCTTTACACTGCACTCCTCACTCCTGTGCGCATAGAGTCGCTGTCCACCAAGAAAATACTTTTCTAGTCATACTGCCGTCGTCGTTGCCATTGCGGATTCTTCATTTGTGGGCAACATTGCAGTCTTTCTTTCTTTCAGGCAGGACTATTCGCTCTTTCATTTATTGGTCCAGTTGTATTTTCTTACATGTCATTGCGCGAATTATTGTCTTGAAACAAATCCACGTTTTGGAACTCTTTCGACCTGCTTTCTGTGTTCAATATAAGGATAATCAAAACAATGGAACCGAAAGCACGGCTTTGGTTAAGGTACGTCTCGATCTTCGTATTCATTGCGGCTGTATTTCAGACAGCATCTGCTGTTACTCACTACACAATTCCAGAGGAGATGGACGAAGGGACTGTGGTTGCAAATTTGGTGTCTGATTTGGGATTGGATTTGAAAAGCCTTAGTAAACGTAAAATACGTTTGGATGTCGTCGCAAATAAAAAATATCTTGACGTTAACAAAGATACTGGGGAGCTGTACATTTTAGAAAGGATTGATAGAGAGAATTTGTGCCCAATTAAATCGGTCACAACTTGTCTGCTTAAAGTGGATGCCACATTAGAGAATCCTATTCGAATGTTTAATATTGAACTTGAAATAATGGACATAAATGATAATGCGCCACGTTTCCGACGAGATACAATGCATTTAGACATATCAGAGGCCACAGCAATAGGAGAGAGATTTTCCCTCACTAATGCTGTAGATCCTGATACTGGTTCAAATTCGGTAAAGACATACTATCTCAGTGAGAGCGACCATTTTAGTATTGAGATTCAGACTGGACGAGACGGATCTAAGTTTGCTGACTTGATACTGAAAAAGTCATTAGACAGAGAAAAACAAGCTTCACATAATCTGATACTCACTGCTGTAGATGGAGGAGTCCCCGCGCGCTCCGGGACTGCTAGCATTATTGTCCGCGTTTTGGATACGAATGACAACGCCCCTCAATTCGATAACGACAGTTACAATATAAAGCTAACAGAAAACGCGCCTATTGGAAGCCTTGTAGTGATATTAAACGCCACTGATAAAGATGAAGGAACAAATTCCGATATATTTTACTCTTTTAGTCTGTATACGTCAGAAAAAACACAGCAGACATTCAGTCTGAATCCTGACAATGGAATGACTGAGGTGCCTTTGGGATATGACATCTTCTCCGATTTAAACCTGTATCTGGTGATCGGACTGGGCTCTGTTTCATTTCTTTTACTCATCACTATATTGGTCACCATCGTGCTGAAGTGTCAGAAAACGAAGCCCAGCAAAGCGGCTCCTCCGTGCAGGAACAGTGTGATCAGCGAGAGGAACTCGACCATCGCGGATTCCACTCTGGTCTCCAACGATGCCTACTGGTACAGTTTATTTCTAGCAGAGACCAGGAAAGGAAAGCTGGTGGTCAGACAGCCTGTGCCAAAGGGAGCGAGATACATGGTGTCCAGTATACCGAGGAGCACAGGACTGACCGAGACCAGCGACTCAGCTGCTTCTACTCTACAGGTAACTTGAACTGCATAAAAATACATTTGAATTTTAAGTTCAGTATTTATTTAAAATAACGTAGTGCTCTGTTATTTCATTTCGATTGTATTCTCATATTTTTAGTTTACACATTTCCGCTCTGATGATGAAAATGAGTTACGAATGTTATTTTGAATTTATTTTATATATTTGTGGTAATTCTTGAAAACATACGCAACGGGTCGCTGTGCCCCAACAAAAACGACCATTTACATTTATTTATTTAGTAGTCGCCATGACAGTTCATGCTCACCAGCGAGTCTTTATAAAAGCGTGCGGGGATGCAAGTGCTTCTGCTGGCTTTCTGCATTGACTAACGCTGTGACACTTCTGTAGAACGCAGGTGGAAGCTAAGTCAATATTTGAATCTGCTGAATGCCTTGCATTTGCGATCATCATTGTTAAGGACAGCTGTGTTTTGGGCTCGCAAAGACAACAAGCTGAACAGACAGAATGGATGTGCAGCCTACAATGAAGAAGTACGTCGCAACATTACTTCTGCTTTCGGCACTGGTTTACACGGCGTCGTCTGTCACCCATTATTCTATTCCGGAGGAGATGGAGGTAGGCTCTGTGGTTGCGAATTTGGCTGCAGATTTAGGAATCGATGTGCAAACGTTAGGAAGACGAAAAATCAGGTTAGATATCCTTGCAAATAAGAAATACCTGGATGTGAACAAAGACAGCGGAGACCTGTTTATTTTGGAGCGCATTGACAGAGAGTATCTTTGCACATCAAAAACAGTTTGTTATTTAAAAATGGAAGTCATACTTGAGAACCCAGTTCGTATATTTAATATTGAATTGGAAATAATGGACATTAACGACAATGCGCCTTACTTCCGTAGGGATACGATTAATTTGGACGTCTCCGAATCTACTGCTGTTGGCGAGAGGTTTTCTCTAAGTAATGCGGTTGACCCTGATATAGGTTCAAATTCCATTAAAAGTTATCATTTGAGTGAGAGTGCAAACTTTGATATTGAAATACAGACAGGGAGGGATGGTTCAAAATTTGCTGATTTAATATCGAAAAAAGCTTTAGATCGCGAGGAGCAGGCCATTCATAATCTGATACTCACTGCTGTGGATGGAGGAGTCCCCGCGCGCTCTGGCACCGCTAGCATTATTGTGCGCGTTCTGGACACTAATGACAACGCCCCTCAATTCGATAAAGACAGTTATACTATAAATCTAACAGAAAACGCACCAGTTGGAAGTCTTGTTGTAAAATTAAACGCGACAGATAGAGATGAAGGCTCCAATTCACATATCACTTATTCTTTTAGTCTGTATACATCTGAGAAAACACAAACAGCATTTGAATTAAAGGCAGAGACCAGGAAAGGAAAGCTGGTGGTCAGACAGCCTGTGCCAAAGGGAGCGAGATACATGGTGTCCAGTATACCGAGGAGCACAGGACTGACTGAGACCAGCGACTCAGCCGCTTCTACTCTACAGGTAGGCTTATATACTGTCAACAGCTGAATTAGTTCTTCAAAGAAGCCAAACAACAGTGTATACAGTTTGACTTTTCAGCCTTTAACCAAACACTTTGTAAGCCCAAACTGTTCTTTCTGAGATGCTTATATTCATCTTCTGCCTTTCAAGTTAAGTTCAAGTTCTGCCCTAAAGTTCAATAGGGAGTGTTTTTCAGTTGTTCTTAGCACATCTTCTCTTGAACATTAAGAGTTTGTATATGTGCATTTTTTCTCTTTCTCTTTCTTCTGGACTCAATCCAGTACGGTTCTTTTTATTTACAGTCAGTTACACTTCATTTTCTTTTCTAAAAAGTTCACATACGCTTTTAAATATATATGCTTATATTTGTTCAGAAAAAATGACAGAAGTGAACATTGCCTTCTTGTACATATACTCTCAGCTTCCCTCTAGCTGAGCCAGCTGCCACAGTGAAAGAGATTGTCTGTGTGTGTCTATGAAATGTATATTTGTGCAAGCATGACATGTTGCTTCTCTCTCAGAACTGGTTGACCTACTTTTCTTACCTGCGGTTGCTGTTTCACTTGCAGTTCTGATGTTCATAAGCCCATGTTGTGATAACTTTGTTCTAAAATGTTTGTCTCCCATGTTCCAAGGTTTTTTTTTTTCTTTTTTTACACACACACACAGACAGGTTTGTTTTTATGGTTTATGGGGACTCTCCATAGGCATAATGGTTTTTATACTGTACAAATCGTATTTTCTATTGCCCTGCACCAACCCTACCCCTAAACCTACCCCTCACAGGAAACTCTGCATTTTTAGATTTTCAAAAAGACTCATTCTGAATGATTTATAAGTCTTTTGAAATATGGAGACACTCAAAATGTCCTCATAAATCACCTTCTCGTTGTAATACCTATGTCATACCCATGTCAAATTGCACACACACACACACACACACACACAAAGCACACTACAGTGGCCCCACGAATATTTGGATAGTTCAGTCAAACTTTGGCAGTTGCTGCTTGGTTTGCATGAGTTTTATTGCATAAACGAACAAAGTATTATTTTTTTTTATTATTATTTTTTTTTTTATATTTTAAAGTGTGGCTTCAGTATCCAAAAACTTTTGGGTCCACTGTGTTTCTTAGCATTGGCATAAATCCCTTGCAGTAGCACTTGTGCGACGTCAAGCAACGTATAATTTTTTATTTTATTTTCGTTTTGATTTATTTTCTATAAATGTAGTGAACATGGATAAATAATGTTTTATTTACTGAACATGATAGAGGAAGTCTTTAACTTTTCCCTTTTTTGTGCAGCCTTTTTTCATGTAAACAATGTATTTTAATCTGTCTCTTCTCTCATGCTCTCAATCTTAGTGCTTCTTTTTGAATTGTATAATGTAATTTGTTTTGCTTCATTTGTTATGCATTAACATTTTTTCACATTGTGTCGCAGGTTACCTGGAGTCCCTGTCTCAGACAACAATGTTTAAAAAGAGGACAACAGAACATTTTATCTGTCTTTTCTTGATTTGATTTGTTAGTGCACTGTAGATCTAAAAAAACAAGCTTAGACTGGTATAAATAAGTAAAGATCAATATAAATTGAGGTTTCGTTGACAGAAAAGTGTTCAGTGAAATTCATCAAAATGATTGTGCTGAAAGCTAAATATTGAAATGTATGTCTCTGTTTTTGTTTCCGTTTTAAAGTACTCAAAATGAACGAGGTCCCCTCTCCCGCTGGAGGTATGCAGCCCTGACTTCACCATCCTCTCGATTTCTGGAGCGCCTGATCCCAGGGCCCACTGACCTTTACTGAAATATATGTGACTCTGTGTGTTTCTCTTTGTGTTTCTCTTTGTGGTTGGTGGTTTTTGTCAGTGGAGTGTGCCTTGTCCTGTTGTAGGAGGAGCCAAGGAGCCAGTTTATACAACTGAATTCAAATCAGTTTTGTTCAGTTTAGATGCAGATAAATGCTTTAACAGGTCAACACTCAGTTTGACATTTCACTTGGTCTTCTGAGCTTTTTAGATGTACAGGCTGCTAGATTTAAACTTTGCAGTCTTTATTTGTTACTTGTGGAACTCAATTGTTAAACTAAACTTGTTGTACTTTTTTCAGTACAAATTATGTTATGCAGCCTCACAAACCCCACCTTTTATAGACACCTGTGACCAGCAGAAATGCTTATAATAACTGATTCTCTGTGGTTTGATTGACAGTGGCTGGGGTGAAAGTGTTGCTCATATACATTTTTCCTGCCAAAATACATTACTTAATCAGTTGAAGAAAGTTCATACAGAAGTAAAAATGTATTATTTGCTCACCCTCATGTCTTTCCAAACTCAAATTATTTTCTTTGTTTTGTGGAAGAATGTTTATGCTGCTCTTTTTCTCTACAATGGTAGTGACAAGGAATGGAGGCTGTCAAATTTCCCAACAAATATTAAAAACCAAGTGATTATTATCTTTAAATGTTCTTGACAGTGTCTGTTTTCATTCACTTTCATAGTCTGAAAAAAAAGCATCTAGGACATGTTTTTGTTGTTGTCCACAGATAAAAAAAAGTCAACGTTAGTAAATGGCTGAACAATGTTCCCTTAAACACTGATTAGGAAGATTGTTTTTAGCAAATATGGCTCTAGTGCATGATCTGGCTTTTAATGATATATGTACTGACTGTTCATCTACTAAACATCATTATGAGCTCCTCAGCCTGTTTGTTGGATGGTTTGTCTACTTGTGTGTTTGAATGGTTGGTGAATTGACTGGTGGATTCCAATTTCACATACTGGTTCTGTTGAATTTCTCTTCACAAATGAATCAGAGTGATGCAAAACAAATTACAACCACCCAGTTTTCAGCTCGCTGCCCTTGCATCACCCCAACCACCCTCACCTGATATCTGAGCATGGTTCTCATTGATCAACCCACCCCCCGTCACCTGTCAATCAAACCAAGGTTCCACCTTCCGTTTTGCCTGAAGCCTTTAAGTGACAGGCCTTGGTTGCATGAGATGTGTTCAGATTCTGGCCTCTCACTAAGTGAGTAATATCTGAAGTCTAGCCTCTTACATCCAGTGTTTCTTTCTCGTTGACAGGCATCCACCACCACCAGCAGCAGTTCCACCTGAGGATGATCCTCCCAACCATATTGCCAGAGCAACGTATGAAAAAAGTTCCATCAACCTGCATGTCTGTCCACCTGTATCCATCATATTCCCCTGCACCATCATACAACCCTGAAACCAACCCTGAATGATGCCTACATCTTCACATCAGTGTTCGGAAAGTTTGCCCAGGTCTGACCAGAGGAATGACGAAGATCTTTTGCCTATGATACTAAGAGATAGCCTGACTGGTCAAGATTGGACTTGGACTGGATCTGTGAGCACACACACACACACACACACACACACACACACATGCATATCTTCAAACAGCACAGCTCATGTCTTTATCAAAGAAACTGTTCTGCAAAACCAGTATGCTTGTGTTTGCATGGTTAGAGTTCCCCTATATTTCTTTTATATTTAGTGACTGGTAAAGACATTGGGGAGAGAAATTATTAACCGAATATTCTCATATGAACTGGTGTGGACACTGAATTGCAAAAAAAAAAAAACATTCTTAATCAGTAGACACTAATGACAAATGGGATTTTTTTTTGCAATGTGAATTATATTAAACAAGCACAAAGAGGATTAAATGATTCAGTCATGTTGAGAGATGGAATGTGGACCTTTTGCTAGACTGAATTTGGACACTGAAAGCTTCTCTTTCCCTGCAATGGATGTATAAAGCCTTTCTTATGTGTTTTCTTGGATCTCATAAAGACTTCTATCAGAATAATGCAAGTATTATCCAGTGTATTCAGAAGAGGTCACAGCAAATTTGATTTGTGGTGCCGTATAGACTTGGCTTATCTCTGTAATGTTGTATTATGTCTGTATTGCTGTTTGTGTCGGTATTTTTACGTTTCAGTATGTAAAGAGTCAAGTTGAATCTAAGCACTGATCTGACTCAGAAAGTGTAGAGTATCATTGTAGTTATGATCTCTCCTAATATGATCATAGAGTGTAGTGGAGGCTGTAAAATCATCATGACTGCTTCCTCTGTGGTGTCTGGTGACATTCATGAATGCACAAATGCAGACACAGCACAGTGATGTCATAGTGCAGACATCTGAAGGTCACAGCGGTTTCTAAGATGAGTTTAGGAGATTCATTAAATAGCCTCTCCCTGATGCCCAAGATTTCTGTCTCAGATAAAAACCCACTGACTTCTAATAGAGACTGTTAAACAGCAAGTTCCTTCATTTTGTCCTTTATAAAAACACCACACTATTTCAGAGATCCACCATCAGACTTCATTAAATCTTTGAAATAAGGCTAAATGTAAAGAGCACTCAAGGTGGTGGATGGGTTTTATTTGCTTTAAAACAAGAAAAGATGACTAATGAACTGCTAATGTTTACTTATCAGCTGCATAATTATCTAATATTAGGAAATGTGTTTAATATTCATGGAAATGCTTTGGGAAAAAAAATGAAAATACATTGCTTTGTGCATTGAAATGCACTAGCCAAACATTATTTTCTTCTCTTTATTTTCAATTCCTGATGTTAATATTGTGTATTAGTATTAATGCATGAATATAAACTTTCATATTGCTGCTTTTTTATTGTTGATATTTTGTATTTGCTGGCTATATCAGTTGTGCAGTATATGGACATCAATATTTTATTTCAGTGAACAAAATGGTATTGTTGTTTTTCTGATAGTTTCCAGCCTTTCTGCAGTGTCATTTATTCCTAACTTTGTGAGGGTATGGCAGTTTTCCCAGGCAGGTCAAAAGGTCAGGGTGTCTTGGGGTCAGTTCAGTGACTGGCTCACTCTGGAATGCACAGCATGTGTGTTTTGTCAAAGCAATGCAACATTACAAAATTCATCTGCCCAATTCTCGTTCGATTTTCTGTTTTAGAGAAACAAATGCTGGATGTTTACATGTGGTATTTTAAACAGGAAGTAATCATTTTAAGGCTCTTAGCTGTCTCAGAGGATTGGCTAATGCTCAGACATGAGCAGTGTTGTAAGATAACATTATGTGAGACAATCAGAGCGAAAGAAAGATACATTTTAGTAGAATGACAAAATATTAAAGTTCAATATGTCTGTCAGTGTGAGCAGCTGTAAGTAGGTCACTCGTCTCTCACTGCACAGAAAAGTGGCTAGAATTAATTTACCCAAAAGCCTAATTTTGTGATATAAAAATGGACTACCTATATACAGCACTGCCCTATAGTCCCATATATTTCCTTTTCATTCCCCTGCTGTCCAATTAATCTTTATACAGTTAAGCAAATGTTTTTCTAATTCATCTTCTACCAGCATTTGTGCTCTAAAGCAGACAAACTGCCCACTTAAAGCTGAACACATCCATGATCTGCCTTAGACAACCTACCAGACCCTCTTTGCTCATGAGTATCTACTGATGGTATTTGTACTGCATATTTACAATGGATAAAAACTTAATTGAAAATAATGTGATTTCTGTCATTCTCCATGTATTCAGAAGTACATAATGTTGATGGGACATTGCATTTGTAATATGATTTCAGATTTGAAATGACTTCTCAGTATGTGAGTATCAATGATCCTGTAGCCCAATTGAACACATGCACTGAGGTAAAAAAAATAAATATATAAAAACATGTTGTTTGTACAGTATACTATTATGATTATCTTTTAAACAGGGAAGAGAAAGACAGTGTTTATGATTATGACTTATCTACCTTCTGATCATCAGTGATACAATCAAAGTGACCTATATTAATCTTCTTTCTTTGCATGATTCTCATCTGTGTGGGGTGGTAGGTGAGTGTGCTTTTGTTTGGGTGGGTAAAAATGAGGTCATCACTGCAGATGATGTAATGCATTGAAGAAAATCAGGCAGACCACATTTCATATCTGCATTTTTTTATTTAGATGTAAAACTCACTATAAAACCACACTTGGATTCTCATCACAAACTTTTTTCTGTTAATCCTAAAAAATGTTAAATAGAAATAATAAAGCATTAACCATTGCCCTGGCTGGCTTACTGCATGGTTCTGGTTCTGTGATGTGGGTCAGAACAAACCGTAATGCATTGAAGAAAATCAGGCAGACCACATTTCATATCTGCATTTTTTTATTTAGATGTAAAACTCACTATAAAACCACACTTGGATTCTCATCACAAACTCTTTTTTCTGTTAATCCTAAAAAATGTTAAATAGAAATAATAAAGCATTAACCACTGCCCTGGCTGGCTTACTGCATGGTTCTGGTTCTGTGATGTGGGTCAGAACAAACTGAAAAAAAAACAAAAAAAACAAGTAACTGCTCTTTGCTTCTCTTTTCCTCCTGACCCAGATTTCTCTCATCCTGCCTTACAGCACAGAGAGAGACAGCAGCACTATTAAAAACTACCGCAGCAGACACACACACACACACACACACACTTTTCATTTGTCATACACATTTGTCCTCAGCATTTTATCAGAAAGTTCCACACACACACGCACACACACACACACACAAAGATCCCTGTTGTCAGGCCTTCTCTAAACCACAATTCAGCTAACTGCATGTGTCACCATCAAAACAACCATGCTTTCCTGAAACACTGCAGAGGAAAAAGGCCTCAATCTGAGAAATCCAGCTGACTGCTGGTTTCTAGGCAACAGGAGCCTGTCTCTATAGCGACCGAATAAAAGACAGACGGTGGAAGGTGGGTTAAACAGGAGAGAATAATTTTATACGGAATGATAAAAAAATATAAATATGTTAAATAAATAAATAAAATAAACAACAGTGTTTTCACTGAGATTTCTTTCGTGAGCGATGCATTTATTTGGTCTTCCTTAGGTCTTCCCAAACCCCTCCCTTCATTAACGCTTTCCTCTGGGGACCGCAATGTTCAGCACCACGGACAGCGACCCACCTATCCAAATGTCCGTTGCCACGGTAACGGACTGCGGGCAGGGAGGGGGTGCATGATGCTGCAGCCTGTAATTTGATGCATAGACAAGAGGCTCAACTCGCCAGATCCGGGCAGTCTATGTCAAACACACACACTGTAAACACACAAATGTATAAAAATCTATGACCGCCTTTATATGATATGAGAACATGTGTGATTGATGTGTATATTTGGTCTCTACTACCACAAAGTACACAAAAAAAGAACTTGAGACGTGAATCACTTCGCTCTGCCCCCTGGTGTCTTTTGTCTGGTATGAGGTTTGTGTATATATGGGAAAGCTCATACGTAAGCAGCTGTGGTGGGAGGGAGAGCAGAACAAAAGAGGCAGGTGGGGCCGAGTTTGTCACGTGATTTGTGTAACTGAACCACAAGATGTCACTGCTCACCACGCAGTTAGACACCAGACCACTGCCTTCTTATAAGACCTGCATTCTTACATCAGACCTCTATCCTTCTTCGTATTTCAAGAAAGGAACATTTTTAAAAAGGTATATATATATATAATTTTTAATCTAATGAGATACTCTTTTAGTGTAGTAGTGCATTTGGTGTTGTCATGCCTCAATTTTATAATTATAAACAGTATAACTGTAAATTGTATAATATTATTTATAATAATACTACTACTACTACTAATAATTATTATTATTATTCATTTTTGATCCACATTAACCACTATAAGACGCACTGTTAAGGAAATTATGCAGTTCTACAAAATCGCTGTGAGTGGCGCTACAATACCAATAATCTCTGACAGTCGTGTTCAGCAGATTCACTTCGTGGGATGTCTTGTCAGACATCACTCTGGCTTTGAACAATGAACAACCAGGACGATTTTAGATCTGTCTATTAATTTGTAATTTGCAATAGCATAATTGAGTTGACCGCATTTGCTACAACTATTTTAGCGCTGCTCAGAGAAAGCATGGCGAGCGAAAATAAAATAATATGGATGAGCAAGATTTTTTATCTGATGTGTCTGCTGTTCAATTCCGGAAGAAATGCTGCCCAGATAAACTATTCCCTTCAAGAAGAATCAAAAACTGGAGTCACTGTGGGGAACATTGCAAAGGACTTAGGATTTGATCAGGCTTTACTGGAAAACAGGAATTTGCGTATCGTTGCGGGGACAAAGCAAGAGCTCTTTCGGGTAAATCATAAAGACAGCGCTTTGTTTGTAAACCAGAGGATAGACAGAGAAGAGCTGTGCGCTAAAACCAACCCATGTCTCATTCATCTGAAAGCAGTGATAGAAAATCCACTCGAAATGCACCAGATATCAGTTGACATTATCGATGTCAATGATAATCCACCGAGTTTTTTGGACGAAAACTATAAATTGGAAATACTTGAATCTGCAATGGCAGGTGCACGATTTCAGTTAGAAACAGCGCACGACCCGGATGTAGGCGCAAACAACTTGCAATCATATAAACTGAGCCAAAATCTTTATTTTCGTTTAGAAACGGAAGACATGGGAGACGAAGGTAAGATACCTGTCCTTATTTTACAAACACCTCTTGACAGAGAGAAAAGCGCAAGGCATAATCTAATATTAACTGCGACAGACGGTGGCAAGCCACAGAAATCAGCTACTGTGAATATTACAATTATTGTGTCAGATGTTAATGATAATACTCCCGTCTGTGATAAACAAAAATACGCAATGACTGTGAAAGAAAATGCCCCTGAAGGTACATTTCTGCTCCGCGTTAATGCTTCAGATTCAGATGAAGGACTAAACGGAGAAATTGAATACTCTTTACGGAACAAGTTCAGGAACGGAGCATCTGAGGTTTTTGATTTAGATAGTTTGACGGGGGAATTAAAGATAAAAGGTGGGCTAAATTTTGAGGAAAGGCAGGTTTATGAGCTAAAGATACTGGCTGCGGATAAGGGAGCCGTGTCTTTGTCTACACAGTGTAATGTGCTTGTAAATGTTGAGGATGTCAACGACAACCGGCCTGAGATTGACATCACTTCAGTATCCAGCCACATTCCCGAGGATGCGCCTCCTGGGACTGTCCTAGCTTTGATGGGAGTTACAGACCTGGATTCAGGTATGAACGGAAAGATAGTTTGCTCTCTGCCTAAGGATATACCCTTTGACCTCAAGCCGTCACCTGATGGAAACTTTTATTCTTTAGTAACTAAAGAATACATTGATAAAGAATCAAAATCGTCTTATGATATCACTATAACAGCCAAAGATTTAGGAACTCCGTCGTTAACATCAACAAGATCCATTCACGTCGATGTCACTGATGTTAACGACAACAGCCCCACATTTGCTCAAAGCCCGTATACATTCTATGTGGTTGAAAACAACAAACCAGGAATTGTTGTTTTCTCATTAAGTGCAGCTGATATAGATGAAGGTGAAAACGCACGTGTATCGTATTCAATTGATCGAATTAATTCAGACCAAACAATGACATCTTTCCTGAGTATTAATGAGGTGAATGGTACCGTTTACTCGTTAAAGAGTTTTGATTTTGAGTCTTTAAAAACATTTCAATTCTTTGTTGTGGCCAAAGACTCTGGAACTCCGTCTCTGAGCAGTAACGTGACAGTGAACGTGTTTATTCTGGATCAGAACGACAACGTTCCAGTGATCTTATATCCAGTCAGCGCTAACGGTTCTGCTGAGGGTGTGGAAGAGATTCCCCGTAATGTGAACGCAGGTCATTTGGTGACTAAAGTCAGAGCCTATGACGCAGATATAGGATACAACGGCTGGTTATTATTTTCACTGCAGGAAGTTAGTGACCACAGTATCTTTGGTTTGGACCGCTACACAGGACAGATAAGGACCCTTCGCTCATTCACAGAAACAGACGAGGCCCAGCATAAACTGCTCATACTGGTCAAAGACAATGGGAACGTTTCTCTCTCAGCGACAGCGACTGTGATTGTCAGAGTTGTGGAGCCCAAAGAGGCTTTTGCAGCTTCTGATGTGAAAAACACAGTAAAAGACGAGGAGGAAAACAACGTGACATTTTATTTGATCGTCACTTTGGGCTCGGTTTCAGTGCTTTTTGTCATCAGCATCATCGTGTTGATTGTAATGCAGTGCTCTAAATCGACAGATTATTCGTCCAAATATTTACAGGATACAAATTACGACGGGACTCTGTGTCACAGCATCCAGTACAGATCTGGAGACAAACGGTACATGTTAGTTGGACCCAGAATGAGTATCGGCTCTACTATAGTCCCTGGCAGTAATGGAAATACTCTAGTGATCCCAGATCGCAGGAGGAGATGTTCTGGACAGGTAAGATGCATCTTTAATAATAATAGTTATTTTTATAAGTTTGCACGTGTGTGTATGCCAGGGCTCTTCAACTCGGCTCTTGGAGGGCCGGTGTCCTGCAGAGTTAGTCCCAACCCTAATCAAACAAACCTCATCAAGGTAATCAAAGTATTCAAAACTATTTAAAAATGATGAACAGGTGTTAATTACACCAAATACACAAAATAATGTTCTTTTTAGCAACATCATATGACCCCTTTAGTCTACAATTGAGAAACATCACAAGCAATTTGTCACAGACTAAGTAACATTCACTCAGCAAGCCATCCATCCATTTATTCATTCATGTAATAGGAGGATGACGGGCAAAGTTACTGATTTCTGATCAGCCCAGTCACCCATCAGAGAAACCAGTGAATGTTTATTGGTTGACATAAAAAATTATGCAGCTACACAGGGAACACAAGGGCTTATGGTACATGTAGTCTGACAGAAACAGAAAACTACAATGACGAATATAATTTAGTTTTAACGGCTGTAGATGGAGGGAATACTCAAAGATAAGGGAAACTAAATATTACAATTAACGTCCTGGACATAAATGACAATAGACCTGTTTTTAGCCAAGATATGTATTCTACAACTTTAAAGGAAAATATACAAATTGGAACACTAGTCATTCAGGTTCAAGCAAGTGATGCAGATTATGGTTCAAATGGAGAGGTCACCTACGTTTTTGGCAGCGATCAGAACCCAAAGGTTTATGAATTATTTAGTTTGGATAAGATGACTGGTGACATTCGTGTGAAAGGTGATGTAGATTTTGAGGACAAATCTATTTACAAACTTGATGTTCAAGCATCTGATAGAGGCCAGCCCCCTATGACAACAGACTGCAGAGCTGTTGTAAAAATAGTCGACACAAACGATAATAAACCAGAGATTGAAGTGACGTCACTGTCGAGAATGGTGCCTGAAGACTCCAAGCCTGGTACTGTAATCTCACTCATCAGTGTAACTGACAGAGACGCTGGTGTTAATGGGAAAGTTGTGTGTTCTCTCTCAGAAAACGTTCCATTTGAATTAAAACAATCAGTTCAGGAAAACATGTACTCGTTAGTGACTAAAGGGAATCTGGACCGTGAAACTGTATCACATTATGACATTACAATAACAGCGAGCGACTTGGGTCAGCCTCCACTGTCCTCATATAAAACTCTGAGCGTGCAGGTGTCAGATGTTAATGATAACCCGCCTGAATTCAGCCTAAATCCCATCGAGTTATATATGATTGAAAACAACGCTGCAGGCGCGCCCATTCTTACGCTGAATGCTTTTGACAAAGACCTAAATGAAAACTCTATGATTTCATATCAGCTTATTAAAGGAAATGGGACACAAAGGGACATGACATCTTTTCTAAATATTAATTCTGAGACAGGCGCAATTTATGCACTTAAAAGCTTTGATTTTGAGACTGTCAAAACCTTTCAATTTTACGCGCTCGCTACAGACTCTGGAACTCCGTCTCTGAGCAGTAACGTGACAGTGAATGTGTTTATTCTGGATCAGAACGACAACGTTCCAGTGATCTTATATCCAGTCAGCGCTAACGGTTCTGCTGAGGGTGTGGAAGAGATTCCTCGTAATGTGAACGCAGGTCATTTGGTGACTAAAGTCAGAGCCTATGACGCAGATATAGGATACAACGGCTGGTTATTATTTTCACTGCAGGAAGTTAGTGACCACAGTCTCTTTGGTTTGGACCGCTACACAGGACAGATAAGGACCCTTCGCTCATTCACAGAAACAGACGAGACCCAGCATAAACTGCTCATACTGGTCAAAGACAATGGGAACATTTCACTTTCAGCAACAGCGACTGTGATTGTCAAAGTTGTGGAGCCCAAAGAGGCTTTTGCAGCTTCTGATGTGAAAAACACAATAAAAGACGAGGAGGAAAACAATGTGACATTTTATTTGATCATCACTTTGGGCTCGGTTTCAGTGCTCTTTGTCATCAGCATCATCGTGTTGATTGTAATGCAGTGCTCTAAATCAACAGACTATTCGTCCAAGTATTTACAGGATACAAATTACGACGGAACTCTGTGTCACAGCATCCAGTACAGATCTGGAGACAAACGGTACATGTTAGTTGGACCCAGAATGAGTATCGGCTCTACTATAGTCCCTGGCAGTAATGGAAATACTCTAGTCATCCCAGATCGCAGGAGGAGAGACTCTGGAGAGGTAAGGGTAATTTTAATTTTACTTAGGTTTTCGTAAGGATTTTATTCGGTATTTAGATTGGTATTTATATAATGTCAATTATTTATTGCAGTTTGCATAACTTTTCTCAAAATGGACATTAAGATGTTGCTTACTCTTAGGTAGCCTACATTTGAATCTTTTACTTGAAAGAATAAACTGTATTTTATATTATTTTAAACAAGCCCTGCTGGTGTCCAAAATCACACTCTGTGTGTTGCATAGTTTTGTGCATAGTTTATTATTATTATTATTATTATTTTTATTTTTTTTTTTTTTTTGTTGAGACAAACGCTGTCTGTCACTTCGTTTTTTGAAGCAACATGAAGTGTGCAAATATATTTTTTGCCGATTAATAAAAATGATTTTTTTTTTCAATTCCAACCATAAAACATATTTTAAGAAATGTTCAAGGTTCTGCAAATTGAAAGATACTGTCAACGCTAACGCTGGAGGTGACTTGAAAGGTCCAATGCTCCACTCAGTGTCAGTGTTGCTCTAATTTTTGTTTTCAAGTTTTAAGTCCAGCCCAGGATAATGACGCGCAGACGTGTATTGTCTTCCTTATCCTGGATGGTACGATCCGAAAAGGCGTTTAAGTATGTGATCTGTTCTCTACATGTTTTCAGTTAAATTGTTTTGCATTATGCAGATAAATTGTACTTTATACTGTTGTTTGTAATCGCCGAGGATATATTTCTGGCAGTCTCACAGTAATCGTTCCATCATGGAAACCGGAGGACAAAGGCGCAAATGGGAGTGTTGGTGGATTGCTTTGTGTTTCTCTTTGCTTCTGTGTTTTGGACAGCAAGTTTCAGCGCAGATAAGATATTCTATTCCAGAAGAATTGAAAGAAGGATCCATTGTAGGACATATTGCTAAGGATCTTGGCCTTGATGTCAGCACTTTAGTAAACAGGAGGTTCCGTATCGTTTCTGGATCAAAGGACGCTCTTTTTGAGGTAAATCAAAACAATGGCGTCTTATATGTCCATAAGAAAATCGACAGAGAGGAGCTGTGTGATGGAAATGGCGCATGCTTGATTAATCTGAAAATGGTGGTCGAAGATCCTTTAGAGATACACTATGTTGTAGTGGAGGTAACTGATGTTAATGATAATTCACCCACATTTACAGAAGAGGAGCAGCATTTTGAAATTGCAGAACACACACCCACAGGGACGCGTTTCCAGATACAGGCAGCACGAGATGCTGATACGATCGTGAATAATGTTCGGTCGTATAAACTGAGTCATAATGAGCATTTCGAAGTTGAGACAAAGGATAGAGATGAGGAAAAAATACCGCTTTTAGTTTTAAAGAAAGCGCTTGATCGTGAAAACGCCGCAGAACATAAATTAATACTAACTGCAATCGATGGTGGAAATCCACCACGGTCAGGAAATCTTAACATAATTGTTACTGTTCTTGATGTTAATGATAACCGTCCCGTGTTTAGTCAAGACTCCTATTCTGTAGCAGTAAAAGAAAATGCTGCACTCGGAACTGTGTTGATAAAACTTAACGCAACTGATTTGGACGAGGGTTCAAATGGTGTTGTAGAATATGCCTTTGGAAGAAACCTGAAGCGCAAAGTTTACGATCTCTTTAAACTGGATAGTGCCACAGGAGAAATTCATATTAAAGGTGAACTGGACTTTGAGGAAACGGAGGTGTACAAATTAGACGTACAGGCATCTGATAAAGGCCAGCCTCCGTGGATCGTTGAATCTGTCGTTACTATTAAGATAATAGACATAAATGACAACGCCCCTGAAATAGACGTAACTTCTCTTTCCAGTGTTGTTTCTGAGGATTCTAAACCTGGCACTGTAATTTCATTAATTAGCATCAGTGACAAAGACTCTGGTATAAATGGGAAGATAGTACCAAGTGTTTCTGATAATGTTCCTTTTGAGCTGAAACCATCAGTTCAAGAGAATATTTATTCCCTTGTAACGAAGGGAAAATTAGATCGAGAACTCGTGTCCCATTATGACATACCAATAATAGTCACTGATTTAGGACAGCCTCCTTTATCAACCTTTAAGTCTCTGAGCGTTCAGGTATCAGATGTTAACGATAACCGTCCTGAATTTTCTAAAGATCGGCTTGAATTATATTTAGTAGAAAATAACACACCTGGTGCCCCCATAATGTCTGTGAGCGCATTTGATAAAGATTTAACTGAAAATGCAATGATTACTTACTATATGATTAGAGGGGACGCTGCACAAAATGATATAGCGACTTTCTTGAACATTAATTCTGAAACGGGAGTTATTTACGCCTTAAACCGCTTTAACTTTGAAGTAATTAGAACGTTTCAGTTCCAAGTTCTTGCAAAGGATTCAGGATCTCCACCACTGAGCAGTAACGTGACAGTGAACGTGTTTATTCTGGATCAGAACGACAACGTTCCAGTGATCTTATATCCAGTCAGCGCTAACGGTTCTGCTGAGGGTGTGGAAGAGATTCCTCGTAATGTGAACGCAGGTCATTTGGTGACTAAAGTCAGAGCCTATGACGCAGATATAGGATACAACGGCTGGTTATTATTTTCATGTTTTTATGACTGACAGTGGTTTATTTCAAAATATTTTCAAGTGTTTTGAAACCACTTGGTGTCGGTATTGCTCCAGGATTTGTTCAGAATATTGAGTCCTGCCCCTGATGATGACGCGAGTAGGGCTGTATTGTTTTTTTTAACACACACTGAAAAGGCTTTGTATGCATGAACGTACTGACGGTGCTTAAAAAGACCTATTACGTATTTTCTTATTTTCTCATTATGTACTTGCCATAAACATCCAACTACGACTTCTAATAGTCGAGACTTGGTGTCGGTGTTGCTTCAGGATTTGTTCAGAATATTGATTCCTGCCCCTGATGATGACGCGAATAGGGCTGTATTGTTTTTTCACACACACTGGAAAGGCTCGGGATGCATGAACAATATGCTGCACTGACGTTACCTAAAGACTGACTTCATATTTGCTTATTTGCTTATTATATGCTTGCTATAAACATTCGATTACGACCTCTAATAATCGAGGGTATATACATTTCCAAGATAAAAGGTTCGTTAATCACTCGTGATGGAAGCTGGAGGACAAAGGCGCAGATGGGAGTACTGCTGGATTGCTTTGTGTATTTCTTTTCTTCTTGGCATCGGACAGCAAGTTTCAGCTCAGATAAGATATTCAGTTCCAGAAGAAGTAAAAGAAGGAACCGCAGTCGGAAATATCGCAAAGGATTTGGGTCTTGAAGTAAGTAGTTTGGTGGACAGGCAGTTTCGAATCGTTTCTGGATCTAAGGAGGAGCTTTTTCAGATAAATCAGGAAAATGGCGTTTTGTACGTTCATAAGAAAATCGACAGAGAGTCTGTGTGTGCTGGCAGCGGTGTTTGCATGGTAAACTTAAAAACTGTTATTGAAAATCCACTCGAGATCCATTATGTAGAAGTAGAAATATCAGATATAAACGACCATTCTCCTAGTTTTCCTGAAAAAGAGCAGCGTCTCAGAATTTCTGAAAATACGCTCCCTGGCGCTGATTATCAGTTACAGGCTGCCGGAGATCCAGATTCTGGAACAAATTCGGTGCGGTCTTATAAGTTAAGTCCTAATGATCATTTTGAAATTCGAGTTCGAGAGAGTGATGAGGATAAAATGCCATTTTTAGTCCTTAAGAAGGCTGTTGATAGGGAGATTACAACTACATACAAACTCATTTTAACAGCAGTTGACGGAGGAAATCCTCCGAGATCTGGCACCCTTAACATTACTATTACTGTTCTAGATATCAATGATAATCGCCCTGTATTTAGTCGAGAGTCATACTCTGTGACACTGTCGGAAAACTCTGTTATTGGCACTATGGTTGTTCGAGTAAATGCAACTGATATGGATGAGGGCACAAACAGTGATATTGAATACAGTTTTTCAACGTTAAACAGTAAAGTGCACGAGGTTTTTGAGCTCGATCAGGTCACAGGTGAAATACGTGTAAAGGGGGAAGTGGATTTTGAAGATACAGAAGTTTATAAACTCGATATTCAAGCCTCAGATAAGGGGCATCTACCAATGTCTGCAAACTGTAGAGTTGTTATTAAGATTATTGATGTGAATGACAACCGGCCTGAGATTGAGATTACATCGCTTTCTAAGAACATCCCTGAAGATTCTAAACCTGGAACGGTAATTTCTCTCGTCAGTGTGACTGATAAAGACGCAGGGATCAATGGTAAAGTGATTTGTCAGTTAAACACAAATATTCCCTTTGAACTAAAGCCTTCTTTCAAAGACAATATGTACTCTTTAGTGACAAAAGATCGGTTAGATAGAGAGATGAATTCACGATATGACATTACAATAACTGCCTCTGATTTAGGTCAGCCGTCTTTGACTGCATCGACCACTTTAAGCGTTCAGATTTCTGATGTGAATGATAATGCTCCGGAATTTTTATTAAATCCTCTAGATCTCTACTTAATGGAAAACAATGCAGCCGGTTCCTCCATAATTTCAGTAAGCGCCTCTGATCGAGACACAGCTGAAAATGCCGTCATATCCTATCACATAATTAGAGGTGATGGCACACAGAATGATTTGTCATCTTTCTTAAATATAAATTCCGAGACAGGTATTGTTTATTCGTTGAAAAGCTTTGACTTTGAAACATTAAAATCTTCCCACTTCCACGCGCTCGCTACAGACTCTGGAACTCCGTCTCTGAGCAGTAACGTGACAAACAACGTGACATTTTATTTGATCATCACTTTGGGCTCGGTTTCAGTGCTTTTTGTCATCAGCATCATCGTGTTGATTGTGATGCAGTGCTCTAAATCGACAGACTATTCGTCCAAGTATTTACAGGAAACAAATTACGACGGGACTCTGTGTCACAGCATCCAGTACAGATCTGGAGACAAACGGTACATGTTAGTTGGACCCAGAATGAGTATCGGCTCTACTATAGTCCCTGGCAGTAATGGAAATACTCTAGTGATCCCAGATCGCAGGAGGAGATATTCTGGGGAGGTAAGACTGGCTGTTTAATTCTCCTAACAGTCATTGTTTTGCTTTGTTGTGTTTATACGCTATAGTTATGATTCTAACTTTTTTTTTACACATAGCGCAAAACTCTGTTCAGTACTTTATTTGACAACTTTGTCTGATTGTGTTTTAAGTAACCACAGCTTGCAGGGAGCTGTTCACTTCGCAGGTGCTGAAACTAAATGCAGTTAATTAGGAATGTTTTTTTTTTCATTAAGGCCCGAAAATATTTTAAAAAGCATCAATGTCAGTCCTGAAAAATTGCTAAATGTTGTAAACAAATCTGCTTAACGTATAATTAAATATGTACCTCTTGTAGAGTTTATATTCTTGTAAAGTTAATATTTTATCAGTTTTGTACAACTTACAGTGATGCTTTTTAAAATGTTTTCAGGTATTTTAAACCACTTGGTGTCGGTGTTGCTTCAGGATTTGTTCAGAATATTGATTCCTGCCCCTGATGATGACGCGAATAGGGCTGTATTGTTTTTTCACACACACTGGAAAGGCTCGGGATGCATGAACAATATGCTGCACTGACGTTACCTAAAGACTGACTTCATATTTGCTTATTTGCTTATTATATGCTTGCTATAAACATTCGATTACGACCTCTAATAATCGAGGGTATATACATTTCCAAGATAAACCGTTTGCTAATCACTCGTGATGGAAGCTGGAGGACAAAGACGCAGATGGGAGTACTGCTGGATTGCTTCGTGTATTTCTTTTCTTCTTGGCATCGGACAGCAAGTTTCAGCTCAGATAAGATATTCGATTCCAGAAGAAGTGAAAGAAGGAACCGCTGTGGGAAATGTTGCTAAAGATTTGGGTCTTGAAGTAAGTAGTTTGGTGGACAGGCAGTTTCGAATCGTTTCTGGATCTAAGGAGGAGCTTTTTCAAATAAATCAGGAAAATGGCGTTTTGTACGTTCATGAGAAAATCGACAGAGAGTCTGTGTGTGCTGGCAGCGGTGTTTGCATGGTAAACTTAAAAACTGTTATTGAAAATCCACTCGAGATCCACTATGTAGAAGTAGAAATATCAGATATAAACGACCATTCTCCTAGTTTTCCTGATAAAGAGCAGCGCTTGCGAATTTATGAAAATACGCTCCCTGGCGCTGCTTATCAGTTACAGGCTGCCGGAGATCCAGATTCTGGAACGAATTCGATCCGGTCTTATAAGTTAAGTCCTAATGATCATTTTGAAATTCGAGTTAGAGAGAGTGATGAGGATAAAATGCCATTTTTAGTCCTAAAGAAGGCTGTTGATAGGGAGATTACAACTACATACAAGCTCATTTTAACAGCAGTTGACGGAGGAAATCCTCCGAGATCTGGCACCCTTAACATTACTATTACTGTTCTAGATATCAATGATAATCACCCTGTGTTTAGTCGAGAGTCATACTCTGTGACATTACAGGAGAATTGTATTACTGGCATTGTGGTTATCCGAGTGAATGCAACTGATATGGATGAGGGCCCGAATAGCGATATCGAATACAGTTTTGCAACATTAAACAGCAAAGTGCACGAGGTTTTTGAGCTCGATCAGGTTACGGGTGAAATACGTGTAAAGGGGAAAGTTGATTTTGAAGATGCAGAGGTTTATAAACTCGATATTCAGGCATCAGATAAGGGGCATCCACCAATGTCTGCAAACTGTAGAGTTGTTATTAAGATTATTGATGTGAATGACAACCGGCCTGAGATTGAGATTACATCGCTTTCTAAGAACATCCCTGAAGATTCTAAACCTGGAACGGTAATTTCTCTCGTCAGTGTGACTGATAAAGACGCAGGGATCAATGGTAAAGTGATTTGTCAGTTAAACACAAATATTCCCTTTGAACTAAAGCCTTCTTTCAAAGACAATATGTACTCTTTAGTGACAAAAGATCGGTTAGATAGAGAGATGAATTCACGATATGACATTACAATAACTGCCTCTGATTTAGGTCAGCCGTCTTTGAGTGCATCGACCACTTTAAGCGTTCAGATTTCTGATGTGAATGATAATGCGCCGGAATTTTTATTAAATCCTCTAAATCTATATTTAATGGAAAATAATGCAGCCGGTTCCTCCATAATTTCAGTAAGCGCCTCTGATCGAGACACAGCTGAAAATGCCGTCATATCCTATCACATAATTAGAGGTGATGGCACACAGAATGATTTGTCATCTTTCTTAAATATAAATTCCGAGACAGGTATTGTTTATTCGTTAAAGAGCTTTGACTTTGAAACGGCTAAAACGTTCCAGTTCCACGTGCTCGCTACAGACTCTGGAACTCCGTCTCTGAGCAGTAACGTGACAGTGAACGTGTTTATTCTGGATCAGAACGACAACGTTCCAGTGATCTTATATCCAGTCAGCGCTAACGGTTCTGCTGAGGGTGTGGAAGAGATTCCTCGTAATGTGAACGCAGGTCATTTGGTGACTAAAGTCAGAGCCTATGACGCAGATATAGGATACAACGGCTGGTTATTATTTTCACTGCAGGAAGTTAGTGACCACAGTCTCTTTGGTTTGGACCGCTATACAGGACAGATAAGGACCCTTCGCTCATTCACAGAAACAGACGAGGCCCAGCATAAACTGCTCATACTGGTCAAAGACAATGGGAACGTTTCTCTCTCAGCGACAGCGACTGTGATTGTCAAAGTTGTGGAGCCCAAAGAGGCTTTTGCAGCTTCTGATATTAAAAATGCAGTAAAAGACGAGGAGGAAAACAACGTGACATTTTATTTGATCATCACTTTGGGTTCGATTTCAGTGCTTTTTGTCATCAGCATCATCGTGTTGATTGTAATGCAGTGCTCTAAATCGACAGACTATTCGTCCAAGTATTTACAGGATACAAATTACGACGGAACTCTGTGTCACAGCATCCAGTACAGATCTGGAGACAAACGGTACATGTTAGTTGGACCCAGAATGAGTGTCGGCTCTACTATAGTCCCGGGCAGTAATGGAAATACTCTAGTGATCCCAGATCGCAGGAGGAGAGGTTCTGGAGAGGTAAGAATAACAGATTCATTCTAATTAGGCTACAGCTGCCGTTTTGCTTTAATATTGTTAAACCTAATAGTTGTCATTTATGAAATATGGCATGCCTTAGTTATTTTACAGCACAAAATCCTTTTCAGTAGCCTACTTTGTTTGACAGCTTTTATTGTCTGATGGTATTGTAAGAAACGCAGATTGCAGGGAGCTGTTCATTGCGTTGGTGCTGAAATTAACTCTTTTTTTCATTCTTTTTTTTCATTAAAAAACACGGTCAGTGGTCGAAAATTACTGAAAGCATGTCAACATTACATGAAATTAAGTCCCATAATTTTTAATTTTTGCTTTTTTCAGGTGTGCATTTCATACTGTTTACTTTAGCTTATTTTATGTGCAATCACACATTTTGTCTTTGCAATATAAGGACTTTGAGTGTATTCATGTCCATGATCCGTGTAAATTGCTTTATTTTCAGTTCATATTTATAGTGAAAATTAATTTCATAATGGTATTTTCATTTTTGTAATGGGTTGGACAGGTGATGTAACGTTTTACTGTTCACGGTATAGAGTTGCTAAACCATATAGAATTTTTCATAATATTTTAGATATTGGTTGTTTGAAATGAACAGTAGACTGCTCGGTGTCAGTATTGCACTGTGATATGATGGAGAGAATATGCCCTGCCCTAAATGGTGACATTCGCAGTGCTACAATGTTCTGGGCTGCGTTTCTCGATAATGATTGATCTTAGAGCTTAAGATAATTTTCTACGAGTCATTTTACGATTGTTCGTTATTGTTTCACGTGCGTTTCCCAAAAATGCACTTAACACAATCGCAAAAAAGTGCTGCTTAGGAGTCGCTATTCGTTTGTCAAGTGCTGAAATTTCACCTTATAAAATGGCTCGTAATTGTAGTACACGCTCTTTTATTGAAATGTTAACCTAATGCTTCGTTCCAGACAACTCGGATATAATATCTATAATACAATGTTATATTATATATTATACTTTACATAATAATATATAATACACTTTATATATGTATGTCTGTATGTATGTGTTACGGGGCAAACAAGACGTGAGACGTACGGATCCATTTGCAAGCTTTATTAAGGGCGTACTGTATATATATATATATATATATATATATATATATACTGTATATATATATATATATATATACTGTATATATATATATATATTGGACCTGGAAATAACGTCTCTGTGTGTGTGTGTATGTATATATATACACACACACACAAAGACACTGGGAAACTAACGAGAGCTCTGTAAAGTAGCTATCACTGCTGGCGATAAGCGCATACAATACTCGGCAGTTGAAGGGAGTGAGATAGAGTGTTATATAGTGAATGTGTGATTGGTTACAGTTGTGTGCAATCAGTGCTGTGGCCAATCAGTGCAATGGATGATGGGGTGTGTGTATGTATATATATACACACACACACAAAGACATTATTTCCGGGTCCAATACATTGCTGGTTTTCGTGCAAGTCATTGACAGATTTTTTCCCCCCAGTCTTTGAAGCATATTTCCTACATTATTTATTTTATTCATTTTTTTAAATTATTTGTTCAGTAATTTAATTTAGATGTGTATTTCTATTTTTCAGCCCTTTTTAATTATTTCATTTTTAAATTAATTTTAAAACAACAACAACAACAACAACAACAAAAACGAGTAATAAAGTGAACAAAGTACAATCATATCCTTATATTATAATCACATTGCACTTGAATAAAGTTAAAGGTGCAATCTGCCGGTTGTCCTGCAGGTGACCGCATAAATCTTTCTTCTTACGATGCACTTAGGGCTTTACGATTACTCCAGAGCACTCGTAGATCTACGATGATTTTCAAGTGCTACTTAAGTTACAATGCTTTTGGGAAACAGACCGTAATATTAAGTTCAGCCGTACGATCGTTTTTACAAACTTCTTAGGCTTACGAAGCTTTTGGGCCCAGGGCTCCGTTTCTCGATAACGATTGATCTTAGCGCCTTAGAGCATTTTCTACGAGTCATTTTACGATCGCTCGATGTCGTTTCATGTGCGTTTCCCAAAAATGCACTTAACGCAATCGCACGTAGCCGTGCTTTAAGTTCTACTTAGGAGTCGCTATCGTTTGTCAAGTGCTGAAATTTCACCTTATAGAATGGCTCGTAATTGTAGTACACGCTCGTTTATTGAAATGTTAACCTAATGCTGCGTTCCAGACAACTCTGATATAATAACTATAATACAATGTTATGTTATATTATATTATATTATATTTTATTATAGCTATACATATAATATTATACTTTACATAATATTCCCAAAAATGCACTTAACGCAATCGCACGTAGCCGTGCTTTAAGTTCTACTTAGGAGTCGCTATCGTTTGTCAAGTGCTGAAATTTCACCTTATAGAATGGCTCGTAATTGTAGTACACGCTCGTTTATTGAAATGTTAACCTAATGCTGCGTTCCAGACAA
>NW_015505281.1:556566-603924 GCF_001515645.1 Sinocyclocheilus grahami | reverse complement strand
CCTCACGCCCTCTCATATATATATATATATATATATATATATATATATATATATATATATATATATATATATTGAGACCGGGACATATCAACCAGTAATTTAATTTCCAGTAGCGGACGGTAGAAAGTTCAGGAATGAATGGTATGCGATTTATGACAGAATATAGTCCCACAACTGATTGTTTATTTTTTCTTCATGTGTCTCACCTTCGGTAACAACGATTCAAAAAGGACAAATTTCAAGTGACACTGGAAAAAGGCATGGAACATTTCAATGAACATCAGAAAAGCAGCGTGCACATTTCTGGTTAAAAATGAAAGGCCGTCAACTGACACTTAAAACAGAAAGCATCGGCATTCAAATCAGCAGCAAGAGTCAAAGCTAGTCCACAGTTTAGTAAACTTTGGCAACCTCTTTATTCTTGACTGTGCTGTATTGCCTGTTTTGATGTGTTGCAATACAGTAGGACATTGTTTTAATGCTTACATCCGGAAAATATTTTTGTTTTTGTTTTTTTTCTTGCCCCTCCTGACTCAAGAGTCAAATGTATATATTTTCTATATTTTCTACGGTCTCATGGACTTAACGTCCAAAAGTGCACATGAAGTGTGCCATTTGGGACAGGGCCTATGAGAACACTCGGGGCGATTCTCGGCCAGAGTGAAATCGCCCGTAAAGGGGCGGTACTCCACAGAACGTGACTTGATGATGATTGGACTATATATCCAGAACAAACAGTCTAGAACAGTGATGGCTGTGGTTGAATGTGATAGAAAAATAAATCCCTCCCTTTCACATTGTTGGTGGTGTGTTGCCCTAATGAAGAAGCCGCCCACATGTGTCTATATATATATATATATATATATATATATATATATAGGGGAGAACGGGGAGTGTTGTAACATGGGGTTAGTTGTAACTCTGTCAGTTTGACCAATCAGAAACAACCTATGGTGATGTCATCCATATCATACACTCCCATCTCCATTTTGAGCTAACAGGAGAAGTGGCATGTGTCTTTTTTGCCTGGCATTCATTGTAATGTAGATACATTTTTTTGACTTACATATTCTTAAGTAGTCATTTCTCTAGTTTAATTTGATGCTAGACATTAATGCTAACTTCAAACCCACATGCTAAAAGAGTTAGCTACGTAATGGCTGCTTGGGGTGGGGATAGTTGTAACAGTTCATTAAAAATGGTCATACACTGACACACACAGCAATTTGTTATTAATTAGTTTTGACTGCTTTTATTGTCCTCATTTGTAAGTCGCTTTGGATAAAAGTGTCTGCTAAATGACTAAATGTAAATGTAAATGTTATAGTGTTAAGTTTAAAGTCCCATAAGAAATGCACTACACACACACACACACACACTGACACACACATAAATGTGTTATAGTGTTAAGTTTAAAGTTCCAACACACACCCACCCACACCCACACTGACACACACAGAAATGTTAGTGTTAAGTTTAAAGTTCCCAAACGAATATACTACACACACACACACTGACACACACAGAAATTTGTTATAGTTTTAAGTTTAAAGTTCCAAAGGAAATACACTATACACACACACACACACACACACACACACACTCACACACACACACACACACACACACACACTCACACACACACACACACACACACACACACTCACACACACACACACACACACACACACACAGCAATTTGTTATAGTCTTGAGTTTAAAGTTCCAGAATATTTTTATTAGTTTAAATTGTTAATGTTTGTTCTTCAATAAAGTTCTTGCATAATCTGGAAAGTGTGGATATTGTATCACCAAATTACCTCTTATTGCTACATCTATCCCCAGCTAGTGTTACAACTCACCCTAGTAGTGGGGTAGGTTGTAACAACGGAACTCTTTATATTTTGACATTAACTCCCATAATCTGTGATTGTGTAGTACAAGTTCAAGTGCGTTTTATTTGTAGTAGACAAATGTGGCTACAATGTATCAAAGATTGAGAGGTCTAGCATGAACAACCACTAAGTTACTGACCCTCAAACAAAAAGTGTTACTATCATCCCCGGTCTCTCTCTCTGTATATACATATACATATATACATATACATATACAGGGAGAGAGAGATGTTATTTCCGGCTCCAATACATGGCTGGTTTTCATGCACATCAGCAAGCCATTGACAGATTTTTTCCCCCCAGTCTTTGAAGCATATTTCCTACATCTTTTATTCATTTTTTCATTTAATTTAAATGTGTATTTAAATTTTTTCTGCCCTTTTTAATTAATTAATAAAAACTGTCTTCTTACGATGCACTTAGGGCTTTACAATTACTCCAGAGCACTCATAGATCTATGATGATTTTCAAGTGCTACTTAAGTTACGATGCTTTTGGGAAACAGACAGTAATATTAAGATCAGTCGTACGATCATTTTTGCGAACTTCTTAGGCTTACGAAGCTTTTGGGAAACGCAGCCCTGTACATTTTAGGAGCCACTGTGAGCCGAAGAAAATTATAGTGCTTACAGTGGGCTGACGAATCGATGCGACATAGGACTTAATTTGAACTATTTCCTGATTTCTGGTTCTAAACTGGGCTGCGTTTCTCGATAACGATTGATCTTCTTAAGCTTAAGAGCGTTTTCTACAAGTAATTTTACGATTGTTCGTTGTTGTTTCACGTGCGTTTCCCAAAAATGCACTTAACGCAATTGCACGTAGCCATGCTTTAAGTGCTACTTAGGAGTCGCTATCTGTTTGTCAAGTGCTGAAATGTCAGCTTATAGAATGGCTCGTAATTGTAGTACACGCTCGTTTATTGAAATGTTAACCTAATGCTGCGTTCCAGACAACTCGGATAATAACTGTTATATTACATTATATTATATTATACGTATAATATTATACTTTACATAATAATATAGCCTATAATATGCTTTATATAAAATATATATTATAGTATATAATATCTATATAGAGACGTTATTTCCGGGTCCAATACATTGGTTCCCCTTCAGGAACTCGAGCTGCATCGAGAATCGCTTTGGGAACGCCCCTGCGTGACCGTGTTCTGAAGCACGTGTACAATCAGCCCAATGGAGCAGCGAGACATCATGAGCGGGGTGACCACCAGAAAGTATAAAAGCGCACCCGGCAGAGCTTCTGCTCTTCAGTAGCGCTATTTAGCGCTATACACGTCCTATTTATTGTTGTCTGTCAGCACAAGCATTCATATCATGTCAAAAAAAGCAAAGTCTATGGCGGGCGAACGGCATTACGAACGTTGTGTTCCTCCCTGCCCACGATATCTGGTGGCGGGGGATACACACGATCTGTGTGCATGGTCAGCTCTCGACGGAGCTGATTGTCATGACTGCGAGTTGCTCTCGCTGTGCGTGCTCCACTCTCGCCTGGCCGTGTTTGATGAGAGTGGCCAGGCTCGCGATCCCGCTGCAGCGGTCCCGCCGAGGCACAGCGTAGACTGTTGTCATGGGGAACGCAAGTGGATTTAGCGGAGGGATCCGAGACAGGCTAGTCCTTTTCTCGGTTCTCACCCGCTAGATCCGTGGCTCCCTCTCAGGGTTCGGAAGCCCGCTCTGCGGTTTCTTCCCCCCGGAGAGAGAGTCAGACACTTCATCTTTCTTCCTCCGAGGAGTTGGATGTGATGAGTGTCGAGACAGAGGAGACTGTGGACTCGCCACCACAGTCCCTCGTGTATGAGGAGCTTGTGGAGTTTGTAACTCGTGCTGTAGCCAAATTAAATATCGATTGGCCAGCCGAGAAACAGGACGCTCGTTCTAAAAGCAAATTAGATGAGCGTTTCCTGAGAGCTAGGTCACAGCCTTCACGATGGGCCTTCCGTTTTTTCCCGATCTCCATGCCGAGGTGTCAAGATCATGGGAGAAACCGTATTCATCCCGTATCTACAGCCCATGCCACAGCGATGCCAATGGTGGAGCAGACGCTTGCGAGCTATCTCTCCCTGTAGCAGCCCTTCAGCGTAGGGCAGCTACATTTATCTGCAAGAAGAGGCAGAGAATTTCTGACGGGTGCCTTCGATTTATTTTACTCAGATGCAATAAACTTCACTGCGATGAGCGTTTCCTGAAAGCGAGGTCACAGCCTTCACGACGGGGCCTTCCGTTTTTTCCCGATCTCCATGCCGAGGTGTCAAGATCATGGGAGAAACCGTATTCATCCCGTATCTACAGCCCATGCCACAGCGATGCCAATGGTGGAGCAGACGCTTGCGAGCTATCTCTCCCTGTAGCAGCCCTTCAGCGTAGGGCAGCTACATTTATCTGCAAGAAGAGGCAGAGAATTTCTGACGGGTGCCTTCGATTTATTTTACTCAGATGCAATAAACTTCACTGCTGAAGTATTCGTTATCTCAGTTCTTTGTTGCAAATTCTCTCCATGCATCACAACCGTTGATTGACTTCATAGCACCATTACAATCAGATCACTTCACCGTGGCACCGTAAAACTCGCTCTGCTTGCAGAAGGGATACTAAAAGCTCAAATCATTCTCTCGAGCTGTACCTGTTAGCTCGTGAGCAAACGTGGATTATTACTCTTACTCTACTTTGCCTCACTTATATCCTATACGATTATTACTCCCTCTAGTGGTAACGCCAAGCAAAGCGAATTAAAGGGGAAGGTCATTACACTCCTACCAAATCATGTTATGATAAACCCCCAAAAAACAAACAAAAAAAACAAATCATACATGATTTCAAACTTCTATAACCCCTTTTCAACACAAAACACATAACAAAATAATAATAATTATAATAATTTTAACCTGGTATTACCTATTTGTCTGATGCAAAAACTATATCAATGAATCACTCACTTTCAAGTAGACTTCGTTAAGATAAGATGGTTTGGTGTTAAAGGTTCCAGTGACTTGGGGTCATTTATTCCATCTACAGTTAATGGTCGACTGTTAGCGATAGCCATCGCTTCATAAAACAATGTCCTAAGAGAGGAGTCATCGAGCCTGCCTGAGCACTGAGAAAGCATGGAATTCAGCACATTTCGCACAGTCCTGATTTGGCGTTCCCAGACACCACCAGAGTGACTAGCTGAAGCAGCGTTGAAGACAAACTCACATTGATTTTCTGTAAGAAATGCCTCCAGTATCTTGACATCACATTCTTTAAGAGCTTCTCGGAGTTCGTTTCTAGCTCCTACAAAGTTTGTGCCACAATCACAATAAAGTTGACGAACAGCTCCACGGAGGCTTATGAAACATCTCAGAGCGTTAATAAACATGTCTGTTGACAAATCGTCCAGCATTTCGATATGGACGGCTCGAGAAGAAAGGCAAGTGAAAAGAAGGCCATAACTTTTATACTCCTTTCGACCCCTCTTTATAATGAATGGGCCAAAGCAATCCATGCCAGTATAGCAGAAAGGGGCAGAGACCTCAATTCGTTCTTTAGGAAGTTCTGCCATTTGTTGCTCCTCCACTGGCCATCTGAGCTTCCTACATTGTACACATCGGTAAATCAATTTAGCTACCGACTTGCTGCCGCTGATAACCCAAAATCCATTTGATTTGAGTTCCATAAGTGTTTGATACCTCCCTTGATGGCAAATTTTATTGTGATAGTGCGTTAATATAAGGTTGGTAATGTGACTGTCTTTTGGCAAAATCACTGGATGCTTGACCTCTTCACTAAGAGATGACTGTTTCAACCTTCCTCCAACACGAAGCAGATCTCCTTTCAAAATAGGATTGAGATGAAAAAGTGCACTTGATTTCTGAAGCACCTTCCCTCCTTGAATTGCTCTTATCTCCTGGGAAAATACCTGTTTTTGAATGAGCTTAACCAGAACCTCAAATGCTCTTTCATGCTCTTTCACAGTCACAGTGTCGTTAAGACATTGCTGCCTTGAGGCTAGCCTTTTTATTCTAGTGATCACGTTGATGAGAGTTCTCAAAGAAGAGAAGTGACTAAACCGCTCAAGAAAGTCAGAACTAACGTCACCCTTAGTCACAAATGTTTGTACTAGCTTAACTTCAGGATATCCCACAAGTAGATCATTTGAGGCATTAGGAGTTGGACACACTTCTCGTTCCCGCAAAAATGCAGGTCCCAATATCCAGTTTGTTTCCTCTGGAAACATGATCAGCAGGATTTTCAGATGTGTTAACATAATACCAGTGGCTTGTGTTCGTGATTTCCCTGATTAACTGGACACAATTTGCAACAAACACGTGAAACCTTCTTGCTTCATTGTTAACATATGCTAGTACAACCTGCGAGTCAGTCCAAAAGTACTCTTGATCGATCTTCATTTCCAGTTCAGCCTTTAACATAACACTCATCCTGGCAGAAACTACAGCAGCAGACAATTCCAGTCTTGGAATACCTTTGATCTTTGTGGGTGCGACTCGAGCCTTAGTCATTACAAGACTACAATGAAGTTTGTCTTTGTCATTCTTGAACCTCAAATAGGAGCATGCACCATACCCTACGTTGCTTGCATCTGAGAAATGGTGCAGTTCTGTCCAGACAATGGTGTCAAAAAATGGCAGATGATAGCATCTCGGGATGCTGAAAATTTTCAGACCATGAAAACTACTTTTCCACTCCTCCCACTGCAGGAATAAGTCATTAGGGAGAGGATCATCCAATCCAATATTTCTACAACACAGCTCCTGTAAAATACACATTCCTTTCAAAAGGAAAGGAGCAACAAACCCAATAGGGTCATACAAAGAAGCAACAATTGACAAAATACCTCTACGTGTTGAAGGCTGATCTTTCAGCTTTATGTCAAAACTGAATGTGTCATCTTTCATAGACCACTGGATGCCAAGAACATACCTTGTTACTTCAGGACTAAGGTTAAGCGGTTTGGTTGTTATTGCCCACTCTGAAGAATCCACACACTGTAGAACTTCTTTCTCATTTGAATTCAACTTATGAATGCGTAACCCTCCATTCTTGCACAAGGTTTGAGCTTTGACAATTAACTCCTTCGCTTCCTGAATCGATGGAACTGAAATCAAGCCGTCATCAACATAAAAATTCTTCTTCACGAAGGATGAAGCTATAGGATACTCAGACTTTTACTTCTCTGCTAGATATTTAAAACCAAAGTTGCCGCACCCAGGAGATGAAGCAGCGCCAAAAAGGTGCACAGTCATTCTATATTCTTGGAGTTCTCCTTCCAAATCTCCATTCTCCCACCATAAGAATCTCAAGTAATTTCTTTCATCAGGAGGCACATGGAATTGATGGAACATCTTTTCGATATCACATGTCACAGCAACAGCTTCCTTCCTGAACCTGCAATGTACTCCCACCAAAGAATTGATCAAATCTGGACCAGTGAGAAGAGTGTCATTTAGAGAAATGCCACAAAATTTAGCAGAGCAATCAAATACCACCCTCAACTTGTCTGGCTTGTGAGGGTGGTAAACACCATGATGTTTTATATACCACACTGTTTCCCCATCAGATGCGACAGGAGCTATTTCTGCATCTCCCTTGCTGAACATTTCTTCCATAAAGGTCTTCGTAATACTGTTGGTTTGACTTCAACTTCTTCTTTAAGTGCTGCAAACGTACCATAGCAATCTTCTTGTTATTAGAGAGGGAAGGAAGACTGCTGCTCTTGAAAGGAAGGGGCAACTGAAAATGTCCATCTTCTTTAAGTTTGATGTTATCACTAAGAAGGCGTATAAAGCGGACATCTTCCTGGGACACATATCTGTCCTCATAGCACTTCTCATTAAAGTCTAATTCTAAAACCTTTAGGACATCATTAGCTGATGGAACTGGCATCTCTTTCACGGAGACTCGATGAACAAAACTTTGACTTCCTTGTCTATCCAGGTGGGGATTACAAAGGCCTATGATGCTCCAACCCAGTTCTGTTTTCTGTACAAAAGGCTCATTTTCATTGCTGATAATAACCTCTAAAGGAGCCAATGCTGAAGGACAATCGTATCCAATCAACAATCCTACATCACAGCTCTGGAGTAGTGGCAACTCATTTGCTATGTGTTTAAGGTGAGGCCATTGCAAAGCAGTCTTTCTAGTTGGAATGTGAACTTTGTCCACAGGAATAAAGTCACATGTATAGGCTTGATGTACTTGAATAAGTTTTCCACCTTGGAGCCCTCGAACTCCCAAGCCACTAACCTTATTACTTGTAGTGACGGTATCTGTGGTCGTCATATTACTGAGTCTCAGCTTCACTGCTTGACTGCTTACTTGGAGCTCATCAAGAAAATCCTTCAGAATAAAAGTTGTCACTCTGTGTATCAAGTAAAGCATAAGTAAGAATCTCATTTTGTGGCTCTTTCATTGTTGAAATAAAGACAGGAACAATACTAGAGGTAGCAGAGGCCCGTTGTGTTACTGCCTGAGATGTAACCCTTTGAACTTCTTGACTTGTATGCGCTTCTGTAGAAGTAACATCTATTCTTGATACCTTCACAGGTCCTTTGTCTTTATCTTCATGCAAGCAAGTTGGATGGCGCAAGCCACATGTGCCACAAATATGCCGTCTTTTGCAGTCTCTAGAAATATTCCCCCTTCTAAGACATCCAAAACAGATGTGATTCTCACGAATAAAAAACCTTTTGTCCTCCATGGGCTTTTCTGCAAAAATAGGACATTTAGCGATATTATGTGCTTCGCTCTTACAAACAGAACATGGTGATGTTATCTTAAATTCTGGCCTTGTTGAATTTGTTGAACTTGGGCCTTTATGTTGAAAGCTTGGGCTCTTTTAGGAAATTTCTCATCTGAAACCTTAAAACTCATTAAAAGTGGAGAAGTGAAAGGATTGCAAGCTATCTTGGACTCCTTCTGCAAGAATTCTGCAAATCGCATAAAGCTTGGATAATCACCAGTCATGTCCAACTCTTCAACCACAATTTTGTTCCATTTGCGCACGATCCACTCTGGTAATTTCTTGAATAATTTATAATTTTCCTCACAATCATTCAAAATAGCCAAACCTTTAACATGTGGAATAGCTTCAACACAACCTTGTAATAAATCAGTGAACTCTCGCAAGGAAAGTGGATCATTTGCTCCCACCTTAGGCCATCTCATAAGTTTTTCTCGAAAGGCTCGCTGAACAATAAAGACATTTCCATACCTCTCCTCAAGGACCCTCCAGGCGCCCTGATATGCGTCTTCAGAGTTCCTATAAAAGAAACCTTCCACAGCCTTATGAGCTTCTCCAGCAAGATACGTTTTCAAATAAAACATTTTCTCACTCACTGGAATTGATTTACTATCAATAAGTGCAGTGAAAGTGGAATTTTCCAATCGATGAACTTCAGAGGATCACCAGTGAAAGTTGTTGGTTCTGGGACAGGTAAGCGACTTATACTTAAGGAGTTTACTACTTGGGATAAATTCTCTGTCTCACGAGTTGTCCTTACATCTTGCAATACACGTGGAGATGGAATGACTGTACCTGAGGATTCTGCTGAGATTTATTTTCAGCCTCTCTCCATCCAAACTGAGTTGCATTACCTCTCTCCTCTTCATCTTCAAGATCACTCTCACAATTGTTGTAGGCCTTCACTCGAGCTGCAGCTACCTTAACTTCTTTATCTGCTTGTAGCATCTGCAGATTTGTCCTTTCTTCCTCTAGTTTTGAGTGCATCTCAGTTTATTTCCGTTTCATCTCAGCTAGCATTCTTGCTTCGTTCAGTTTCCAATCATTCTCTATGTTAAGTAGTCGGGCTTGCTGAGTGTGAATTTCTTGCATAACCTTCACTTGCTCAACTTTGGCTGTGAGTTCTGCTTCTGCATCGGCTCGCTTACTGGAAGCTTTGGAAGAGGTCTTTGATGTCGTTAATAAACTCTCTGAAATCTGTGATGATTCTGAGATGATAGTCTCTGTATTGGTACAACCAAATATAGATTCATACTCGTCTTTATTTAATATCTGCCTTACTCTCTCTTTCACAACTTCTTTCTTCTGAATCTCATCAACAGTTTCTATTCTTTTGCTCACCAAATCACAAATTTCTGCAGTCAGTGTGGAACAAATATCTATTCTCTTAACAACCTCTGGAGTTGCAGTATTATTTCGCAGTAAGGGAACATAATGCTGAGTGACTACATCTTGTCTAGTTTGAATGTCCTTTAAAATTTGTTCAAGCTCTTCACATGTGCACAAAGCTTTTAATTTAGAACTAACTTCTTTATCTATCTGCTTTCAGAAGTCGTAAGCTTTATTAAAGGCTTTCTCATGCTTCTTTGCCTCCTGTTCATGCATCTCTTGGCCTTTATCTGTGCGATTTCTTTTTCGAGAACTTGATCTTGATCCTTCTTGTTGCATTATATTAGTGTCTAAATCCTTATCAGGAACTGACTTTTGACTTGCGTGCACTACTGTTTGCTCGATCGTGTCTTCCATTTTGTCAGTCTACAACTTAAATAAAATTTACATCAGACTTATAATCTCGACACTTAAATATTTAGCAAAGGGAATAAGTCAAATCATATATGCAACACACTTATAAATTCCTTGACACTCAACACTTTGGCATGTTTATGTTACATATACCATAAGTAAACCCAGCATTAAACTATGGCAATCAATACCTTGTAAATGAATACTCAAGTCAATAACTTCACCTTCATTAATCAATAGTCACCCTTCATTCACAAAATTTGATGTAAAATTACTTACAAAATTCACTTACAAAACTACAAAATCTCTTTAATTATAAAAGTTGCGACTTAATGCAAAAGCTATAACCACTTTTTTTTTTTTTTTTTTACCTCAGAGTCTGTACCAACAATGTTGATTTGCAGTCACCTTTCAGCCATTCACAAATGAGGAGTATTCCAAGTTGTTGACTGTATAATGTTGCAGTCCTATCATGGAATCAGTCTCTTACTGACGCGATGCAAACAAGGTGGCACGATGAAAGCATTCGTTGCAACATCAAGTCCCACTCATGCGAGGAAACAACAGCCACGCGATGAAGTCGTCATCTTTAGCAGCGAGTTTTACTGTAGCAGCCCTTCAGCGTCGAACAAAAAGAGGCAGAGAGTTTCTGATGGGTGCCTTCGATTTATTTTATTCAGATGCAATAAACTTCACTGCTGAAGTATTCGTTATCTCAATTCTTTGTTGCAAATTCTCTCCATGCATCACAACCGTTGATTGACTTCATAGCACCATTACAATTGGATCACTTCACCGTGGCACCGTAAAACTCGCTCTGCTTGCCGAAGGGATACTAAAAGCTCAAATCATTCTCCCGAGCTGTACCTGTTAGCTCCTGAGCAAACATGGATTATTACTCTTACTCTACTTCGCCTCACTTATATCCTATACGTTTATTACTCCCTCTAGTGGTAACGCCAAGCAAAGCAAGTTAAAGGGGAAGGTCATTACGCTCCCCATCCTCAGCATCGTCCCTGAAGGCCCCGAAGCTTCCCACCAGGCCCGTTAGGCTGACATCTAGTCTGGTAGCGGAAAGCTTATACGGCGGCAGGTCAGGCTGGTGCATGTTTGCACACCATGGCGGTGTTACAAGCATACCAGGCTGACCTGCTCAGGGACCTGGATGACAGGGGGGAGGAGGAATCCGACGTGGTAGCTGAACTTCGTCGGGCCACAGATTTGTCCCTCCGAGCCACCAAAGCCACTGTTCAATGGCAGCAATGGTGGCCACGGAGCGGCATGTGTGGTTGAATCTGTCCGATATGCAAGATAAGGACAGATTCTTCCTCTTAGACGCCCCGCTCTCGCCCTCTGGCCTTTTCGGCAATGCAGTCAACACTGTCGTCGAGAGGTTTTAGGAGGCGAGGAAGCAAGTGGCGGCGTTTCAACGTTTCCTCCCTCGTCGCTCCCAGGCCCATGGGGCTGCTGAGCAGGAGCAGCCCCAGCCGTCAAGCTCCTCATACAGCCAGTCTCAAAAACAGAGCATTGCAACCCGCACCCCTCCGCAGAAAGAACGGGGGTCTAGGCGACGCTCTCAGTCGGGGTCTTCTAGACCGAAGACGGATCTGTGGACCGTTATTTTGTCGAAGAGGACTTCACTGATACCCCTGCCACCCTCAGTGCTTCAGGGATCAGTGAGCTCCAACGAGCAAAATTCCCAGCTGCCGCCCGGCGACGGTACGGCACGGGAGAGCTCATCCCCTCAAGTGAGGGTGCTACAGCAGTCAGGTCGGTCATTCCCTGCCGGTCATCCGCTTCAGGGCACCGAACTGGCTCCTCTAATAACACCAAAGGCCAGCCTTAGTAGATTTTTTGGCAGCATGGAAACTTCTACCAAATGTCTCAAAATGGGTCCTGCAGATTGTAGAGAAAGGTTACAGAATTCAGTTCGGTTCTCGTCTGCCTCGTTTCAACGGGGTCATCCCCACTCTAGTGGGCCCTGAGCAGGCTCTGGTAATGTAACAAGATGTAGATATTCTCTTGAGGAAGGGGGCCATAAAACGTGTTCTGCCTCTCTCGAGAGCGTCCGGGTTCTACAGCCGTTATTTCATCGTTCCGAAGAAGATGGGGGGGGTTGCATCCGATCTTAGATCTCCGTCTTCTGAACCGCGTTATCAAACGGCTTCGGTTCAAGATGCTCACTATCAAGCAGATAGTATCTCAAATCCAGTCCGAGGATTGGTTTATGTTAGATCTCAAATATGCTTATTTCCATGTTTCCATCCTTCCTCAACACTGGAAGTTCCTGAGGTTTGCTTTCGGGGGCGAAGCATACCAATATCGAGTTCTTCCCTTCGGCCTGTCACTCTCACCTCGCACATTCACAAAGTGTGTGGATGCTGCTCTGGCTCCTCTGCGACTCCAGGGCATCTGCATACTCAATTACATCGACGATTGGTTAATACTAGCTCAATCGGAGCAGATCGGCATCGAGATGTCATCCTCGCCCATATGAGAGAGCTGGGGTTAAGATTAAACACAAAGAAAAGTGTGCTTTCTCCACTACAGAGAACCACTTATTTAGGTCTGGTGTGGGACTCAACCTCGATGCAGGCACGTTTGTCTCCTGCTCGTGTCGAGTCAATTCTCACGACAGTCAGGAGAGTAAGAGAAGGCTAGTCTCTCACTGTCAAACAGTTTCAAAGGTTGTTGAGCCTGAATGTGATACCTTTTGGCCTGCTGTACATGAGACCCTTGCAGTGGTAGCTCAGAACCAAGGGATTTTCCCCGAGGGGGAATCCGCTTTGCATGATCAAGGTCACGCGGCGATGCTTAATTGCCTTGGATATGTGGAAGAAACGTTGGTTCCTGGTTCAAGGCCTGATGTTAGGGGCTCCTTGTCGTCGTGTAACGCTAACGACAGATGCCTCTCTCATGGGCTGGGGGGTGGTCATGAGTGGCTGCTCTGCCCAGGGTCTGTTGGAAGGCCATTATCTCTCTTGGCACATCAACTGCCTGGAGATGCTGGCCGTGTTTTGAGCTCTGACACACTTCCTTCCAGACCTAAGGGGGCATCATGTGCTTGTCCGCACAGACAACACATCAGTGGTCTCCTACATCAATCGGCAGGGGGGTCTGCATTCGCGCCCCTTGTACAAGCAGGCGCGCCAGATCTTTCTGTGGGCTCAGGGGAAGCTCCTCTCACTAAGAGCAGTCTACAGATATCCTGTCGAGACAGGGGCTGAGGCCCGGGGGATGGAGACTCCACCCCGAGGTGGTGGAGCTCTTCTGGAGGGAATTTGGCCATGCGGAAGTGGATCTATTTGTGTCGCAGGAAACGACACACTGTCCGATCTGGTTCTCCCTCACGCATCCAGCTCCACTGGGGCTGGATGCCATGGTGCAGACGTGGCCGAGGCTTCGTCTGTACACTTTTTCCCCGATTGTTCTGCTCCCGGGAGTTCTGGAGAGAGTACGCCGGGATGGGGTCCGTCTGTTGCTAGTAGCCCCATTCTGGCCGGCCCGAGTATGGTTCTCGGACTTGGTGTCCCTCCTCAACGGCTCTCCTAGCATCTGGTCTCTCAACTGAGGTTGTTGAGACTATACTCCAGTCCAGAGCTCCCGCCACTAGGGAACAGTACGCCTTGAAGTGGAAGCTTTTCACTTCATGGTGTGGACAGAGACTGCAAGACCCAGTCAACTGTCCAATTGGTACAGTTCTGGAGTTTCTGCAGGAGCGATTCTCTGCAGGGTTATCTCCCTCCACTCTGAAGGTATACGTGGCGGCCTTAGCTGCTTACCACGTCCTTCTGGGTGGACAATCATTGGGAAAACACCCACTTATCACTCGTTTCCTCCATGGCACCCTGAGGCTGAGTGTCCGGTACAGCGCACAAAGGTGCCCTCATGGGACCTGGCTGTGGTTCTGGAGGGCTTATACAATGCCCCCTTTGAACCCATAGAAGAAATTTCAGTCAAGTTTCTCACGCTCAAGAACATCTTTCTCCTCGCTATTTCCTCACTTAAAAGAATCAGGGATCTTCAGGCACTTTCTGTTTCGTGCCTGGAATTTGCTCCAGGCATGGTTAGGGCATTCCTTTACCCGAGGGTCGGGTATGTCCCTAAAGTGCCCACTTCTTCACCAGGGCCCATTGTACTTCAGGCATTCTGTCCTCCGCCGTTCCAGGAAGTAGGCCAAGAAAGGCTTAATCTGCTCTGTCCAGTTCGAGGACTGGACGCTTACGCACACAGAGCTGCCCCGTGGCGTAAGGCAGATCAGCTGCTTGTTTGTTTTGGTCCGCCAAAGAAAGGATCTCCGGTGACCAAGCAGACTATGAGTAGGTGGGTGGTCAAGGCCATATCACTAGCCTACGAGCCCTCTGGCCTCCCGTCTCCTATGGGGGTCAGAGCGCACTCGACTAGGAGTATGGCGGCCTCCAAAGCTTTCAACTTGGGTGTGGCCTTGCAGGACATTTGTGCTGCAGTGGGCTGGTCCTGTCCGCACACTTTTGTCCGCACACTCCGCTTTTATAACCTAGACCTGGCATCTACCCCAGGTTCACAAGTTCTCTCTTTGTGATGTACTCATGAGATACACACACACACAGGCAGGGACTTGGTAGTATGGCGCAGTGGGTATTCTCATTCACAAAGTGATTCTCGACGCAGCTCGAGTTCCTGAAGGGGAATGTCTCTAGGTTACTATGTAACCATGGTTCCCCAAGGGAACGAGACACTGCGTCTCTTTCCCATACTCCCTGCAGCCCTGCAGGCGCTACTTCATTGAAGCTGGCTTGCGCTCTGCCAGATGCACTTTTATACTTCCTGGTGCTTGCGTCACCCCGCTCGCGACGTCTCGCTGCTCCATTTGGCTGATTGTATAAATGCTTCAGAATGCGGTCACGCAGGGAGGTACCCAAAGCGATTCTCGATGCAGTGTCTCGTTCCCTCGGGGAACCATGGTTACATAAGTAACCTAGAGACGTTTTTGTGCACGTCAGTAAGTCATTGACAGATCCCCCCCCCCAGTCTTTGAAGCATATTTCCTACATTACTTCTTTTATTAATTTTTTTGTTCAGCCATTTAATTTAATTTATAAATTCATAAAAAATGAGTAATAAAGTGTACAATAAAGTACAATCAAAACTTTATATTATAATCACATTTGATTATATTATAATCACACTTGAATAAAGTTAAAGGTGCAACCTGCCGATTGTCCTGCAGGTGACCGCATAAATCTTTCTTCTTACAATGCACTTGTTTACTCCAGAGCACTCATTGATCTACGATGATTTTCAAGTGCTACTTAAGTTATGATGCTTTTGGGAAACAGACCATAATATTAAGATCAGTCGTACGATCGTTTTTACGAACTTAGGCTTACGAAGCTTTTGGGAAACGCAGCCCAGGGCTAGTCAACTCTGGTCCTGGAGGGCCGGTGTCCTGCAGAGTTAGTTCCAACTCTAATCAAACACACCTGATCAGGGTAATCAAAGTATTCAGGACTATTTAAAATAGATGAACAGGTGTTGGAAGTAAACTATGCAGATCACTGGCCCTACAGGACCGGAGTTGACTAGCCCAGGGAAAGTTTGGACCGGGAGGTTGCATCTCATTATGACATTACAGTAACGGCTACTGATTTAGGCAATCCATCTCTTTCAGCTTCAAAATCTCTGAGCATAGAGGTGTCCGATGTCAATGACAATACACCGAAATTCCCCCACAGCCCTCTTGAAATTTATTGTTTGAAAATAATCCACCCAGACAATGGTCCATATTTTCTGTGAGCGCCACTGGACAAAAGACAAAATAAAAAATGCTCATATTACGTATCATATTATAAGAGGCGATCAGACACAAAACAACATGACTTCGTTCCTTAACATAAATTTTGAAACAGGCGTAATTAGTGCTCTCAAAAGTTTTGACTTTGAAACAGTCAAAAAGTTTCACTTCCATGTGCTCGCTACAGACTCTGGAACTCAGTAACGTGACCGTGAACATGTTTATTCTGGATCAGAACAGCAACGTTCCAGTGATCTTATATCCAGTCAGCACTATCGGTTCTGCTGAGGGTGTGGAAGAGATTCCCCATAATATGAAAGCAGGTCATTTGGTGACTAAAGTCAGAGCCTATGATGCAGATATAGGATACAACGGCTGGTTATTATTTTCACTGCAGGAAGTTAGTGACCAGTCGCTTTGGTTTAGACCACTACACAGGACAGATAAGGACCCTTCGCTCATTCACAGAAACAGACGAGGCCCAACATAAACTGCTCATACTGGTCAAAGACAATGTGAATGTTTCACTCTTAGCAACAGCGACTGTGATTGTTAAAGTTGTGGAGCCCAAAGAGGCTTTTGCAGCTTCTGATGTGAAAAACACAGTAAAAGATGAGGAGGAAAACAATGTGACATTTTATTTGATCATCACTTTGGGCTCGGTTTCGGTGCTTTTTGTCATCAGCATCATCGTGTTGATTATAATGCAGTGCTCTAAATCGACAGACTATTCGTCCAAGTATTTATGGGACATAAATTACAACGAGATTCTGTGTCACAGCATCCAGTACAGATCTGGAGACAAACGGTACATGTTAGTTGGACCCAGAATGGAAAATCCTTTGGAAATGCATTACGTAGAAGTAGAAATATCAGATATAAACGACCATTCTCCTAGTTTTCCTGAAAAAGAGCAGCGCTTACGAATTTATGAAAATACGCTCCCTGGCGCTGATTATCAATTATCAGAATGAGTATCGGCTCTACTATAGTCCCAGGCAGTAATGGCAATACTCTAGTGATCCCAGATGGAGGAGAGATTCTGGAGAGGTAAGAGTGACAGATTATTTCTAATTACAATCAGTGTGTTGGTTTTTATATTGTGTGTTTTTACTTATGAATTCACAGAGCGAAGTCTCGTTTAGTAGCCTACTTTGTTTGATATTTAAATTTTCTGATCGTAATTGTAGGTAACCACAGTTTACAGGGTGCTGTCCACTGCGTTGGTGCTGAAATTTGATGCAAATCCTACAGAATATGATTGATTGTAAAATGCATAATTTCTGTGATAGAAAAATGCTTAAATCACTTTTTTTTGCATTTTATGAAAACATTTTAATAAGCAGTAACGTTTGTCATCAAAAACACTGAATAGAGGTACACTTTAATATTTTTCATGTTAAGTTGTTAAGTTTACATCTTTTCAGTGTTTTTATGACTGACAGTGGTTTATTTCAAAATATTTTCAAGTGTTTTGAAACCACTTGGTGTCGTATTGCTCCAGGATTTGTTCAGAATATTGAGTCCTGCCCCTGATGATGATGCGAGTAGGGCTGTGTTGTTTTTTTTCACACACACTGAAAAGGCTCGGGATGCATGGATTTGTACTGACGGTTCTTGAAAAGACCAATTTCAAATTTTCTTATTTTTTCATTATGTACTTGCCATTCACACTCGAATACGGCCTTTAATAATCGAGGATATATACATTTGATCCTAGAGAAACTGTTTGCTAAGCGCGCGTGATGGAAGCTGGAGGACAAAGGCGCAGATGGGAGTACTGCTGGATTGCTTTGTGTATTTCTTTTCTCCTTGGCATCGGACATCAAGTCTCAGCTCAGATAAGATATTCAGTTCCAGAAGAAGTAAAAGAAGGGAGCGCTGTCGGAAATATTGCAAAGGATTTGGGTCTTGAAGTAAGTAGTTTGGTGGACAGGCAGTTTCGAATCGTTTCTGGATCTAAGGAGGAGCTTTTTCAAATAAATCAGGAAAATGGCGTTTTGTACGTTCATAAGAAAATCGACAGAGAGTCTGTGTGTGCTGGCAGCGGTGTTTGCATGGTCAATTTAAAAACCGTTATTGAAAATCCTTTGGAAATGCATTACGTAGAAGTAGAAATATCAGATATAAACGACCATTCTCCTAGTTTTCCTGAAAAAGAGCAACGCTTACGAATTTATGAAAATACGCTCCCTGGCGCTGATTATCAGTTACAGGCTGCCAAAGATCCTGATTCTGGAAAGAATTCAATCCGGTCTTATAAGTTAAGTCCTAATGATCATTTTGAAATTCGAGTTAGAGAGAGTGATGAGGATAAAATGCCATTTTTAGTCCTTAAGAAGGCTGTTGATAGGGAGATTACAACTACATACAAGCTAATTTTAACAGCAGTTGACGGAGGAAATCCTCCGAGATCTGGCACCCTTAACATTACCATTATCGTTCTAGATATCAATGATAATCGCCCTGTATTTAGTCGAGAGTCATACTCTGTGACACTGTCGGAAAACTCTGTTATTGGCACTATGGTTGTTCGAGTAAATGCAACTGATATGGATGAGGGCACAAACAGTGATATTGAATACAGTTTTTCAACGTTAAATAGCAAAGTGCACGAGGTTTTTGAGCTCGATCAGGTCACAGGTGAAATACGTGTAAAGGGGGAAGTGGATTTTGAAGATACAGAAGTGTATAAACTCGATATTCAGGCATCAGATAAGGGGCATCCACCAATGTCTGGAAAGTCTAGAATTGTTATTAAGATTATTGATGTGAATGACAACCGGCCTGAGATTGAGATTACATCGCTTTCTAAGAACATCCCTGAAGATTCTAAACCTGGAACGGTAATTTCTCTCGTCAGTGTGACTGATAAAGACGCAGGGATCAATGGTAAAGTGATTTGTCAGTTAAGCAAAAATATTCCCTTTGAACTAAAGCCTTCTTTCAAAGACAATATGTACTCTTTAGTGACAAAAGATCGGTTAGATAGAGAGATGAATTCACGATATGACATTACAATAACTGCCTCTGATTTAGGTCAGCCGTCTTTGACTGCATCGACCACTTTAAGCGTTCAGATTTCTGATGTGAATGATAATGCTCCGGAATTTTTATTAAATCCTCTAGATCTCTACTTAATGGAAAACAATGCAGCCGGTTCCTCCATAATTTCAGTAAGCGCCTCTGATCGAGACACAGCTGAAAATGCCGTCATATCCTATCACATAATTAGAGGTGATGGAACTCATAATGTTTTGTCATCTTTCTTAAATATAAATTCCGAGACAGGTATTGTTTATTCGTTAAAGAGCTTTGACTTTGAAACGGCTAAAACGTTCCAGTTCCACGTGCTCGCTACAGACTCTGGAACTCCGTCTCTGAGCAGTAACGGTACTCTTTAGTGACAAAAGATCGGTTAGATAGAGAGATGAATTCACGATATGACATTACAATAACTGCCTCTGATTTAGGTCAGCCGTCTTTGACTGCATCGACCACTTTAAGCGTTCAGATTTCTGATGTGAATGATAATGCTCCGGAATTTTTATTAAATCCTCTAGATCTCTACTTAATGGAAAACAATGCAGCCGGTTCCTCCATAATTTCAGTAAGCGCCTCTGATCGAGACACAGCTGAAAATGCCGTCATATCCTATCACATAATTAGAGGTGATGGCACACAGAATGTTTTGTCATCTTTCGTAAATATAAATTCAGAGACAGGTATTGTTTATTCGTTAAAGAGCTTTGACTTTGAAACGGCTAAAACGTTCCAGTTCCATGGGTACTCCGTTTGAGCTAAAACCTTCTTTTCAGGAAAATATTTATTCGCTTGTGACGCAAAAGGCTTTAGATCGGGAGTTGGTTGCTCATTATGACATTTTATTAACTGTTACTGATCTAGGGCAGCCTCCTTTGTCCTCAGTAAAGACTTTAAGCATTGAGGTTTCAGATGTGAATGATCATAAACCAGAATTTCCGCAGAATCCTCTCGAGCTTTTCATATTCGAAAATAATCCGCCCGGCGCGTCAGTTTTTTCCATTAGCGCACTTGACAACGACATGAACGACAATGCTGTAATTTCATATCATATAATTAGAGGTGATGGAACAAAAGGCGATTTATCGTCATTCCTGAATGCCAATTCTGAAACTGGAGCTATCCATGCGCTTAAAAGTTTTGATTTTGAAACGATGAAAACTGGACAGTTTCACGTGCTCGCTACAGACTCTGGGACTCCGTCTCTGAGCAGTAACGTGACAGTGAACGTGTTTATTCTGGATCAGAACGACAACGTTCCAGTGATCTTATATCCAGTCAGCGCTAACGGTTCTGCTGAGGGTGTGGAAGAGATTCCTCGTAATGTGAACGCAGGTCATTTGGTGACTAAAGTCAGAGCCTATGACGCAGATATAGGATACAACGGCTGGTTATTATTTTCACTGCAGGAAGTTAGTGACCACAGTCTCTTTGGTTTGGACCGCTACACAGGACAGATAAGGACCCTTCGCTCATTCACAGAAACAGACGAGGCCCAGCATAAACTGCTCATACTGGTCAAAGACAATGGGAACGTTTCTCTCTCAGCAACAGCGACTGTGATTGTCAAAGTTGTGGAGCCCAAAGAGGCTTTTGCAGCTTCTGATGTGAAAAACACAGTAAAACACGAGGAGGAAAACAACGTGACGTTTTTTTTGATCATCACTTTGGGCTCAGTTTCAGTGCTTTTTGTCATCAGCATCATCGTGTTGATTGTAATGCAGTGCTCTAAATCGACAGACTATTCGTCCAAGTATTTACAGGATACAAATTACGACGGGACTCTGTGTCACAGCATCCAGTACAGATCTGGAGACAAACGGTACATGTTAGTTGGACCCAGAATGAGTATCGGCTCTACTATAGTCCCTGGCAGTAATGGCAATACTCTAGTGATACCAGATCGCAGGAGGAGAGATTCTGGAGAGGTAAGAGGATGTGAATTATATTAAACTACACTTTCTCAGGCTTACTGTCATCAAATTGTGATTTTTTTTTTCAGGATCGAATTCACTATGTGGGTTATTTTTTTATTCTGACTAATAAGAGCATTATTTATTCATTGTTTGCTTGGGAATTAAGTTTTGAACGATGGAATAAGTATTCGTTGTCCATGGTGCTGAATTGTTTCACCTTTGTAGAATAACAATCTTTCCTATCATAATTTGTCGGAAAAGTGCTTATCTCTTTCTTTAGTTTTACTATTTTAAATATTGTATAATAGATATGTTGCGATAAGAATATAAGTGTCATTTATTAAATTATTTCTTTCAGACGTTCCTGTATGTGTCGGGCAGTCATTTACGGTCGCCTTTGGTGGCATATATAACAATTCATGTTTATCTGTTTGTACCATGTGGTGTCAGTGTTACATAAGGATATTCAGGAGAGATTGTGCCCTGCCCATTAATAATGTGGTGCGCATGGCTGTTCTGTTCATTTTCACTGCGATGGGAGCTACAGTATATATCACGAGAAGCTGGATATTAGCATTTTCCTCTGTTATTTAAAAGCGACGATATTACAATGAATACACGCTCTCATGAATGAGTAGTTCACTCTCGCAAATGATCTGAAATTTTATTATTATTATTGTTTTAAAGAAATCTTTTAACGATGGAAGCCGCAGGACAAAGGCGCAAATGGGAGTGCTGGTGGATTGCTTTGTGTTTCTGTTTGCTGCTGAGGTTTGGGCTGCAGGCTTCAACTCAAATACGATATTCTATACCAGAGGAGGTAAATGAGGGATCTATTGTGGGAAATATCGCAAAGGATTTGGGTCTTGATACGAATACTCTGGTGGACAGGCGTTTCCGTATCGTCTCTGGATCGAAAGACGCTCTTTTTGAGGTAAATCAGAACAACGGTGAATTGTATGTGAGTAAGAAAATTGACAGAGAGGAGTTGTGTGATGGAAATAGCGCGTGTCTGATAAATCTGAAAATCGCCGTTGAAGATCCACTTGAAATACATTATGTTGGAGTAGAAATCGCAGACGTGAATGATCACAGTCCTCGTTTTCCCGAGAAAGAACAGCATTTTGAAATGGCTGAAAACACTATTGAAGGTGCACGTTTCGAGCTCCAAACTGCAAGAGATCCTGACATTGGAAGCCATTCTATTCGGCTTTATAAATTAGCAAAGAGTAATTTTTTTGAGCTAGAAATGAGAGAGGGTGACGAAGAGGAAAATAATCCAATTTTAGTCTTACGTAAACCTTTAGACAGAGAGAAAAATTCAGAGCATAGACTCGTGTTGACTGCTGTGGATGGAGGCATCCCCCCAAAGTCAGGTACATTGAATATTACTATTACTGTTCTTGATATCAACGATAACCGCCCTGTATGTAGTAGAGATATATATTCAGTAACGCTTCCAGAAAACACACCTATAGGGACAGTAATAGCACGCGTAAATGCCACTGATTCTGATGAGGGTTTAAATGGGGAGGTTATTTACACTCTGGGAAAAACTAGTAGACGAAAAGTTCATGAAATATTTAGCCTTGATAGCGTAACTGGCGAAATTCAGATTAAAGATCCAATCGATTTTGAGGAGAGCGAGATACATAGATTGACCGTCCAGGCTACGGATAAGGGTCAGCCACCGATGACCACTGACTGCAGAGTCCTTATAAAGATCACAGACGAAAATGATAATAATCCCGAGATAGACGTCACGTCCCTTTCTAACACAATTTCCGAGAATGCAAAACCTGGAACTGTAATATCTCTGATTAGTGTATCAGATAAAGACTCTAGTGTTAATGGCAAGGTTGTTTGTAGTCTTTCAGACAATGTTCCGTTCGAGTTAAAGCCATCTGTTCAGGAAAACATGTATTCTTTAATTACTAAAGAACGCTTGGACAGGGAATTTACCTCAGATTATAAAATCACAATGAAAGCCAGTGATTTAGGTCAACCGCCTCTCTCTTCTTTTAAAACTGTTACTGTGCAGGTGGTTGATGTTAATGATAATAAACCAGAGTTTGTCAAAAATCCCCTCGAGTTGTATTTATTGGAAAATAACACTCCTGGTGCATCAGTATTCTCTGTGAGCGCGTCAGACAAAGATCTTAATGAAAATGCCGCGATCTCATATCAGATAGCTAGAGGAAATGGAACCGAGAGTGATATGTCTTCATTTCTCAGTATTAACCATGAAAGTGGCGTTATCCATGCTCTTAAAAGTTTTGATTTTGAATCTGTAAAAAAGTTTCAGTTCCAAGTTGTTGCTACAGACTCTGGAACTCCGTCTCTGAGCAGTAACGTGACAGTGAACGTGTTTATTCTGGATCAGAACGACAACGTTCCAGTGATCTTATATCCAGTCAGCGCTAACGGTTCTGCTGAGGGTGTGGAAGAGATTCCTCGTAATGTGAACGCAGGTCATTTGGTGACTAAAGTCAGAGCCTATGACGCAGATATAGGATACAACGGCTGGTTATTATTTTCACTGCAGGAAGTTAGTGACCACAGTCTCTTTGGTTTGGACCGCTACACAGGACAGATAAGGACCCTTCGCTCATTCACAGAAACAGACGAGGCCCAGCATAAACTGCTCATACTGGTCAAAGACAATGGGAACGTTTCACTCTCAGCGACAGCGACTGTGATTGTCAAAGTTGTGGAGCCCAAAGAGGCTTTTGCAGCTTCTGATGTGAAAAACTCAGTAAAAGATGAGGAGGAAAACAACGTGACATTTTATTTGATCATCACTTTGGGCTCGGTTTCAGTGCTTTTTGTCATCAGCATCATCGTGTTGATTGTAATGCAGTGCTCTAAATCGACAGACTATTCGTCCAAGTACTTACAGGACACAAATTACGACGGGACTCTGTGTCACAGCATCCAGTACAGATCTGGAGACAAACGGTACATGTTAGTTGGACCCAGAATGAGTATCGGCTCTACTATAGTCCCGGGCAGTAATGGAAATACTCTAGTGATCCCAGATCGCAGGAGGAGAGATTCTGGAGAGGTAAGCAAATTTTAAGAACATAACAGAAATTATGTTGTTAATTTCCCCCCCCAAAAATCTGAATTCTTCCTATTTTCTTATAAGACTCTATCATAAGGAGCGTATTGTTCAACTGGAGTAAAACAGTCACTAAATTGTGTTTCTGAACTTGGAAAAGACGTGGATCGTTGTTTGTGGAGCTGATCTTTTATTATTTTGTTTGCTTTATATTATTTTCTGTATTGATGCTGTATTTATGTGTATCTATCTATGTGGACGCGCAGCGTGATTCTCTTATTTGGTGCATTTTGATGTAATAGCTACTGTACAACAGAATGCAATGCACTACAGCTGTAAAACCGCGAAGTGTCAGTGTGATCCTAGAATACGGCTCATGACGTCAAATACTGTTATTCCTCCCCTTTGCACGTATTGCTTGTCCTTCCTACTGGTCGATGGATTCAGTGATTTCTTGCTTTTGCTATTAAGCGGTTCGTTTCTTTTTCTGCATTAAATATCAACTTTTAGGTGTAAAAGAAATGCTTAATCTAGTCGAGCGAGTGATATAGAGGAACTGTCATAGAACCAGCCTGTATTATCTGCAAAATGGAACAAAGAAAATACGCGCAATGGCCAATGGAGCACACGGAATTTACTCTCTTGGCTGCATTGCTTGTGTTTGGTGCGATGGGACGAGAGCAAATTCAGTACTCAATCTCAGAGGAGCAGAAGGACGGAGCTGCTGTGGGAAATATCGCGAAGGATTTGGGCATAGATCATCGAACCTTAAAAGAGCGAGGATTTCGGATCGTCTCGACTTCAGGCGAGTCCATGTTCAGTGTGAATCAGAATGACGGTGTCTTGTATGTGAACGGTAAAATAGACAGAGAAGAGGTATGCGAGAGGAGCACCCCATGTTTAATTAATCTGAAATTCGCTCTAGAAAACCCACTTGAAATCCACTACGTAACTATAGAGATTCTGGACATAAATGACCACGCTCCGAGTTTTCCTGAGAGCGAGATGCATTTAGAGATCGGAGAATCTGCTCTTCCCGGCACCCGATTTCAGCTTGAGGCTGCGCGCGATTCTGATAGTGGAAGTAATTCTGTGCATCATTACAAACTCAGTCATAACGATAATTTCCGCCTTGAAATCAAAGATCGTGGAGAAGATGGTAAAATTCCCATCTTGATTTTACAAAAACCTTTAGACCGAGAGTTTATTCGAAACATTAAATTACAGTTAATTGCTGTCGATGGGGGAAAGCCTGCCAAGTCTGGGACAATGGAGATAACTATTAACGTTTTAGATATAAACGATAACGTGCCAGTGTTTACAAAAGATGTTTATTCAGTCATGCTGAATGAAAATGCACCTATTGGTACAACTGTGATACAGGTCAACGCCACAGATTTGGATGAGGGCCCGAATGGTGACATAGTTTATTCATTTGGTAAAAGCGTTAATAGTAAAGCAAGAAAGCTGTTTGATATTAACACCGCCACTGGTGAGATAACCGTAAAGGGGCTATTAGATTATGAGGACAAAGACAGCTATGAGATTGATATACAAGCATCTGGCAAGGGACTAATTCCAATGATTACTGATCAGAGCGTGACCATAAAAATAGTTGATGTAAATGATAATGCTCCAGAAATAGAGGTCACATCATTTTCAAACTCCATTCCAGAGGATTCTAAAACTGGTACTACAGTGGCTTTGATTAGTGTTTCTGATTTAGACTCTGGATTCAATGGCAAAGTCACTTGTTCTTTAGAAGATAACATGCCTTTCAAACTAATAGCTTCTTCACAGCATAGCACATATTCATTAGTTACCACCTCACCTTTAGACAGAGAAACAAAGTTTCAGTATTACATCACATTAACTGCAAAAGATTTGGGTCAGCCATCATTATCTTCTCTTAAAACTATAACTGTTCTGATATCAGATGTAAATGACAATAGTCCAGAATTCTCATTTTCCCCATATGCATTTTATGTGATGGAAAATAATGTGCCAAGCAAATTTTTATTTTCTGTTTCTGCTACTGACAAAGACTCTAAAGAAAATGCTATTCTTAGCTATCACATATGGAGAGAAAGTAGTGAGGAAAACAAATATACGTCCTTCATTAATATTAACTCTGAAAATGGGGAGATTTATGCACTAAAGAGCTTTGACTTTGAAACTCTTAAAACATTCCAGTTCCACGTTCTCGCTACAGACTCTGGAACTCCGTCTCTGAGCAGTAACGTGACAGTGAACGTGTTTATTCTGGATAAGAACGACAACGTTCCAGTGATCTTATATCCAGTCAGCGCAAACGGTTCTGCTGAGGGTGTGGAAGAGATTCCCCGTAATGTGAACGCAGGTCATTTGGTGACTAAAGTCAGAGCCTATGACGCAGATATAGGATACAACGGCTGGTTATTATTTTCACTGCAGGAAGTTAGTGACCACAGTCTCTTTGGTTTGGACCGCTATACAGGACAGATAAGGACCCTTCGCTCATTCACAGAAACAGACGAGGCCCAGCATAAACTGCTCATACTGGTCAAAGACAATGGGAACATTTCACTCTCAGCAACAGCTACTGTGATTGTCAAAGTTGTGGAGCCCAAAGAGGCTTTTGCCGCTTCTGATGTGAAAAACGCAGTAAAAGACGAGGAGGAAACCAATGTGACATTTTATTTGATCATCACTTTGGGCTCAGTTTCAGTGCTTTTTGTCATCAGCATCATCGTGTTGATTGTGATGCAGTGCTCTAAATCGACAGACTATTCGTCCAAGTATTTACAGGACACAAATTACGACGGGACTCTGTGTCACAGCATCCAGTACAGATCTGGAGACAAACGGTACATGTTAGTTGGACCCAGAATGAGTATCGGCTCTACTATAGTCCCTGGCAGTAATGGAAATACTCTAGTGATCCCAGATCGCAGGAGGAGATGTTCTGGGGAGGTAAGCAAATGACTTGTGCATCTGTGTATTAGTTGTATGAAATAATCTTAAGGCAGATGTTGGCTGCTCTCCATGGTACTGAACCTGCTCAGGATGTTTTTCAAATGGAATACTGTTAGTATCTCTATCTTTATAAATTCAGATTGTATTTGTTATTTAGACTTAGGATTTACATTACCAATGCACAGGTATATTAAATATATAAAAAATATATTAACATAGAGCCATTGAAGGAGGAAAGGGAAAAAAATTAAGTACTAATAAAATAGGAATAGAGCATTTTGTCATTGGTTTATTTAATATATGTATAATTGGGGCATGCTAATAAAGTGTGATTCTTTTTCCATTTAATTTCATGTGCATTAAGTGCAGTCTTTTGTTTGCTAGGTCTGTCTGTGCCTGTTCATCTCTATAGCAAGGTTTTGTTACTTGGTCTGCATATGGTCGGGACTTTTTTTTACTTTAGGATTGGTCCTGTGTTTAACTGTTGGTTTGTGAATACACCCAAATCGCATGTCCATAGAGTGTGATGGTTGTTGTAATTGACTGAATTGTTTTAGTCAGATTCTGTTTGAAATTAACATATTTACATATTAAATGTAAATTCATATTATTTTTTAGCATTAAACACCTCTTCATTCACAGCCTTGTTTAGATTTCATGTGTTGCTGATGTTTATTCCAAGGTATGTGTATTTCTGAGCTTGTTCTAAAGGCCTGGTCTGGCTTAAAGTTGTGATGCTGGTCTTGGCAGGTGCGTTTTTGTCCCAAATCTCTCTTTCTTTCTCTTTCCCTTTCACTCACTCACTTGTTTTAATAAAACAGTACGTTCAGTCTAATGGGAGAATATTGAATATTTAAAACATAGCTTAAATCACAGTTTTTGTGGATGGTTTTTAAGTCCACTGATGAAACTACATGCATTTGACACCAGTGAAATGTTTTTTTGGAAGCTGCAATGTAACTAACGCTTTAGATCGCGAGATGTCAGTGTAAACCTAGAGAAAGACTCATGACGTCAATCGGTGGCTCATGAGTTTTTTTTGTTCCGCCTTCTCAGTTTATTCGTGTGTTTTCTAATTTTCAGCACCGCAGCTGTTAGATTTGTCAGGATTGAGTACAGCGTCCTTGCCTTGTCTGACTGGGTTTCAGCGTAAATGTGAGCAACGATGGAACTATACAACAAATATTTGTAGATTGATCATGAAATTCCGGTGGAACGGGTTTTTGTAATCTCAGAAAAATGGAACAAAGAAGACGCTCTCATCAGCTGGAGCTGAATGCGAAACTCGCTTTCATTGTTTTATCGCTGTTGTTTGGGAGAGCAGTTTGGGCACAAATACGGTACTCGATCTCGGAGGAGCAGAAGGACGGAGCTGCTGTGGGAAATATCGCGAAGGATTTAGGTATTGATCACAGAACACTAAAGGAAAGAGGATTTCGCATCGTCTCGACCTCAGGCGAGTCAATGTTCAGTGTGAATCAGCATGACGGTGTCTTGTATGTTAACGGTAAAATAGACAGAGAGGAGGTATGCGAGAGAAGCACACCGTGTTTAATCAACCTGAAAATTGCTTTAGAAAACCCGCTAGAAATCCACTATGTCACTGTAGAGATATTAGATGTAAACGATCACAGTCCGATGTTTTCCGAGAATGAAAAGCGGCTGGAAATTTGGGAATCCGCCCTGCCAGGCGCGCGATATCCGCTACAGGCAGCGCATGATCCTGATAGTGGAAGCAATTCGGTTCAAACATACAAACTCGGCCACAACGATCATTTCCGTCTTGAGATTAAAGACCGAGAAGAAGATGGTAAAATTCCTATTCTGATTTTACACAAGCCGCTTGACAGGGAAGTGACGAAAAACTTAAAATTAGAATTGACTGCTTTCGATGGAGGGAGACCTCCTAAGTCTGGCTCAATAGAAATATTTATTGATGTGCTGGATATTAACGATAATGTACCTGTTTTTACGAAGGACGCTTACACGGTGACATTAAATGAAAACGCACCTGTGGGCACAACAGTTGTAAAGGTCAATGCCACTGATTTGGACGAGGGTCAAAATGGAGAGGTAGTTTATGCATTGGGAAATAATGTCAAGAATAATTTACGCAGACTTTTTGAAGTTAATGAAATCACTGGAGAAATTATTTTGAGAGATCGTTTGGATTTTGAGGTCAAGGATAAATATGAGATTGACATTCAGGCGTCTGACAAAGGAACGGTTCCTCTTGCGACGGATAAAAGCGTAATCATAAAAATAGTTGATGTAAATGATAATGCGCCGGAAATAGAAGTCACATCATTTTCAAGCGCCATTCCAGAGGATTCTAAAACTGGTACTACAGTGGCTTTGATAAGCGTCACCGATTTAGACTCCGGGCTCAATGGAAAAATTTCCTGTTCACTCTCCGAAGATATACCTTTTAAACTAATGCCGTCATCACAAGTTAATATTTATTCTTTAGTTACTTCTGGATTACTTGACAGAGAAACGAAATTTCAGTATCACATTACATTAAGTGCAAAAGATATGGGGCAGCCATCATTGTCTTCTGTTAAAACTATAACTGTTCTGATATCAGATGTAAATGACAATACTCCGGAATTCTCATTTTCCCCGTATGCGTTTTATGTGATGGAAAATAATGTCCCAGGCAAATTTTTATTTTCTGTGTCTGCTACTGACAAAGACGCAAACGAAAATGCTATAGTTAGCTATCAAACATGGAGAGGAAGTAGCGAAGAAAAATATACATCTTTCATTAATATTAACTCTGAAAATGGGGAGATTTATACGCTAAAGAGCTTTGACTTTGAAACTGTTAAAAAATTCCAGTTCCAAGTTGTTGCTACAGACTCTGGAACTCCGTCTCTGAGCAGTAACGTGACAGTGAACGTGTTTATTCTGGATCAGAACGACAACGTTCCAGTGATCTTATATCCAGTCAGCGCTAACGGTTCTGCTGAGGGTGTGGAAGAGATTCCTCGTAATGTGAACGCAGGTCATTTGGTGACTAAAGTCAGAGCCTATGACGCAGATATAGGATACAATGGCTGGTTATTATTTTCACTGCAGGAAGTTAGTGACCACAGTCTCTTTGGTTTGGACCGCTATACAGGACAGATAAGGACCCTTCGCTCATTCACAGAAACAGACGAGGCCCAGCATAAACTGCTCATACTGGTCAAAGACAATGGGAACGTTTCTCTCTCAGCGACAGCGACTGTGATTGTCAAAGTTGTGGAGCCCAAAGAGGCTTTTGCAGCTTCTGATGTGAAAAACACCGTAAAAGACGAGGAGGAAAACAATGTGACATTTTATTTGATCATCACTTTGGGCTCGGTTTCAGTGCTTTTTGTCATCAGCATCATCGTGCTAATTGTAATGCAGTACTCTAAATCGACAGACTATTCGTCCAAGTATTTACAGGATACAAATTACGACGGGACTCTGTGTCACAGCATCCAGTACAGATCTGGAGACAAACGGTACATGTTAGTTGGACCCAGAATGAGTATCGGCTCTACTATTGTTCCTGGCAGTAATGGAAATACTCTAGTGATCCCAGATCGCAGGAGGAGAGATTCTGGAGAGGTAAGCAATTGCCTTATGCATCTGTGTATTAGTTGTAGGAAACAATATTAAGACACAAGTTGGCTGCTCTCCGTGGTACTGAACCTGCTCAGTTAAGTACTGTTATTCAAATGGAACACCGTTAGTATCTCTGCCTTTCTTAGATTCAGATTTATTTATGATTTAGATTTAGGATTTTACATTACCAAAGCACAGGAATATTAACTCGGTGTGTAACTACTATTTAGGTGGTCATGGAATTTAATGGCTGATTTATTTTAATTATTTGTGTGTTCCCTTCTTATTCTGCTCTAGAAGGGATTATTTGAAATTTTACACTGCAATAGGAGTAGATTTTTGCTGAACTCTGCTTGCAGTCTCTAATGGTGTTTGTCCGTTTAATAAACAGTTGGTCTGTGAACGGACCCCAGATCGCGCATCCATAGAGTGTGATGGTTTTTGTAACTGACCGGATTATTTTCAGCCAGATTCTGATTGAAATGTAAATTAATATTCTTCTCAACAGTACAATACTCTTTATGCCTTGTCCCCCAGATTGTTTGCAGTTTTGACGTTTCCTGTTCTGCTGATGTTTATTCTAAGGGTTGTGTAGTTCTAAGTGTGTTTTAAGGGCATACTGTCTAATTTTAAGTTATGCAGTTGGTCTTGGAAGCTGGGTCTTTTTCAGAATTGCTCTTCCTCTCTCTTTTCCTTTCACTCACTCGTTTTCATAAAACAATATTTTCGATCTAATGTAATACTATTGGGTACTTCAGCACAGCTTAAATCATGGTTTATATGGATTTTTTTTAGGATAAAACTACATGCATTTGACACCAGTTAAATGTTTTTGGACGCTGCAATGTAACTAACGCTTTACACTGTAAAAAGTAATCACTGAATCTACTTAAGAAAAGCGAGTAAACATAACTGATTTTTACAAATTTGTTGAATTTACTTAATTACACTGTGTTATGTGAACTTTCAGGTGGATGCAATAGTTAAACTAAACAACTTTAGTAAACAGTACTTAAGAGCATCTAGTTTGTTGGATTAAATCCCACTATGTGCCATAATAACTCTAGACCAGTAGGTGGCGGAAGTGCACCAATAGGTGGCGGAAGGTTGGTTTAAACAAAACATCACCAGAAGAAGACAACTAACTGAACTTCAGAGTCAGATCATATTTGTCCACGGCCTTCCACTCTTCCTTGAAAAGGACCTTACTGATTTTACAAGACATGTTTTGTAAGTAATTTTGTCTGTTATATTCTGGTTATTTAGTGTAATGCAGACAATTCTTGAGACCTGGCAAGAAAAAAAATCAGGACACAGAAACAATATAACATAAAAAGGAATAAAGAAAGTGAAAAAAAAAGCTTCTAAGGAAAAAAGGAAAGGGAATGTATAATAAAAGAACAGAGTTGGAAAGAAGAGAAAAAATACTTAAAGGATTAGTTCACTCAAAAATGAAAATTCTGTCATTAATTACTCACCCTCATGTCGTTCCAAACCCATAAGACCTTTGTTAATTTTCGGAGAGTACCACGACGCATGCACTGTGCCTTGTTTACAAGCATTCTCATATTTCATCAAAAATATCTTCATTTGTGTTCCGAAGATGAATGAAGGTCTTACTGGTTTGGAACGACATGAGAGAGTAATTAATTACAGAATTTTCATTTTGGGGTGAACCCTTTTTAAATAAGAGTAAGAAAAATAATATGAAGAAAGAAAATAGAAATTAGGTAACAAGGAGTCTGACAATTTAGATGAAGGAAGAGTAAAGGAAACAACACAAAGAGGAAAGAAGTCAGAAAGGAAGGACAGAAAAGAATAAAGGTAAGTAAGTGAAAGAAATATAAAAATCAAAAAGGAGGTTTGAAAGAAATAAAGAAATCAGATAAGCAAGAGAACAAAAACAAAGAGTCTAATATATGAGTGACCGTGACGTGAAAACCACTCGTTTAAGACATGGCCTATGAGGTGCTCTCTTGATCATGGTTTTGTGGTCAGTCTTTAGAAATCACACAAAAGAGAATATATATGTCAGTATTGAACCAAAATGCGTTTTTTTTTTACACTTTTCAAATGTCAAAGAAGCAGTTTCAGAATAGATTATTGTATAGCTGGCATACTGTTCAGTTTGTCTTGTCTTTTTGTACAACAGATTGAAATGTCTTTTTAAAATTTTTATCTGGGATCCACTGCTGTGCTCAGTTTGAAAAGGCCTTTATATTGGGTTTTTTTCTATTTATTTCCTGAGTGCAGTATGTGCAATTTTTCTTAGTGTTAAATTGTTGATTTGATAGCATGCCTAAAAATAATGACTTGAAGTAACATTGTTTTAAACAAATAAATGCCCTATTGTTGTGCTAACAATCTGTTTTCTGTCTTTGTATTAACAACTTTAAGTTTTGAGTACAGCTTACTTGAGAAATTTAAGGCAATCTGTTTCCACACATTTGTCTAGTAATGTGAACAAAGCAGACTTGTTAAGAGAACTGTTTTGTTTGAGTTCTGTGCACTAAGCTTAACTTACATCTCTAAGTTGGCTGAACTTGTCAAATTGAGTTAGCAACACTCAAGTTTTCTGGTAACCTCTACATATACACAAGTTACCTATACAAAGTTACAGTAAGTTTTATTAACTCAAAAATTATAAACTAATTTGCTTGAGAAATTTGAGGCAATCAGTTTCCACAGGTTTTCCAAGTAAGTTCAACTCATTACTTTTTCACGAAATATTCACGAAAGAAACTTACACTGTTGTATTGAGTGAAAACGCACCTGTGGGCACAACAATTTTACAAGTTAATGCCACTGATTTGGACGAGGGCCAAAATGGAGAGGTAGTTTATGCATTGGGAAATAATGTTGATGATAACTTACATGAACTTTTTCAAGTTAATTCAGTCACTGGAGAAATTATTGTGACTGGTCTGTTAGATTTCGAGGTAAAACATATATATGAAATTGACATTCAGGCATCTGACAAAGGAACTGTTCCTCTTGCGACGGATAAAAGTGTAATCATAAAAATAGTCGATGTAAATGATAATGCACCGGAAATGGAGGTGACATCATTTTCAAGCGCCATTCCAGAGGATTCTAAAACTGGTACTACAGTGGCTTTGATAAGCATCACCGATTTAGACTCCGGGCGCAATGGAAAAATTTCCTGTTCAGTATCCGATAAAATACCTTTTAAACTAATGCCGTCATCACACGATAATATTTATTCTTTAGTTACTTCTGGATTACTTGACAGAGAATCGAAATTTCAGTATGACATAAGATTAGTTGCAAATGATGCAGGAGAGCCATCACTGTCTTCTGTTAAATCTATATCTGTTCTGATATCAGATGTAAATGACAATTGTCCGGAATTCTCATTTTCCCCGTATGCGTATTATGTGATGGAAAATAATGTCCCAGGCAAAATATTATTTTCTGTTTCTGCTACTGACAAAGACTCAAACGAAAATGCTATAATCAGCTATCATATATGGAGAGAAAATAACGAGGAAAACAAATATGCATCTTTCCTTAATATTAACTCTGAAAACGGGGAGATTTATGCACTAAAGAGTTTTGACTTTGAAACTGTTAAAATGTTCCAGTTCCAAGTTGTTGCTACAGACTCTGGAACTCCGTCTCTGAGCAGTAACGTGACAGTGAACGTGTTTATTCTGGATCAATGACTGAATAAACTGTAAAAGTAATCGTGAGAGCGATAGTCGCTGTCCTTGGTGCTGAATACATGATGCAGCTTTCTGTTCTGCAAAGTTGTCTCATTCTTTCTATTTCTGTGCATATTTTAGGTGTATTAGACAAGCTCCAATAACTTAAAAATGGTTAATTTGTTTCATTATGAATTTGTAGCTTTGAATGAATAGCAATGCAATGAAAGAGCGCCAGGTGTCAGTGCAAACCTGAAGTGAAACTCAAAACCTTAAGAGTACCTCCCTGTTTTTTCGTCATCATTTAGATTTGTATATGATCTTTTTCATCAGCGGCGTGGCTTGCTCGGTGGTTTTGTCCTTTGCTTTTCTTCGTAATATCTTTCGAGGTTTAAGAAATCTTTCATGTGGTCATTGGACTAATATTTGGACAGTCGTTGTGAAATTGCTGTGGAACCAATACGTTGCAAAAATGGGACAAAGAAGACTTGAGCAGTGGCCTGAGCGGCATGTGAAAATCGTCTTCATTGTTGTATCGCTTGTTTTCGGCAGAACGGTTTGGGCGCAAATACGCTACTCGATTTCTGAAGAGCAAAAGGACGGAGCTGCTGTGGGAAATGTTGCAAAGGATTTGGGCATTGATTACAGAAACTTAAAGGAGCGAGGATTTCGTATCGTCTCGACTTCAGGCGAGTCAATGTTCAGTGTAAATCAGAATGATGGTGTCTTGTATGTGAACGGTAAATTAGATAGAGAGGAGGTGTGTGAAAGAAGCAGCCCGTGTTTAATAAATCTAAAAATCGCATTAGAAAATCCTCTCGAGATTCATTACGTGACTGTTGATGTAATAGACATGAATGACCACGTTCCGAGATTCCAAGAGCAGGAAAAGCATTTAGAAATAGGCGAATCGGTGATTCCCGGTGCGCGGTTTCAGCTTCAGGCAGCGCGCGATCCGGACAGTGGCAGTAATTCAGTTCAGACTTATAAACTGAGCCACACCGATCATTTCCGTATTGAGATTAAAGATCGCGATGAAGACGGCAAAGTTCCAGTGCTGATTTTACAAAAGCCGCTCGATCGAGAGGTTACAAAAAGGATGAAATTGCAGCTAACTGCTTTAGATGGAGGCAGACCTCCAAAGTCTGGAACTATGGAAATAACAATAGATGTGTTAGATATAAACGATAATGCACCTGTTTTCACCAAGGAAGCTTACATTGTAATGCTAAATGAAAACACTCCCGTTGGCACAACTATTTTTAGGGTGAACGCAACTGATTTGGATGAAGGTCAGAACAGCGAAATAGTTTATTCATTAGGGCATGACGTCAATGATAAACTGCGTAAACTTTTTAATATTAATCCAGTCACAGGAGAAATCGTTGTGACCGGTCTCTTGGATTTTGAAGTTAAAGATAAATATGAGATTGATATTCAAGCATCTGACAAAGGAATCGTTCCTCTAACAACAGATAAAAGTTTAACTATAAAAATTGCTGATGTAAATGACAATTCCCCTCAGATAGAAGTGACATCATTCTCAAGTGCTATTCCTGAGGACTCCAAACCCGGCACAACGGTAGCTTTAATAAGTGTCTCTGATTTAGATTCTGAAATTAATGGGAGAGTCACATGTTCATTACCTGAGGACATACCTTTCAAATTAATGCCGTCATCACAAGAAAATACATACACATTAGTGACAATATCATCTCTTGACAGAGAGACAATTTCTCGCTATGACATCACATTAGAAGCCAAAGATGCTGGTCAGCCACCACAATCTTCTGTTAAATCTATAACTGTACACGTATCAGATGTTAATGACAATGTTCCAGAGTTTTCTTTTTCTCCTTATTCATTTTATGTGATGGAGAATAATGCTCCAGGCAAATCTTTATTTTCTGTGTCTGCCTCTGACAAAGACACAAGTGAAAACAGTGTAGTCAGTTATCAAATATGGAGAGATGGTGTAGAAAACAAATATGCATCTTTCATTAATATAAACTCTGAAAATGGGGAGATTTATGCGCTAAAGAGCTTTGATTTTGAAACTGTTAAAACATTCCAGTTCAAAATTGCTGGTCAAAGACAATGGGAACGTTTCACTTTCAGCAACAGCGACTGTGATTGTCAAAGTTGTGGAGCCCAAAGAGGCTTTTGCAGCTTCTGATGTGAAAAAAACAGTAAATGAAGAGGAGGAAAACAATGTGACATTTTATTTGATCATCACTTTGGGCTCGGTTTCAGTGCTTTTTGTCATCAGCATCATCGTGTTAATTGTAATGCAGTGCTCTAAATCGACAGACTATTCGTCCAAGTATTTACAGGACACAAATTACGACGGGACTCTGTGTCACAGCATCCAGTACAGATCTGGAGACAAACGGTACATGTTAGTTGGACCCAGAATGAGTATTGGCTCTACTATAGTCCCGGGCAGTAATAGGAACACTCTAGTGATCCCAGATCGCAGGAGGAGAGGTTCTGGGGAGGTAAGAAACTTTAAAGGTTGATATATTTTTATTTTTATGTGTATTTTTATGCCATTACCATTTAGATATAGATTGTGGTGAAAGAGTTGCATCAACCTCTTATACATGCATTACTTGGACAGTGGATTTCTGGGTCCCAACATACTTTGCATGGGATTGGATCAGAATAGTATATGTTGAAATGTTTCTAAGTGAAGGATGTACTCACTAGTGTTTAATTTTCAGATTTAGAAGAGTTCATGTTGTTGCCATTTTTATGATTATTATTGTGCTGAAGCATGGATCTTGTACTTAGATCGTGGGCCTCTATGAAGACCATGGTGTTGCTTTACTAAATATGCAGTAGCTGTGCAAATGTCAGTGCAGTGTGTCTTTTCTTGTTTACTCTTCTCATACATTACAGTTAGTTGAAAATATTTATTAAAAATATATAAAACCATTTTTTGAACTGAAGATTAATTAGATATTTTGTGGTGAAATTCAAAGAATAAGTGAAGTTAAACGGATGTCTTTTCATTGAATTAATACGATTATTATTTCATGGTACATCCTATCTTTATTTATTTATTTATTTATTTATTTAGATGATGATGATGATGATGATGATTAGTAGTAGTAGTAGTAGTATGGTGGTCTATGTTTTTTTTCTTACATATGTTTAGGTAAACTAAGACTTACATTTTATAAGTAATAATTGTTATACAATCCTTGTTCTAAAGCTTTTAGTAAAAGAAGAGTGTTATAGAGTAGTCCATACTCTGAGAATTATTGGCCTTACACATCATGTTTTGTGAACTCCATGTACAGTATATGATATACTATGATAGCTTTACAATGTGAATTAAAGTTAGAATGTTTGTTAATAAGCTTCAAGTTCACATAAATATTGAGTGACAAATGATCCAGCTACTACCTGTTTGTTATAAAATGAATTACTTTCATAAAATGATTACTTTTCATTTCCAGTGAACTATGAACTAGCATACACTCTAATGCCATTGATTATTTGTTTAAAATTTCAACGTTCATGATTGTAACTAGGCTACATAAAGTGGACGGTTTTGGTTGGCATGAGATATAAAACTACAATACTACTGCAGTGGCTTGTAAACAATTAAAATCACTTCTGTGCGCCATTTGGACATACATCTCTTGTCTTAAATATGACTTATTTAAATGTTCATGTTATTCCACTTTGTTCATTTTTAGAATGTTTATCATTTTGTCAGACAAACCTGTTATTCGACTTAGCTTGTCTATTGTTTTAATTTTTCAGTTACGTTCGTTTGCAGTGAAAAATAAATTCGCATGGTGTCAGTGCGCACCAAAAATACGGACCTGACGTGGCATCGTGTGTTGGCAGTTTCATTCGCTCTCTTCATCAGTTCGTTAAGAACGCCGAGGACATTGCCTTCACAATCGCCAAGAGCTACCTGCTTCGTACGTAAGGATTTTCTAACATAAACCATGATTTTGATGGTCAGCGCTTAACTTTGTTATGGGTCAACATTTTAGAGTGGAACATCTTTAAACGCCGTTTTAATTTCCTGCAAAATGCAACAAAGGGCGCGTTCGTCATGGCGCCGCAGACTTTTATTCATGGCACTGGGAATACTGCTTTGGAGAGAGGTATGCGCACAGATACGATATTCTCTTTCTGAGGAGCAAAAAGAAGGATCTGTGGTCGGGAACCTTGCGAAGGATTTAGGTCTCGATACCAGAACGTTAAAGGAGAGAGGATTTCGGATCGTTTCAACCTCAGGCGACTCGCTGTTCACGGTAAATCAGAAAGACGGGATTTTAAGTGTAAATGGGAAAATAGATCGCGAGGAGGTGTGCGAGAGAAGCGGCTCGTGTGTCATCAATCTAAAAATCGCACTAGAAAACCCCTTAGAGATTCACTACCTGTCGATTGAAATTGTGGACGTCAATGATCATGCCCCGACATTCCCGGAAAAAGAAAAGCGGTTGGAAATATCGGAATCAGCCCTACCTGGAGCTCGGTTTCAGTTACAGGCGGCGCGGGATCCCGATGGCGGAATGAACTCTGTTCAACAATATAAACTCAGTCATAATGATAATTTCCGCATAGAGGTTAAAGATCGCGGAGAAGATCGCAAAATGCCCTTTTTAATTCTTCAAAAGCCTTTAGATAGAGAAACAAGCCGTAGACACAAGCTAGTCCTCACTGCGCTTGATGGAGGGCGACCCCCAAAGTCTGGGACAATGGATATAATAGTTGACGTTTTAGATGTTAATGACAATATGCCAGTTTTCACACAAGAAGTTTACTCTGTAACGCTTCAAGAAAATGTCCCTGTGGGCACAACTGTTATACAGGTTAATGCTACTGATATGGATGATGGTCCAAATGGAGACATTTTTTATTCGTTTGGAAAGGATATAGACAGTAGGCTTACAAAACTTTTTGATTTAAACTCCAGGACTGGAGAAATGACTGTGATCGGTCAAATAGATTTTGAAGAGATGAATAACTTTGAAATAGATATCCAAGCATCAGACAAAGGAAGCGCTCCTCTCACATCAGATAAGAGTATAACCATAAAAATCATTGATGTAAATGACAATGTGCCCGAGATAGAAGTCACATCTTTTTCAAGTGCAGTACCTGAAGACTCTAAAATTGGAACTACAGTGGCTTTAATCAGCGTCAGTGATTTGGACTCTGGTGTAAATGGAAAAGTGTTGTGCTACATAACTGAAGAAGTACCTTTCAGGCTAACGGCATCATCCCAAGATAACATTTACGCACTGGTTACAGCCTCATCTCTTGATAGAGAAACTGTGTCTCGCTATGACATCACGTTAGTAGCCAAAGATGCTGGGCATCCACCTTTCTCTTCATTTAATACTATAACTGTGCAGATATCGGATGTAAATGACAATAGTCCAGCATTTTCAGTTTCACCCTATGCTTTTTATGTGATGGAAAACAATATTCCAGGAAAATCTTTGTTTTCTGTGTCTGCTTCTGATCGTGACTTAGATGAAAATGCTGTTGTACACTATAACATTTGGAGAGACCCTGGAGATGAAAACAAATATGCATCTTTCATTAATATTAACTCTGAAAATGGAGAGATTTATGCACTAAAGAGCTTTGACTTTGAAAAAGTTCAAATGTTCCAGTTTCAAGTTGTTGCTACAGACTCTGGAACTCCGTCTCTGAGCAGTAACGTGACAGTGAATGTGTTTATTCTGGATCAGAACGACAACGTTCCAGTGGTCTTATATCCAGCCAGCGCTAACGGTTCTGCTGAGGGTGTGGAAGAGATTCCCCGTAATGTGAACGCAGGTCATTTGGTGACTAAAGTCAGAGCCTATGACGCAGATATAGGATACAATGGCTGGTTATTATTTTCACTGCAGGAAGTTAGTGACCACAGTCTCTTTGGTTTGGACCGCTATACAGGACAGATAAGGGCCCTTCGCTCATTCACAGAAACAGACGAGGCCCAGCATAAACTGCTCATACTGGTCAAAGACAATGGGAACGTTTCACTCTCAGCGACAGCGACTGTGATTGTCAAAGTTGTGGAGCCCAAAGAGGCTTTTGCAGCTTCTGATGTGAAAAACGCAGTAAAAGACGAGGAGGAAAACAATGTGACATTTTATTTGATCATCACTTTGGGTTCAGTTTCAGTGCTTTTTCTCATTAGCATCATCGTTTTGATTATAATGCAGTGCTCTAAATCGACAGACTATTCGTCTAAGTATTTACAGGATACAAATTACGACGGGACTCTGTGTCACAGCATCCAGTACAGATCTGGAGACAAACGGTACATGCTAGTTGGACCCAGAATGAGTATTGGCTCTACTATAGTCCCGGGCAGTAATAGGAACACTCTAGTGATCCCAGATCGCAGGAGAAGAGATTCTGGGGAGGTAAGAAACTTTACGGTATGATATATTTTTTATTTTTATATGCATTTGAATGCCCATTACCATTGAGATATGGATCATAGTGAAAGAGTTGCATCAAACTCTTAGACATGCATTACTGGATCTGGATAGTGGATTTCTGGGTCCCAACATAGACATACTTTGCATGGGATTGGATCAGAATAGTATATGATGAAATGTTACTAAGTGCAGCGCATACTCGCTAGTGTTGAATTTTCATAAATAGAAGAGTTTGTGTTGTTGCCATATTTGTGGTTGCTATTGTGCTGAAGCATGAATCTTGTACTTAGATTGTGGGTCGCTACATGAAGACCATTGTTTTGCTTTACTAAATATGCAGTAAATTCCAGTACAGTGTGTCTTTTCTTGCTTACTCTTCTTATACATTACAACTAGTTAATAATATTTATAAAAATTATATTCAGCATGTGAAAATGACCTATGCTTGATTTTTTTAAACTGAAGATTAATTAGATATTTTGAGGTGAAATTTATAGAGTAAGTCAAGTTATATTGATATATTTTCATTGAATTTATAAGATTTGTATTTGATGGTACAGTTTGACAATTTCATGTTCAGATAAAACTAGCAAACTTTGCCGAAGTCTGTCTATCTATCTGTCTATCTTTATCTATCGATCGATCGATCGATCGATTGATCGATCGATCGATTGATGATGATGATTATTTAGTGTGGTGGTTTACGCTTTTTTCCCCTACATATAAAATGCAAGTCTTTAAAATTAGTTATATTTAAAAATATGTCATAATGTTATACAATCCAAGTACTATAGCTTTTAGTAAAGGAAGGGCGTCATACAGTAGTCCCTACTTTGAGAATTATTGGCCTTACACATCATGTTTTGTCAACTCCATGTCATACTATGATGGCTTTAGAATGAAAGTTTTCCATTAGAATGTTTGGTAATAAGCTTCAAGTTCACATAATTATTGAGTGACAGTGATCCAGGTACTAGCTGTATGTGTAATACAGTGAACTTCTTTTTGATGCCAATTAACTTTGAACTCCTTTCTAATGCCATTGATAGCTTGTTTAAAAGATCACAAGTTAACGTTTATGATTGTAGACCTGGGCTGCGTTTCCCAAAAGCTTCGTAAGCCTAAGAAGTTCGTAAAAACGATCGTAGGACTGATCTTAATATTACGGTCTGTTTCCCAAAAGCATCGTAACTTAAGTAGCCCTTGAAAATCATTGTAGATCTATGAGTGCTCTGGAGTAATCGTAAAGCCCTAAGTGCATCGTAAGAAGACAGATTTATGCGGTCACCTGCAGGAAAATCGGCAGATTGCACCTTTAACTTTATTCAAGTGCAGTGTAATTATAATAGAAAGCTTTGATTGTACTTTATTGTACACTTTATTACTCGTTTTTATGAATTTATAAATGAAATAATTAAAAACGGCAGAAAAAATAGAAATACACATCTACATTAAATGACTGAACAAAAAATGAATAAAAGAAGTAATGTAGGAAATGTTATTATTATTATGTAAAGTATATTATACGTATTCATATAATGTAATATAATAGTTCTTATATCTGAGTTGTCTGGAACGCAGCATTAGGTTAACATTTCAATAAACGAGCGTGTACTACAATTACGAGCCATTCTATAAGGTGACATTTCAGCACTTGACAAACGGATAGCGACTCCTAAGTAGCACTTAAAGTACGGCTACGTGCGATTGCGTTAAGTGCATTTTTGGGAATCGCACGTGAAACAACGAACGATCATAAAATGATTCGTAGAAAACGCTCTTAAGCTCTCAGATCAATCGATATCGAGAAACGCAGCCCTGGGCTATAAAAGTGAGTTGTTTTGGTTGGCATGAGATATAAAACTACAATACTACTGCAGTGGCTTGTAAACAATTCTAATCAATTATATGCGCCATTTGGACATACATCTCTTGTCTTAAATATGACTTATTTATATGTTCATGTTATTCCACTTTGTTCATTTTTAGAATGTTTATCATTTTGTCAGATAAACCTGTTATTCGACTTAGCTTGTCTATTGTTTTAATTTTTCAGTTACGTTCGTTTGCAGTGAAAAATAAATTCGCATGGTGTCAGTGCGCACCAAAAATACGGACCTGACGTGGCATCGTGTGTTGGCAGTTTCATTCGCTCTCTTCATCAGTTCGTTAAGAACGCCGAGGACATTGCCTTCACAATCGCCAAGAGCTACCTGCTTCGTACGTAAGGATTTTCTAACATAAACCATGATTTTGATGGTCAGCGCTTAACTTTGTTATGGGTCAACATTTTAGAGTGGAACATCTTTAAACGCCGTTTTAATTTCCTGCAAAATGCAACAAAGGGCGCGTTCGTCATGGCGCCGCAGACTTTTATTCATGGCACTGGGAATACTGCTTTGGAGAGAGGTATGCGCACAGATACGATATTCTCTTTCTGAGGAGCAAAAAGAAGGATCTGTGGTCGGGAACCTTGCGAAGGATTTAGGTCTCGATACCAGAACGTTAAAGGAGAGAGGATTTCGGATCGTTTCAACCTCAGGCGACTCGCTGTTCACGGTAAATCAGAAAGACGGGATTTTAAGTGTAAATGGGAAAATAGATCGCGAGGAGGTGTGCGAGAGAAGCGGCTCGTGTGTCATCAATCTAAAAATCGCACTAGAAAACCCTTTAGAGATTCACTACCTGTCGATTGAAATTGTGGACGTCAATGATCATGCCCCGACATTCCCGGAAAAAGAAAAGCGGTTGGAAATATCGGAATCAGCCCTACCTGGAGCTCGGTATCAGTTACAGGCGGCGCGGGATCCCGATGGCGGAATAAACTCTGTTCAACAATATAAACTCAGTCATAATGATAATTTCCGCATAGAGGTTAAAGATCGCGGAGAAGATCGCAAAATGCCCTTTTTAATTCTTCAAAAGCCTTTAGATAGAGAAACAAGCCGTAGACACAAGCTAGTCCTCACTGCGCTTGATGGAGGGCGACCCCCAAAGTCTGGGACAATGGATATAATAGTTGACGTTTTAGATGTTAATGACAATATGCCAGTTTTCACACAAGAAGTTTACTCTGTAATGCTTCAAGAAAATGTCCCTGTGGGCTTAAAATGTTCCTGTTTCAAGTTGTAGCAACAGACTCTGGAACTCCGTCTCTGAGCAGTAACGTGACAGTGAACGTGTTTATTCTGGATCAGAACGACAACATTCCAGTGGTCTTATATCCAGTCAACGCTAACGGTTCTGCTGAGGGTGTGGAAGAGATTCCTCGTAATGCGAAAGCAGGTCATTTGGTGACTAAAGTCAGAGCCTATGACGCAGATATAGGATACAATGGCTGGTTATTATTTTCACTGCAGGAAGTTAGTGACCACAGTCTCTTTGGTTTGGACCGCTATACAGGACAGATAAGGACCCTTCGCTCATTCACAGAAACAGACGAGGCCCAGCATAAACTGCTCATACTGGTCAAAGACAATGGGAACATTTCTCTCTCAGCAACAGCGACTGTGATTGTCAAAGTTGTGGAGCCCAAAGAGGCTTTTGCAGCTTCTGATGTGAAAAACACCGTAAAAGATGAGGAGGAAAACAATGTGACATTTTATTTGATCATCACTTTGGGCTCGGTTTCAGTGCTTTTTATCATCAGCATCATCGTGTTGATTGTAATGCAGTGCTCTAAATCGACAGACTATTCGTCCAAATATTTACAGGATACAAATTACGACGGGACTCTGTGTCACAGCATCCAGTACAGATCTGGAGACAAACGGTACATGTTAGTTGGACCCAGAATGAGTATCGGCTCTACTATAGTCCCTGGCAGTAATGGAAATACTCTAGTGATCCCAGATCACAGGAGGAGAGATTCTGGAGAGGTAAAATTGTGATCTCTAATGGATTTTGTGTTTCTATATATTGTTTGGCCTTACTGTCTTCTCATCACCATATTTAATACATTCAAAATAAACATATGCAGTAATTGTTCATGTCCTAGAAAGAGAAGCTGATCTCTAATATAAAATTGTTCAACAGACTGAAGGACCCTGAATCTGAATGATGAGATTTTGAAAGTTTCAGACCTAGGGACTGAACATATGTATGTGTTTATGTATAATCTGTATATATGTGATGTAGTGTTAGTTCGCTGTTGGAAGAGTATGAAGTCTAGTGTCTCACTAGATTATCTCAATAACTCCAATACAGGGTTTGCTGCAAAAGATGCAAAGATGTATTTGATTTATGCATTTTTTTTTATGTATTTATTTATTTTTTGATAATGTTTTTTAAAGTATTTTATTTTCCATTTTTAAATTTATGAAAATAATGGAGAAAATCTCTCTCTCTCTCTCACACTAATTTATCTGCTTGTAGCATTTATTTCCCCTGACCTTATCTGTATTTGTAAATTGTGTTTATCTATTGTCAGTCTCATTCGTAAATGCTTGCAGATGTGATGACAAATTCTGTCATCATTAACATTCCATCACACTGCACATTCTGATTCCCATTCATTCTCTGTCTGTTATCCATAGCAACACACTCATTACCCTGAGAAAATGAAACATGAACAGGAAATGGAGACAAACCAAGAGAGATTAACAGTATGCATTGGTTGGTCAGCTTGCTGGGTTTTAAACAACTGGGTTTATTACATGAAATGGATTTAGATGGAGAAGTTGATACTGTAATTTAGTCAGCAGATGGTGTCAACAGATTCATCCCCCTGTGAAGAGGACACACAGACTCATGTTTGATTGTGGGAGGCACTCTTAGTTGCGTGTTCTCTCAGTGTGTGTGTAGTGGGTTGTGCTGTCGTGCTTGTCTATGGTTAATAAGATCGTTTCTGTGTAAATAAACATCATATTAATGAGGTTGCTCGTTTTAATGTAGCTCTCCGATGACAGCAAATTTTTTTTTAATCTATTGGAGTTTATTTATGTGCTGAACACCTCAGGCTGTTACTCGAGCATATTTTAGTCCACCAAGCAGACAGGATTGGCCTTATTCCATGTTGCTGAACACACACAGCGCTCCCTCAGCCACAGAGCTTTCATCTCTCTTCTTAAGGTTTTGTTTCCTATTCTATCTTTCCTCACTCTCCTCATCTTTTTTGTTTCCCTTGTAATTTTCATTTGAAGTCTATCAGGCGGCGCAGGATCCCGATGGCGGAATGAACTCTGTTCAACAATATAAACTCAGTCATAATGATAATTTCCGCATAAATGCCCTTTTTAATTCTTCAAAAGCCTTTAGATAGAGAAACAAGCCGAAGACACAAGCTAGTCCTCACCACGCTTGATGGAGGGCGACCCCCAAAGTCTGGGACAATGGATATAATAATTGACGTTTTAGATGTTAATGACAATACGCCAGTTTTCACACAAGAAGTTTACTCTGTAACGCTTCAAGAAAATGTCCCTGTGGGCACAACTGTTATACAGGTTAATGCTACTGATATGGATGATGGTCCAAATGGAGACATTTTTTATTCGTTTGGAAAGGATATAGACAGTAGGCTTACAAAACTTTTTGATTTAAACTCCAGGACTGGAGAAATGACTGTGATCGGTCAAATCGATTTTGAAGATATGAATAACTTTGAAATAGATATCCAAGCATCAGACAAAGGACCTGTTCCTCTCATATCAGATAAGAGTATAACCATAAAAATCATTGATGTAAATGACAATGTGCCCGAGATAGAAGTCACATCTTTTTCAAGTGCAGTACCTGAAGACTCTAAAATTGGAACTACAGTGGCTTTAATCAGCGTCAGTGATTTGGTGTAAATGGAAAAGTGTTGTGCTACATAACTGAAGAAGTACCTTTCAGGCTAACAGCATCATCCCAAGATAACATTTACGCACTGGTTACAGCCTCATCTCTTGATAGAGAAACTGTGCCTCGCTATGACATCACGTTAGTAGCCAAAGATGCTGGGCAGCCACCTTTGTCTTCATTTAAAACTATAACTGTGCAGATATCGGATGTAAATGACAATAGTCCAGCATTTTCAGTTTCACCCTATGCTTTTTATGTGATGGAAAACAATATTCCAGGAAAATCTTTGTTTTCTGTGTCTGCTTCTGATCGTGACTTAGATGAAAATGCTGTTGTACACTATAACATTTGAAGAGACCCTGGAGATGAAAACAAATATGCATCTTTCATTAATATTAACTGAAAATGGAGAAATGTATGCACTAAAGAGCTTTAACTTTGAAACTGTTAAAATGTTCCAGTTTCAAGTTGTTGCAACAGACTCTGGAACTCCGTCTCTGAGCAGTAACATGACAGTGAATGTGTTTATTCTGGATCAGAACTCAGAGCTTTCATCTCTCTTCTTAAGGTTTTTTTTCTATTCTATCTTCCCTCACTCTCCTAATCTTTTTTGTTTCCCTTGTAATTTTCATTTGAAATCTATCTATCTATCTATCTATCTATCTATCTATCTATCTATCTATCTATCTATCTATCTATCTATCTATCTATCTAATTAAGACAAATTGTTGTTAATAAATA
>NW_015505281.1:534409-549253 GCF_001515645.1 Sinocyclocheilus grahami | reverse complement strand
TGGTGTAAATGGAAAAGTGTTGTGCTACATAACTGAAGAAGTACCTTTCAGGCTAACGGCATCATCCCAAGATAACATTTACGCACTGGTTACAGCCTCATCTCTTGATAGAGAAACTGTGCCTAGCTATGACATCACGTTAGTAGCCAAAGATGCTGGGCAGCCACCTTTGTCTTCATTTAAAACTATAACTGTGCAGATATCGGATGTAAATGACAATAGTCCAGCATTTTCACTTTCACCCTGTACTTTTTATGTGATGGAAAACAATATTCCAGGAAAATCTTTGTTTTCTGTGTCTGCTTCTGATCGTGACTTAGATGAAAATGCTGTTGTACACTATAACATTTGAAGAGACCCTGGAGATGAAAACAAATATGCATCTTTCATTAATATTAACTGAAAATGGAGAAATGTATGCACTAAAGAGCTTTAACTTTGAAACTGTTAAAATGTTCCAGTTTCAAGTTGTTGCAACAGACTCTGGAACTCCGTCTCTGAGCAGTAACATGACAGTGAATGTGTTTATTCTGGATCAGAACTCAGAGCTTTCATCTCTCTTCTTAAGGTTTTTTTTCTATTCTATCTTCCCTCACTCTCCTAATCTTTTTTGTTTCCCTTGTAATTTTCATTTGAAATCTATCTATCTATCTATCTATCTATCTATCTATCTATCTATCTATCTATCTATCTATCTATCTATCTATCTATCTTATTAATATAGACAAATTGTTGTAAACTATTATAGTAATGAATTTGTCTAAATTAAATCAGTATTTTCTATAGAATGTTGGGATGAGTCAGGTTTTTAAATGCTCTTTGTGTGGATGATGAAATCCACTGTCCTGCTGTGCAGAGAGTACTGAACTGCAGGTCTAATCAGGTATTGCAGAGATCAGCAGCATATTGAGTCTGGTCCAGGAAAAACACACACACTGATCATAGACCAGCCCAGCTAGGGTGCTGCTCAGCATCTCATTAAGTTGCTGCAGCATCTGCTGTTTGAAGTCTTTGTTCCATGTCTGAATAAAAACCTTGGATTTTATAACAGTGGAAATCTATTCAGGCGGTTATAAACACTCATCTTTGGTTCAGATTTCAGTTAAATTAAATTCACTGTTTAATTGTTTAGCATTGCAGTTGATTTATCAATGCTCTGACATCCAGCCTGTATAAAATAACTGTTAAAATGATTTCACAATATTAGATTGTGTAAATATTTTTAATGTTTATAAAAGAATCAAAGGCAGACATTTAGACTTTTTTTTGCCCACCCCAGTTGCTATGGTAACAGCAGAGCTAGAACACAGAAAGGCCTTTTGCAGCTATTTTGGAGTAACTAATTATTTATTTTTTACAATTACATTTAAAGTGAAACAATTAAGCTTAGTTTGTTTATTTGTCTGTTAGCTGGACATTCTGCTAAGTGTGGTTTTGTTGTTACCTGTATGTGATTTGGATCTAAGCTCTGCTCTGCTGCCTGTGTTTTATCTTCTTGATGCATAACGTAGATGCATATTCATGGTCATATTATTGATGCATGCTATTTTAAGGAAAATTTGTTTATTTTTGTAATCTTTCAAATATAAAAAGTTGCTTTGCCATCTAAAACTGTGAATTTTTATTAAAATGTTTTTTTTTCCTTTTTCAAATATGTATGATAATTGGAAAGGACTGTGTTGGGATAGTTATTCAGGATACAGTTTCTTTAGTGATGCATCAGCATTCCACATTCACAATTTAGAGTTTTTACTGTCAAATGTTTTTTTTTTTCAGAACTGTGTTCATTTTGACAGATCATCCAGGATACAAATCAGCTGGCATCTCTCTCTCTCTTAATGCAGAACAGAATTGCCTGAGCTTTTTGCACATGAGAGATCATTTTAATGTCTGTTTAGCAGGTCTTGTCCGTGCACTGACATATGTTGTTATAGCTCTGTCAGGTCAATGCAGATGAGCTTTAATGCAACTGCAACACACTACAGGTTGGTAGAACACAAAATGTACGGTGCAGATGTAAATGTACAAAAGGCTTGAGCAGGAAACACAACAATGGCATAACAGGGCAGGGCAGACAGTTCTGTGAATGTATGTGCATGAGAGCAGGTCAGGTCCATTCTGCAGTGGTTCAGTACTTTAGTGGGTCACATCAGTTCTGCTTTTGGTTCATGTGGTTATAAGTAGCTCTGTCCTCTATATCTCTGTCTGCAGCTGGTCTCAAGTGTATCTCTCTCTCATTTATATAATCTTTGACCTTAAGTCTTCATTTATCTTCTGAACTCTATCTCTCCTAATGGTCTTAGAAACGGTCATGTCGGCTTTAGAAGTGTGTTTAATTTAAATGATGAATATTATTATTAGACGCATTGGTCTATAATGATATGTATAATGCCTTTATTGTCTGTCTTTGTTCATTTACTAGTATTAGTGTACTTTATATAGTATATATTTCAGCATACTCTTGTTTCTATCTGCAAGTGTGTGTGTCAGATGCTTTACATTACAAATAGTAGTATGTTATATTGTCACATGACCTCATCACATTACATGTTTATGACTGCCAGTGTTGCTCTGTTACTATCTAGCTGTTTTTCATTTGAATACAGATGTGCATAAAAATGTCTTGGGGTCTTTAGGGAGTGATCAAACAGACAGTTGATATCACTTCAGGTTCATTTAAGTGTATTGTAGGATACATTTTTCCATGCATTGTGCTCTGATTGCATACACATTGAAAAATACTGTAGGCCATCCAGATATTGCATGCATATATATATAAGCAAAATTACATTCTATGTACAATATTCATATTACTGCAGAAAGAGTTAGCATGCTATTCCAAACACATAGCTTGATGACTGTAACATAGATGATTCTGACACAGTTTTAAAGCTTCAGTTTGTAAATGCTGAAAGCAGAGCTGTGCTGAATGTAGGTGGAGTCAGGGATACGAGTGCTATTTTTAGAAGGTCTGTGCTGCTTGTCTTATATGTGAGATTTTTATTTGCAAGTATTATGATGTGTAAATCCCCAATTAAATTGGGGTAAAACCATGCTGCAGGGCACAAGTGTCTCTCTTATGGTATCCATGTTTCTAGGCATATTTATAGATGGTCTCTGGAGTCCTGAGCTGTTAGGTCATATCTCCCCTGTGGTCTCGGTACTGCTTGGCATTCTGGGTAATATTTAATCATATGAAAAATTAAATGTTTTGCAAGTCAGCATTTTGCCAGAGTTCTTGCTTCCACTCTGTTCTATGTCATTTATTAAACTTGAGAGCAACAAAGAAACATGGAATAATGTGAAAATACAGAGCAGAATGTGCATAGAAAAATTTCAGTCAAAGAAGAACATGGGTTTTATGGGGTGTTTAAGGTCAACTGATCTAATGTTGTGTCTTTGGAAAACAGTGATCTGTGACATTGTATTTTGTTGGATAATAAGGTGTGTGTGTGTGTGTGTGTGTGTGTGTGTGTGTGTGTGTGTGTGTGTGTGTGTGTATTTGTTAATGATTTTGAAGTAAAATTATAAAATTATATCCTTGAGGTAAGTTAGGCCCCCAGAATTGGCAAGGAAGTGGAATGTTGTTACTAGTGATGTTATTTTTCTGTTTAGTATGTAATTAATGTGGTTATTATTCAATAATTCCATGAATTATATGTACATTTCGGACACAATTTTAAATAGAATAGTTGATAGTATTTTACATTAATGCCACTTTGAAAATGTATAAATATTAATAAGAATATCAAAAGCCATTTATACATTTTGTAAAACTTTACATTGCCCCAGTAGTGAATCATTTACATTTTGTGAAATGACAAAGCAAGTATTTCTGTTTATTTCCCTTATTACACATTGGTTGATGCATCTGCATCCTGCACCCCATACAGAAATCTGAAATATGTTCATGTATGGATTTCACAGATATAAAAATATATGTCAGATACTTGTACATATATGCAACATATATTTCAAAATATTACAAAAATGGCCGTTTCCCAATATGTAACATATATTTTCCCAAATACAAACATATACAGTATATAGCCTATAACATACATGTTCCTATATGGGTAAAGGATGTATATTTTTTGTATTTATAACAAATATATGTACATATTTTTTAATTAAACATGTTTCAAATATTTAGGAAATAAAAGAAATATAAATTGCAAATAAACATGGAACAGTGGTTATATTTAAATTTTTAATTAGTTATTCAGTATTACAATACAGTATTAGTTCAGTTCATACAGTGCAGTACAATACAGTTTGAGATATATGTTAATATTATTAGACAGCAAGAGCAGCATATTTATTTTCAAGTTATTTAAAATGTATTTAAAGGATAGTTCACCCTAAAATGAAACTTCTGTCATCAATTAGTCACCCTCAAGTTGTTCCATATATGTATAGATTTATCTGCTGAACACAAAGGGTATTTTGAAAAATGTTTTGTAATCAAACAAAGGCCATCACTGAGTTCCGTAGTATGGAAAAAGAAAAAAAGAAACAAATGCGTAATTTGTATGCGTAAAATGACGTAATTTTGCCACAGAACTGGTTGGCTATAAACATTCTTCAAAATATCTTTTGTGTTCAGCAGAACAAAGAAATTTGTACAGGTTGGGAACAACTTGAGGGTGAGTAAATGATGACAGAATTTTCATTTTTGGGTGAACGTGAACTATTGCTTTAAGTTTCTATTTTCTAACAGTACTATGTAAAAATGAATCAGACATAGAACCACATACAGAATGCTATTTCATTTATTTTTCAAAAGTGACAGTTATGTTTTTGGTATGACTGTACTTGGTATTAAAACACTAACATGAGGCATAGCTGAACATTATGACATTTCACATATCTTCATGCATGATGCTGTGCTCCTCCAGCCAAACTGCAACATCAACAGTCTCTTTCACCAGTAACTCTTGGTTGCTTTCACCTTCCCCTGAAACAATGAGTCAACTCCAGTAGCCTCTTCTTCCAACTGGTAATCTAAAAAAACAACGATCATTATGAAATATTTAGTAATTACTCAATACTGTTACGATACCAAACTTAATTTACTACCCTGTGTTGGCAAAGACACAACAAAGGCATCACTGTAATGTTTTCCTAAAAAGGAAGTAAAATTGTTTTTATTGTTTGTCAGTAGACTGTACCTGTTCCCAAAACCAGACCAATGGAAATATGCAATGAAACACATACCTAGTTTGGCACATGGTTATAAAGGATAACAGAGCAATTAAAAAGGCAAATATTCAACAACAAACAACTCTGATTAACATGGAAAAGATACCTTTTATTTTGTGTCCCGGCATCATGTGGCATATAGTTAGGACACGATGTAAGGAGGGCCTCTGCATCATCTCCAAACTCTGATTCATCAGACTCCTCCTGAATGAATGAATGAATGAATGAATGAATGAGTGAATGAATGATACTCAGACTGATCCATGGCTACAAATATCAAGAGATAAATAAAGCAATAAGCCCCAAGAAGCCGTGGTTTACAGTGAATTTATAACAGCTAAGGGGCGTTGTTAGGCACGACGTGAAGCGGAGGACCGGAACTATGCGTTTTATAATTTTCATTTTACATAAATTTTGTATTTTGATGAACTGCACAGTTTTCTAAAAAATTTTAATTCTGTCATCAGTTACTCACTCTCCAAACACTTAAGACTTTTGTTTATCTTTAAAATGCAAATGAAGATATTTTTATCCTCAAACCCGAGAGTTTTCTGTCCCTCCATGAAAGTCCAAGCAACAAAAACTCTGAAAGGTTAGAAAAGTAATTTAATCCAAGTCTTGTGAGGCAATATGATTTTTATATGAAATTCAATTAAAATAATGAATTTTATTGACACACAAAGAACACATAAAATAAAGTAAACACAAAAGCCCAAAGATGTACATGATACTAGAATAAACCTCATTGGTTCTCACATGTCACAGTGATTTGATGCGCTATATCATATGCATCTGTGTGGATCATTGTTTGCATGCAAGTAAAATTAATTCTATATTAATTCTATTAATTGAAATAAATCAGTTCATTGTATAAAGTGATTGCATTGCTTCAGAGGACTTGGATTAAACTGCTCCATTCTTATGGATCAGTTGTACAACACCTTTATGGCCTTTTTGGTTTTTCAAAGTTTTGGTTGCATGTACTTCAGCTGGAGGGACAGAAAACTCTCCTCTCAGGTTTCATTAAAAATATTTTAATGTGGGGTTTGGAGATAACTTAAGAGTGAGTAAAAGATGACAGAATTTACATTTCTGGGTGAACTATCCCTTTAACAAGACTAACTATGCAGATTCTTCAAAACCCAGACACATCCCTGAGCAGAGACACAGGAAGGGCATGAAGAGCAGTGATATGCCTGGTGTGGATGTCATTCCTGTTATAATGATAAAAACAGTGAAGTAACACTTAGAGTGAAGTAAACAATAAACACATGAAAAAACATGATTTTAAACTATTCATTTAATCATACATACACAAAAACCTAATTTAGCCTAAAAAATAGACAGAAAATCAAAGAGCAAAAATGAACACTATGTAAGTTACATACGACACTATGTACTGTACGTTTCCACAAAGACTTGATGTGCTTTACACGCTTATGTACTAATGAAACGAACGTCATGTTGTACTTCAGTTCATTTATATTAAAAGTTCTAAATTGATTAACGTTAGTTTACTGTGTCAAAGTTGCCCATTTAAATAAGTAAAACAGTTCCAACATTTACCCGCTGTCATGGCCTGATGCACAAACAGGACGATAAGTTACATCAAACCTATGAAGCACATGTTTTATGTTCTTTAAAATATTACATATTATAACTAAATATCGAACACGACATTTTGCTTACCTTTACCTCTGCATAGTGGCAGCTGGCCATTAAGGTTTAAATGACGTGCATGCGCAGTTTTCACGCTTGTGCAGAGCTCCGAGTTCTCCAGCCAAACGCAGTACTCTCTCTCATAAACAACACTTCATGTCAAAAATATTATGTGGGCTGACACTCTTGACGATAAGTTCATTGAGCAGGACCTGGTGATGAAAATCTCAAAATTCAAATTGAGCAAAAGGGTTTCTGTAGCAAAACCATTTAAGCAAGTGAACTGACGTTTATAAGAAAAATAAACTTCAAGTGCAAATTAACACAGTATATAGCCTAATAGTAGCCTATACACAGTATATATTATACAATAAACACATTTAAAATATATTAACAAATGTAATATTGGCAACACTCTAAAGTTAAAACTGAATCCTTGATTTAAAAAAGTGCAATTAAGTGTTAAGAAACAGTCATGAAAGTATATTATTTTAAGTATACTTAAGTGGCCTTTCATTTTATAGTAATAGGCTGCTATATTATCAGCAAATACACCTTTTAAAAATGTTAATGTTATCCACATGTTTGTACATATTCAGTACTTTATCATATGTCTCCAGCAAACATCTGAATTACAAATGTGTGCAGAAAAATGAACACTATGTAAGTTACATACGACACTATGTACTGTACGTTTCCACAAAGACTTGATGTGTTTTACACGCTTATGTACTAATGAAACGAACGTCATGTTGTACTTCAGTTCATTTATATTAAAAGTTCTAAATTAATTAACGTTAGTTTACTGTGTCAAAGTTGCCCATTTAAATAAGTAAAACAGTTCCAACATTTACCCGCTGTCATGGCCTGATGCACAAACAGGACGATAAGTTACATCAAACCTATGAAGCACATGTTTTATGTTCTTTAAAATATTACATATTATAACTAAATATCGAACACAACATTTTGCTTACCTTTACCTCTGCATAGTGGCAGCTGGCCATTAAGGTTTAAATGACGTGCATGCGCAGTTTTCACGCTTGTGCAGAGCTCCGAGTTCTCCAGCCAAACGCAGTACTCTCTCTCATAAACAACACTTCATGTCAAAAATATTATGTGGGCTGACACTCTTGACGATAAGTTCATTGAGCAGGACCTGGTGATGAAAATCTCAAAATTCAAATTGAGCAAAAGGGTTTCTGTAGCAAAACCATTTAAGCAAGTGAACTGACGTTTATAAGAAAAATAAACTTCAAGTGCAAATTAACACAGTATATAGCCTAATAGTAGCCTATACACAGTATATATTATACAATAAACACATTTAAAATATATTAACAAATGTAATATTGGCAACACTCTAAAGTTAAAACTGAATCCTTGATTTAAAAAAGTGCAATTAAGTGTTAAGAAACAGTCATGAAAGTATATTATTTTAAGTATACTTAAGTGGCCTTTCATTTTATAGTAATAGGCTGCTATATTATCAGCAAATACACCTTTTAAAAATGTTAATGTTATCCACATGTTTGTACATATTCAGTACTTTATCATATGTCTCCAGCAAACATCTGAATTACAAATGTGTGCAGATATCTTCACATATATTAACTATATATATATATATATATATATATGTGTTTCAGTTAAAAAAGTAATTTGTTTCCCTTTTTTGGCATCCAGAAAATTATGATGAAATAATTAAATTTGTAATGTTTTCTTTAAAAGCTCAGTAATATATTTAGTTCTATTCAGGATGATAGCAAGAGAGAGACTTGACATGAAAGCTTGGAGGAGGAGGAACAGTGACTCATCTCCACTTGTGTGTGTGTGTGTGTGTGTGTGTGTGTGTGTGTGTGTGTGTGTGTGCACGTGTGCAGGCTCATATATGTGTGTTCTTCAGAGACAGCAGCCATTTTGAAAGTGTTCATAGAACAACACAATATGCTTTTATTAAAGGAGATAGCAGCCTCAGCATCTGTATCATGGTCCATTTTTCTGTAGTAAACATATATCATGCCAAACCTGTTAAAGATTAGCTAACAGGCAGTCAGTGTTTTATATGACAAGCGAAGAGTTTCCAAAAGCAGTTTATTCAGCATGCTAAAGGCTCTCCTACATTCACTTCCATTCAAACAGGATCCTTCTGTGTGTGTGTGTGTTGGTTTGTTTTGGATGGCTGCCCTGAGGGAGGGGCTTTGGAGCAAATACCCCAAGAAACCACACACATTCACTGTGTCATGTGAATTGTGTGCTTGTGAACATGCATGTGCATGCATGAGTGCACAAAACTAGATTTAGACTCATACTGTAAATTCTTAATTCACAAAGAAAGAAACAAGGGAAAACAAAAGAACCTCAGAAAAAAAGTGGTGAGAATGTGAGAGTGACAATGATGTTTATTTCTAATGTTTATTATTCTTCCTGATAAAGTAACCAGCTAACAGTCCTGCAATAATGTACTCACCAAAGCAATTTTACTCTCATTTGGCACTTACCCAGTGTTAATCTTAGATGCTGCGTACAAATGAAGAACATGTAAAAATGGCAGCCAGTGCTGTTTGCGTGGTCATCTGGGTATGTTGTATATATGTTTTGTGAGTGACAAAGACATTTGGACAGTGACTCACTCATTCATGCCAAATACAAGCCTTGTGTGTGTGGGTGTGTATCAGTGATTTAAGCAGCAGGGACATCATGGATGTCTCATCCATGTTCCATGCACACGAGGATCATTGTGCATCTCATGTGTTTGTGTAAGAGAATGTAATGTGTAAACATTATGTATAAAACTGTGCATATGCACACTTTCATGACCTTTGGGATTTATAACATGAACTTTGCACAGGGTCTGGTGTGTGTATTTTTATATACTTGTGTGCTTGTTTGAAATCTGCCAAATCTTGTGTGAAGGCATATTTTCGAGGTGAAATCTTTGCAAAGGTTTATACACAGTTGTAGTGATTTGTGTTTTCCCTATAAATGCTTTAGAATACAGAAAAATCTGACGGTCTGCTCTGTAGATTTCTAGACAGTGTTTCTGTTATCACAGTTTTTATTCTCTAGCAGAGTGACTTCTCCAGTGAGAGTTGTTCTTTTGGGGATTTCACAGAAGCTTTTAATGTTGCTGTGAGTTTAAGAGCATGTTTGAGTCCGTACAGCATCCTTGCATCCCTCACACATGAACACACACACACAGACATTTGCCTGGAAGATGTAGGCCAGCACGATGTGAATAATTTAGTCTGTTCCCTGACTGCAGCTTAAATATGGCTGAATTCTCTCTCTCCTTTCTTTTTTTAAAAATAGGTTTCGTGTGGATAACCTTGAAAGCTGCATCTCTTTATTTATTTAGTAGCATTTCTTTAATTGTTCTGTTTGTTTTGTATTAATAGTTCTTGTTTTTACTGTCTAGAATTAAGAGGTTGCATTAATACATATGTATCTCAACTTGATTTTAATGCATTTATGATACAGCTATTTTTTTATATGTCTGTTGACTGATTGTACTTTTGTATTTAATACAATTTAAATTTAGTTTTGGTAAATGGCTAAAAATAAAATGTATTTGTTTGAATCTGCTTTTAATATTGCATTTAAATTTCTTTGTACATCCTGACGGAATTTGCCGACTTTGTTTTCTGCACTGATTTTAATGGAAAATCTATAAAATTCTACTGCATGGATTTAAATGTATTGACATGGTTTAAACAGCTGACAGTACTATACTCTTACTGGTCGCTGAAACTATCATCAGAATTATTCAGAATATTTTATTAATGAATACTTGGGATGGAAAATGTGAATTCTAGTATGTTCGTTCTGCTTAAAGCTGCAGTCCGTAACCTTTTTTGTGTTCAAAATTTACAAAATTAATATAATAAGCGAGTACATCATGAATCCATTTTCCAAACTGTGTTTTTGGCTTATCCTGAATCACTATGGTACACCTATAATACATTTTTATATTCTGACTATTTCAGACTGGTATTGGTGGAACCGCTGCGGAGTAGCCCTGTACCTTCGTGATTCATCATAGACATAAACAGAGAGAAGTAGCTCTGGCTACAATGTTCTTAATTCCGCAAGACACACACAGTTCTGTTTATTAACCGCTAGAGCACCAAAAGTTACAGACTGCAGCTTTAAATCAGTAGAGCTCAAGTCTTATGTCCATATTGGTTATACAGTACATAACTTTTCATCATTGCAGCAACTGTGTTTATTGGTTTCTAGTTTTGAGAATAATGGTTGGCATGCAGGTGCAGGGAACTAGCATGGTTTTTCTGTGTCTGCTGCTCTCGGGACGTGTGTGCGTGTGTGTGTGTTCATAGACCTGCTCATAGACCTGAGAGTGATTCCAGCCACATCCTTCTGCAGCTGATCCCTCTGAAAGAGAGCAGTGTGTGTGTGTCAGCCGTGAAAGACATTCAGATTAGCTCAGGTTCTGAATTAGTGTCGGATTTGCTTTTGTCCATTATCTTTTCCTTCATCTTTTTAAACTTTACTTCATTCTCTTTTTCATTTTATCACTCTGCTTCTCATTGTGCTCATTGTAATATTCATTGTGTAGATCTAAACTCTCCACTTGTGTGTATGTGTGTGTGTATGAGACACACATCTGCAACTGCATATCATTTGAATACTGTATACACCAAATATTTGTTCATATAATGTTTGATTGATGTTTGAATGTTTTAGTGTGATGTTATTTATTTATTTATTTTTTAGATGTTGCCAACTCGGTCTGAAATTATGCCTTAATCTGATTCTCTCTTACTCTCTCTGTCCTTCCTTATAATTAGAATATGAATGCAGTTCAGATACCTGTAATGGTTTATTATTTGTATCTCTGTGTGTGATTACTGATTACCTTCAGTAAAGGTCACTGACCATCAGACTCACTGGTAATGACAATGTTAGTATAGATAGCATAAATATAAATAAATAGTATAATGCTAGTATGTGTGATGGTAATATCTTTGTCATTGCCAGTGAGATTGATGGTCAATCAGAGCATTGGCTGCAATATGGGCTTAGCTGAGGTTGACAGTGAGGTTAAGTCACCATTCTGCCTGTGGGTTCAGCAGGACATGATTCCCCCCTCCCACCCACTGTAGCAGTGTTATTTTAAACATTATCAAGAAGACAGAAAAGCATTTCATTCATTCTGTCAGTTAATAATGAAGACTGATGTAACACATTGTGTTTAGCGTGCTTGTACTGTCGTTAGGGAATATGCAAGTTAGCTGTGACCTTGTGCTCTTCAGAATCACTCTGCCACACCATAAGTGTCGATATTTTCAGAATCGCTTTGGAGAGAGTCTTTATGGTGGATTCTGAATCATGCATTGTGTAGCTCAGGTGTTTTGAGGTTAATCTGGTCCAACACGCTTGCCGTGGTCCCGGTGGTGTTGATGTGTGCTGTTGTATTAGGCCTGTCAGCATAACCAGGGAGACAGTAATCCAACTACGAGCTTTCTAATGGGATTACAGAGGAAAGTCATCAGCTTTACAGTGGTCTGAAGGGGGAAATAACTTTACCCAGCATGCAAAAGACCTGCCATTCACACGTGCAATATACATACATTTACAGAGTCCATTGGGAGCCACTAAAAACTGTAACAATTAATGCTAGTTCATTTACTGACTAATTTGGTTCTCACACACTTCTTTTATCTTGTTTTCCTCTCACTCTTTCTCCACCTCTTAATCCCTGTTTAATTTCCCTTTATCTTTCTTTAATTCACTGACCCCATTCTTTCATGCTGCTTTTCTTTTTTTTCTTGTCCTTGTGACTGGTCCGCTCACTCTATTTCTCTTCTCCTTTTGCTGTTTTTGCTCCATTTTCATTGCTTCCTTTCGTCACTCTGTTAATCATGTCTCTCTCTCCCTGGCCTTGGATGTGTTGCTGTTTTTACATGCATAGTTTAACTCACAGGCATTAATATTGATGATGCATTTGCTCTTTGCCCTTAAAGTTTTTTTTTTGGTCACTGTCATGGATTATTGTTATAATGCATATTTGGTTTTTGGGCTGAAAACTGCACCAGTGGGTTTTCAAATTTGCAGACTTTTCACATCTGCTGCAATTAAGTTTACAAAAACATTTACTTTCCAAGAAGCCTTTCCAGCAAGCTAGGAGGCTGAAATGTGTATATGTCTATATAAAGGTTTGGCATATTTAGAGCCTCTTAGTGTTGATGCTTTGACCTTTTATAAATGCTTTCCCAATAGTCTAGAAGTTTAAAACAGATATATGCTCATCTCAGATACATTTATAAAATCTATATATAGAATCAGAATCAATAACAATAATAATATTTTTAAAAAGACCAAAAAAATTAAATATGTTACAATACAGTAATATGGTACAATATTTACAAATGTAAAATAACAATGGTAAGTACACTAACAATGGTAAATACATGGTGGCCACATTGCTTGACTTAGGTGTCCTGGAAGATTAAATCTAAATATCTCATATCATACATTTCAGTGTTTAAGCTGGTATTACATGCATTTTTAACCCATATTTAATTCACATACGATAAACAATTGTTGTTTTTTTGCAACTGTAGGTCTCCTTCAGGGAAACTCCAGATGTCCATCTGTGTGTCTCAGCTCAGCTGGGCCTCTGACCGGATCTCACATCTGTTTGAGTTTGAAATGTGAGCACTGCAAGATAATGTTTTAACAAAAGTAAAGTACTAACCTCTGCTTCTTTCTCTTCTTCTCTTTTTTTTATTATGCTCTCCATGCATATGCTGTGTCCCCAGAGCACACTCAAGGTAAGATCATGACATTTTTTTTATTTGAAGTAGATAGGAAGATAGCTAAAGTGGTTTTAAACGAATTAGGATATGAAGCTCTTGATAATACATGAGAGTGAAATTATTAAGTTTTGATGAGGAGAGTGAAAGATGATGTTCAGCTTGTGTGTGTATGTGTGTGTGAGAGAGAAGGTTGAATATAGAACAGAACTTTTGGAACACTGGGTTCTGTTTCTGTCCACTTGAAATGTCCCATAATCGTTCTTGCTGATGTCATTCTGCAGTACCCCAGCACACACGCCTGCAGCACTACTCCATCTATCTATTCTCTCTCGTTAACCTTTGCATTGAAATGTGCACACCACTGTTTACACACAATCCACAGTCACACACACAAAAACATAAACCACTGAGGATATGCATAAATTATATATATATATATATTTTTTTTTTGTGTGTAAATAATTAGGTCGCAGGTGTAGGGAGCAGGTGGATTATATTTTCTGTGCGAGTTTAGCAGGTTAATGGATTATAGAGAGAATAGGGGTCAAGTAGGTTTATCACAACAGCTGATCACTAGATTACTACAATGTGTGTGGGTTTACATTTATGATTATATGCTATAGTTTGGTGACAACATTGGAAAAAATAAATATATATATCTACAGAAGTCAGCATACAATAATGTATGGCATTGTATGCCATCACCTTTCTCTCTCTTTGCCTATATACTGTATATATACACACGTACATGTGTGTGACTACAAACTGATTCTGTCAAATCATTCCTAAATCTGAAACAAATTTTATTAGAACTTGTATGAATACAACACGCAATAGACAACTAAATAACACTACAATACTGTACAAATCATGTACGATATAATAAATATTATAGCCTAGATTTGTAGTATGTGTGTGCGTGTGTGTTATCAGATTGATCTGCCTTTACTGAGTGGATTCTCTCCTGTCTTAACATTATGCCAGCTGCATTTTCATTTCCTCTGACTTGGAGTGTGAGAGAGAGGTGTGTGTGTGTGTGTGTTAGTGTGTGTGAGAGAACCTTGGTTTCTTTGTTTCACAACTGACTCACAAATGAAAATCTCTACCTGGTGGCGGATCAGTGTAATGTTTTATTGTGTGTGTTTTGGGTTTATTTAAATGTGGGTGTGGGTGTGTGTGTGTGTGTGTGTGTGTGTGTGTGTGT
>NW_015505281.1:524012-534399 GCF_001515645.1 Sinocyclocheilus grahami | reverse complement strand
ATGTTTGATTGATGTTTGAATGTTTTAGTGTGATGTTATTTATTTTTTAGATGTTGCCATCTCGGTCTGAAATTATTCCTTAATCTGATTCTCTCTTACTCTCTCTGTCCTTCCTTATAATTAGAATATGAATGCAGTTCAGATACCTGTAATGGTTTATTATTTGTATCTCTGTGTGTGATTACTGATTACCTTCAGCAAAGGTCACTGACCATCAGACTCACTGGTAATGACAATGTTAGTATAGATAGCATAAATATAAATAAATAGTATAATGCTAGTATGTGTGATAATATCTTTGTCATTGCCACTGAGATTGATGGTCAGTGACCAAGGTAATCAGAGCATTGGCTGTAATATGGGTTTAGCTGAGGTTGACAGTGAGGTTAACCTAACCCCCCCCCCCCCCCCCCCCCCCCCCCCCCCCCCCCCCCCCCCACCTAAAATAAATGATTGTCTGGACATTTCCAGTTATCATGAATGTGCATTCGCTGATAATCTGTTGGGTCTATAAATCTATAAAGGGTCTGGTCTAAAATGTCTCATACTTACTGTAGTTTTCGTGCTTTCTGTTAAACATGAATAAACTGCAGTACTGCAGTAAGCAGTGTTATTTTAAACATTATCAAGAAGACAGAAAAGCATTTCATTCATTCTGTCAGTTAATAATGAAGACTGATGTAACACATTGTGTTTAGCGTGCTTGTACTGTCGTTAGGGAATATGCAAGTTAGCTGTGACCTTGTGCTCTTCAGAATCACTCTGCCACACCATAAGTGTCGATATTTTCAGAATCGCTTTGGAGAGAGTCTTTATGGTGGATTCTGAATCATGCATTGTGTAGCTCAGGTGTTTTGAGGTTAATCTGGTCCAACACGCTTGCCGTGGTCCCGGTGGTGTTGATGTGTGCTGTTGTATTAGGCCTGTCAGCATAACCAGGGAGACAGTAATCCAACTACGAGCTTTCTAATGGGATTACAGAGGAAAGTCATCAGCTTTACAGTGGTCTGAAGGGGGAAATAACTTTACCCAGCATGCAAAAGACCTGCCATTCACACGTGCAATATACATACATTTACAGAGTCCATTGGGAGCCACTAAAAACTGTAACAATTAATGCTAGTTCATTTACTGACTAATTTGGTTCTCACACACTTCTTTTATCTTGTTTTCCTCTCACTCTTTCTCCACCTCTTAATCCCTGTTTAATTTCCCTTTATCTTTCTTTAATTCACTGACCCCATTCTTTCATGCTGCTTTTCTTTTTTTTCTTGTCCTTGTGACTGGTCCGCTCACTCTATTTCTCTTCTCCTTTTGCTGTTTTTGCTCCATTTTCATTGCTTCCTTTCGTCACTCTGTTAATCATGTCTCTCTCTCCCTGGCCTTGGATGTGTTGCTATTTTTACATGCATAGTTTAACTCACAGGCATTAATATTGATGATGCATTTGCTCTTTGCCCTTAAAGTTTTTTTTTTGGTCACTGTCATGGATTATTGTTATAATGCATATTTGGTTTTTGGGCTGAAAACTGCACCAGTGGGTTTTCAAATTTGCAGACTTTTCACATCTGCTGCAATTAAGTTTACAAAAACATTTACTTTCCAAGAAGCCTTTCCAGCAAGCTAGGAGGCTGAAATGTGTATATGTCTATATAAAGGTTTGGCATATTTAGAGCCTCTTAGTGTTGATGCTTTGACCTTTTATAAATGCTTTCCCAATAGTCTAGAAGTTTAAAACAGATATATGCTCATCTCAGATACATTTATAAAATCTATATATAGAATCAGAATCAATAACAATAATAATATTTTTAAAAAGACCAAAAAAATTAAATATGTTACAATACAGTAATATGGTACAATATTTACAAATGTAAAATAACAATGGTAAGTACACTAACAATGGTAAATACATGGTGGCCACATTGCTTGACTTAGGTGTCCTGGAAGATTAAATCTAAATATCTCATATCATACATTTCAGTGTTTAAGCTGGTATTACATGCATTTTTAACCCATATTTAATTCACATACGATAAACAATTGTTGTTTTTTTGCAACTGTAGGTCTCCTTCAGGGAAACTCCAGATGTCCATCTGTGTGTCTCAGCTCAGCTGGGCCTCTGACCGGATCTCACATCTGTTTGAGTTTGAAATGTGAGCACTTCCAGATAATGTTTTAACAAAAGTAAAGTACTAACCTCTGCTTCTTTCTCTTCTTCTCTTTTTTTTTATTATGCTCTCCATGCATATGCTGTGTCCCCAGAGCACACTCAAGGTAAGATCATGACATTTTTTTTATTTGAAGTAGATAGGAAGATAGCTAAAGTGGTTTTAAATGAATTAGGATATGAAGCTCTTGATAATGCATGAGACCAAGTGAAATTATTAAGTTTTGATGAGGAGAGTGAAAGATGATGTTCAGCTTATGTGTGTGTGAGAGAGAGAGAGAGAGAGAGAGAGAGAGAGAGAGAGAGAGAGAGGGATAGAGAAATGGAACGTCAGAAAGATTTCTGTCCACTTGAAATGTCCCATAATCGTTCTTGCTGATGTCATTCTGCAGTACCCCAGCACACACGCCTGCAGCACTACTCCATCTATCTATTCTCTCTCGTTAACCTTTGCATTGAAATGTGCACACCACTGTTTACACACAATCCACAGTCACACACACAAAAACATAAACCACTGAGGATATGCATAAATTATATATATATATATATATTTTTTTTTGTGTAAATAATTAGGTCGCAGGTGTAGGGAGCAGGTGGATTATATTTTCTGTGCGAGTTTAGCAGGTTAATGGATTATAGAGAGAATAGGGGTCAAGTAGGTTTATCACAACAGCTGATCACTAGATTACTACAATGTGTGTGGGTTTACATTTATGATTATATGCTATAGTTTGGTGACAACATTGGAAAAAATAAATATATATATCTACAGAAGTCAGCATACAATAATGTATGGCATTGTATGCCATCACCTTTCTCTCTCTTTGCCTATATACTGTATATATACACACGTACATGTGTGTGACTACAAACTGATTCTGTGAAATCATTCCTAAATCTGAAACAAATTTTATTAGAACTTGTATGAATACAACACGCAATAGACAACTAAATAACACTACAATACTGTACAAATCATGTACGATATAATAAATATTATAGCCTAGATTTGTAGTATGTGTGTGCATGTGTGTTATCAGATTGATCTGCCTTTACTGAGTGGATTCTCTCCTGTCTTAACATTATGCCAGCTGCATTTTCATTTCCTCTGACTTGGAGTGTGAGAGAGAGGTGTGTGTGTGTGTGTGTTAGTGTGTGTGAGAGAACCTTGGTTTCTTTGTTTCACAACTGACTCACAAATGAAAATCTCTACCTGGTGGCGGATCAGTGTAATGTTTTATTGTGTGTGTTTTGGGTTTATTTAAATGTGGGTGTGGGTGTGTGTGTGTGTGTGTGTGTGTGTGTGTGTGTGTGTGTGTGTGGGTGTGTGTTTGCACTAGCTTTTGTATACAAAACGTTGCGACCAGTTTTCACTTTAGCAGTGTTTGTCAATAAGTGATTCATTCTTTCTGTTCCAATATGTGTTAGTGTGTCAGAATTGATTTGGTTTAATAGGTGATGACCTATTTACAGCAGCTAGTGTGTATGTGTCTGTGTGTGTATTTGTGATTTATGCGTCATCTGTCCTTGTGAAACACCCTCTCCTCATCAATGGTTTCTGAGGGTGTGGCCCATACATCTGTGAACAAAACCAGACAAAATGTAAATCAATACTTGGACCTCATTGGTCGATTACTCTCTTGAGAGTCTGATAGACATAAATCTGCTTCAATCACCACTCTCACCAGCACAGCTGTGCACGGTAACACCTCGGCCAATCAAATAGCCAGGAGCATCAACCAACGTGTGCTTAACCAATCAGGTAATGAAATAGCTGTTGCAGTGCGTATCAGGAGCCAATCAGGGCTTTTGGTGAACAGCCAGTGCATCTTTCAGCAGAAGCTGTTTCATCACATGCTTTAGCCTTATTACCTAAAAAGCCTATTTATGGGATTGAAATGGATTTTATTTTTCATGCACAATCAAAAATAGTGAATTAGAGATGATTGAATTCTGGTGCAAATTTCAGATGTCACCTCTGATCCAAATTAGAGTTGGCTGTGGTGTGCCACACATTTCTATGGCTATCATTATTGTTAACGAATAAAATGTCATTTCTGTCCCTTTATTAAATGTATCAGTATTTGTTAAAGTGAAGCTTAGGTAGTGGGCATGTACAGTACTGTATGTGCCTGGCCTGGTTACTGTCTCTTTGACTGGCAGACTCGTCCTGCCCTGTCCCATTTCTGTCAGCGCAATTGTGTAAAGCAATCTGAGCACAGATTTAAAAATAAATGATTAAACACTAGTTGGATTAAAATTCTCTCAGTTTCATCTTTCTCATGATGTCATTCGCACTTGTGTGTGTGTTTGATGGCATCTGCTCAGTTAATATTAACACATGGTGGAATTAATTTGCTTTTGATTAAAAACGTATCAAAACCAGAATTTAATCTGAAATATTTGATTGCTTTCATTGCAATTAGAATGTGAAAGAAGAACAAAAAGACAGAGAGGGCAAAGGGATAAAATGGATTGTAAAATGTGTGTGGCCTGTGGGAGGGATGATTTTTCAGAAAACGGATATAAAACATAAAATATAGCTTATAACAGATCTAAGTGTTAGTCACAATTTCATCCAGCTTGTCTTCTTATTAATCTTACAAACAATTGAACTATTTCCTTCTCTTCACAGATTTGTCTATGACATTGAGAAGGCAGCTGCATTTGTCTCTTTCTAAGACACTGTAGTCTAGTCATATTTTGTGTGTCAGTACTAGATTTTTTTACTGAAAGATTATATTCTCTTAAAATCATGCTCTTAATCGGGAGAAAAGCATAATTTTGCAGCAGCTCCTCAACTAAGTACATACTGTCAGATGCCTGTGGGAGTATGTGTGCTCTCTTCTGTAGAAACGGCTCCACAAGAACCAGTACAGTATATATAAATGTTTATACATACATTTTTTTGTATCTACAAAAAAAACAGACTATTCAACAAAAAACTTTTGTTACATTTTGGTAAACTATTATAAAGAGAAACATTTTGGAATTTAGGAATAATGTGCACCAATGAATAATTCACATGAGCACCAGGAACATAAACTGGGTTAATTGTGATTCCATGCTGGGTACTTTTTCACTCTATTTTCACTCTTTTTCAATTGCTAGTAAATTTCACAAATAATTACAAAAGAAAAAGTAAGTGAACATGGCATTTTGAAGTAGAAAGACTGAAATTGTATTTTCTTATATACTCTCTCTCTCTCTATATATATATATATATATATATATATACTCCAATAATCTTTTTTGGTGTTATTTTGATCTACTGTATTTATATCACAAATGTCAGGTGTACCAGTACTGTAATCTGTTGAATGTTTAATGCGCAGTAGGGTGTGTTAGCAGTGTTTTTGGCTCGTAGCAGAAGCATGTTTGTGGGGGAGGTGACAGAAGTTAGCAGGACTTTATCTCTCTGCTGCTGTAGCAACACATCACTGCTTGAGCTGACCTGCTCTCCAGAACACATCGTGTGTGTGTGTGTGAGAGAGAGAGAAATGCAAAGAGACTCATTATAATTTCCTCATCCTGTCTGTCATATTAATGACTCCCTTTTAATGTTAATATTCATAAGATAATAATGAAACACTGTGATTTATAGCTCATTTGATCAATTGTCCCTAGTATCGCCCGCCTGCCTCACTCTCACTTAAAGGAGAATGGGGGCTCGGAAAAAGCCCCCTCCTGTTGTAATGCGGTTTCCGTGGCAACAGGCATACTCTGCCGAGTGTTCTTCTGCTGCCTGACAACATCACCCCTCCCTCTTTCTCCTCTCTCTCTTTCACAGGCATATACCTACATATACTGTGTGTGCCTATAGAGCCATACCTACCTTTTCTCTTACAAAATCCTGATTGTCTGATAAATATGCTGGTTTACACACCATCCTCTCTTTTTGTCTCTATAATTAATCAGATTACACTTTACCACATTTAGATATTAAAGACCCTTCCTCACACAGTCACACACATCTAGTTGCAGCCCCACCCTTGATGATATCACACACACTATCCAACCACCCCCTCTGGTGTTCATCATGCTTCCACGCATCCTCAGGCAATTTTTTATTTTTTTTGTCATGCATGCACACGCAGACACAGAGAGGTCAGATTCAGACTCTGGTTAATGAATATTCCATAGTATGATCAAATTCTGTATTATGCATTCAGTATGCTTCATTTCAATAATGTTTCTACACATACACGTTCAAGCATCACAGTTTTAATGCTCTATTATTGAACACTGAGAATTGATCCTAGGCTAATTTTAGTGCAAATTAAACAGCGGTTATTGAACCTATTAACTCAGTACACCTACAGTTTATGCTGTGTTGCCTGAACCATGTTTGAGTAATAGAAATAGTTGCTATAAGTAAGATTTCCTCTTTTTTTCTCTCCTGGTTTCATCATCAAGATTTTTTATTCTGGTCATCATTCACAATTCCACAATAACTATGTCATTTGACATTTTAACTGAAAAAGTTTTAGGATGAAGCCTTACCTTATTTTATTTTACCTACCTACTTTTTCTTTTTTTTCGTAATAAATGTTTTTCACTGTATTTAATCTGAGTAAAGCAAAACAAAAAAAAACTGGACTATGTTTATAATAAGTTAAGTTAATCACCTTATTTTTAAATGTGCAAAGTTCACTACAAACAAACTTATTCTTATCAGGGAGACTTTCTTTTTAATATTTGATCAAATAAAGAAAAGTGAAGTTAGTTCTGAGAAAAGATTCTGCAACATTTGAGGGCTGGCGCCATTGTTTATTTGCTATATTACTGTATTGTCTAAGACAACTTTTTATTAGACAACATTTTTTTAGTCTGGCCTTTGAAGTAGAGAAAGTTTGACTTGGGAACCTTTTATAAATGTTTGTTTACTTGTGTGTAATCTATATGTGTGTATTTTATTTTATCCTTAACTTGTGATTTAGATGTGCTATATAAATAAATGAAGTTGAAGTTGACTTGCTATTTCTGTGACCTAGTGTGATGTGCCTTCATATTTTTGTTACCAGTGCAGGAGATTATGATTATTAATATTTGAAATCATTTTGAGGGAATAGAAATAGGGCATAGGAGGCTGCCAGCAGAAGCTAATCCCTGGATTACACCGAATTTGAACGTAAATTCCATCTCTATTTATCTCTCTCTATCTCTCCCTCTGTCTCGCTCACACATCTTTGGGAAACATGTGGTGAAATATTTAGCAAGAATGCCCCACTTTTACATGATTTATTTCTCTCACATGCACACTCGTTAATAAATTGGCTCATTCATATAGAAAAACAAAGAAATTAGAAGATTATTTGTGTGTGAACTATAGTGACGATTCCATTGGTATTCTAAAATTCTACGTTTATGTATGTGTTTGCATGGTAGTGGTAAAAAAAAGCAGGATTACATACTGTAAGTGAAAAAAGTAATTTGGGAGAGAGGTGTGGATAGGCTTCTTTCAGTTTGTGTTCTTTTAAAATTCTTAGTTTAACCTTAATTGCATACTCATTGTGTATGTTTAATTATTTAAAAAGAAACCTTGTGCAGTACAGACACTTGCTTTTATATTTTGTAATTAAATACAATGACATCATACTTTTTCTTTAATATTATGACATTACGATCCAAATAATGTTTAACTGCAACACAAAAACAAACATTTTGCTCTGCACTATTCAGATGTTTTTAAATACATTTTGTTTGCTTGTTTTTCATCTACAGAAAGTCTAACCAGTTTGACAGACTCTATCCTTCAATTTAAATGACATTGAAGAGGACAATTAATAACCATTTATATGAGTTAGTAACTTAAAGCTGAAGTGCGTATTTTCTTTTTAAAAAGACTTTATCCTGTTCTAATTTAATATGTGGTGACACCTATTCATAAGGGCAGATTTTCTTTTAAAAGTGGGGGGGACAGCTGTCAGGTGATGTGACCCTCAAAGGCAAACAAATTATGTATATAATGTACAAAGTAAGTACATTCATGTAACCTATTTTTGTGATATCATACTCAAATTTGAAAAATAACTACAGGACTTGGGACTTTGAGACCACTGTGGGCGTCTATACGTTATTTTTATGAAATAAAGATATTTTATGCACAATATTTCAGTTACACTACACTTGAACAATAACTTTTATCTTAATTCTTAACAGTTGGACAAAAAAGTGTCTTTCAGAAAAGACAACAAATGTGTTTAAAGCTTAAAGGGTACAGGAACTACAAACAATTTAGTGTGGACATGGTTTGTAAGTAGTCCCAATTAAAGGGGTCATATGATGCGATTTCAATTTTTCCTTTCTCTTTGGAGTGTTACAAGCTCTTGGTGCATAAAGAAGATCTGTAAATTTGCAAAGACTAAAGTCTCAAATCCAAAGAGATTCTTTATAAAAGTTAAGAGTCAACCACGCCTACCTAAAACGGCACGTTCTAACATGCCCCCACATGTCTACGCCACGATGTGGGAAGATTTGCATAACGCCGCCCAAATGTTCACGCAAAGAAAGAAGGCGTAACTTTTATTCTCGCTGTAGTATTGTTGTTGCTGCCGCCGCCATGTCGTGAAGGCGCTGTTTCTCGTTGCGAAAGCGAAACTACTTTGGTTGGCCTTCCAAAAGAGGATGATATCCGCTTCGTCATGCCTGGAGCTGATCCGTGCTGGTCGCTGAGGAAATACTTCAGCTTCATGCTGTGGATCGCCGGATCGGCTTTCACTGTGGACGAAGCGGAGTCCAGCCCGGGGTCGTCACATGTGGTTGCCTCAAGCCCGCCGGACGCTCCTTCGTCGAAACCAGCCGGCCTCCGCATGCTCTAGTCCGCCCGTCACTCTAGGCCTCCGGCCTCCGCTCACTCAAGGCCGCGGTGTGTGACGCTGTTTCGTTGTGAAAGCGAAACTACTTTGTTTGGCCTTCCAAAAGAGGACACGACTAGAAATCAGTGGTTAAGTTGTATTTACAACACTGTTCCAGAACAGTTCAACCCAAATATTCAGATGTGTGCAGCACATTTAATGGAGGACTGTTTCCTGATCCTGGTAGAGTAGACTACAATGCCGGCTGTTCTGACTCACAGACTGTAAGTACGTTTTTTATATTTAAAGAATTTGCCACTGACGATTCAAACGCGAGTTTTTTGGGCAGTGTAGAGTAGCACTTGTTGTTTGTAATTAATCACAAATGCAGACGTGGTTGCAATGCGTAAAAAGATTGAAATAAATAAATGTTTATACGCATTTCACCCCTAAAATGTCAGGCCCTGTCACAGACAAATTTGTATATGTTAAAAAGGTTTCCTAATGAATTTCTTTGATACAAATAGCATTTTCTTATTGGTCACATGTCCCTGATTGTATCTAACATGGTTTTGTAATTTCTATAAGGAATATAAGCAACTTGTCGGTCAACTGTAGTACACAAAATCACAGAATACCCCGCCAGGCTCTCGTATAGTTGTAAAAAAACTGCCTTTACATAGGAGATTTTTTCAAAAACATAGTAGTGGATATATACTCCAACTTTCATCTACACAGTTACAGAGATTAATTCATCAATATTTCCTCAAATATTACATTTTTATAACACCATATCCTGTGTGACAGGACTGACCGAGGCGTGACAGGACTGACTTTATGGATTTTGTTGATGCAGAAAAAGTTACGTTTTGTGTTCTTTATTTAAGTTTTGATAAGCATTCCTATTTTAAATTATTATTATAATTTTAATGTTAATGTAATATTAGACAATGGTAAAGTTCAGCCAAGGACATATTATAAGGGCCTAATTCATTAGAATATGACTGACAAATTAATAAACTAATTTCATTTTATTTCAATATAAAAACATATTTCATTTAACAATTTATTAAAATTCCATTTAACAATAACATGGCCAGATACAAAAAAAATAACCAACTAGAATTGCACAATGGTACAAACACAGACAGGAGTGAAAACAAAGTTGTAATGGTACTACTAATATGTTAAAGGGGTCATATGATGCTGCTAAAAAGAACATTATTTTGTGTATTTGGTGTAATGAAATGTGTTTATGCGGTTTAAAGTAAAAAAAACTCATTATTTTCCACATACTGTACATTATTGTTTCTCCTCTATGCCCCGCCTTTTTGAAACGCAAAAACACGGTCGAGAACGGCGCGCCCAGCGGATCCGACGAATGAGCGGCAACCACATGTGACGGACCCCGGGCTGG
>NW_015505281.1:510286-523814 GCF_001515645.1 Sinocyclocheilus grahami | reverse complement strand
TGAACATTTGGGCGGCGTTATGCAAATCTTCCCACATAGTGAGGTAGATATGTGGGGGCATGTTATATTATATAACCTAATGAATTACATATTCCTTTACAGAACAACTTACAGAAATCAACGATCAGTCAGTTTTAGACATTTTTTGGATGTGATACTTTTTATTCACTGTAACAAGTCAAGGACAGATAATGTACATTTCTGGTAGAATGACCCAGGGGCGTAACAGTTCCGTCACACGCTTGAGGTATTCGGCCAATCACAATGCACTGGATAGCTGGCCAATCAGAGCACACCTCGCTTTTCAGACCGATGAGCTTTGTAAAAATCGACGTGTTTCAGAAAGGCGGGGCATAGAGGAGAAACAATAATGTACAGTATGTGGAAAATAATGTGGGGTGTTTTTTTTTTACCTTAATAAACACATTTCATTACACCAAATACACAAAATTATGTTCTTTTTAGCAGCATCATATGACCCCTTCAAGAAAACACTGCCGTAAAATAGTCCTCTTTTTTCAGACATATCTCACCTGTATACATTTTGGAGAGGTCGAGCAACTGTCCTCCCCTCTCTCTGTCAGTGACGCAACAGCCTGCCTTTCCTACAGACCAGTTAAAATTTAGGACATTAATTAAAGTACTAAAATATAAGTATGATGAGTTAAGTATTCAGCGGTGCCACCACGTAGACACGCCCCTGTCTATTATCACTTTATTATTATTATTGTAAATATTATTATTTATTATGAATATTAATATTATGTATTTATTTATTGTAACATTTCATATTTATTCTTAGCATCTTACATCAGCAAGAGAGTAAGAGCCAACCTGTGAAGTAATAATTAAACCTCCCTGTAGAGAAAAAATATTTTGTTTAGGTACAAAGGTAGGCTAAGGTTGTTTGAAAACAATTTTTATTTATGTAATTCTGTTTGGTGATATTTGGGTTGGAGAAAATACACACAGATTTAAAATGGTTAATTGATTTACCAGGTGATTTTTAAAATGTATTCCTGCCATTAGTTCTTCAGCTAATGTTTAACAGAGAATGTTACAGAATACCAGAAGTTTACAAAATGCAAGAAAAGGGGTTATCTTTACAATTTCCACATTCGATTTGATTTGTAAGAGTTTAAAAGTAAACAGTAAACTTTATTTCTTGACTATACAAATGAAATCAGGAGACAGAGGAGAATTTCTCAGGTGACAGCTTTTCACAAGTTACTTGCAAAACTTTTGTCTAATTTAATTATATTTTGTTTTATGTAAGGTTCTAGAAATTAAAATATTAAACTGAAAATCCTGAAACCTGACATAAAAATTCAGACTCGACAGTGGCTGTTTTATAGTTTACATTTAAAAATTGTCAATAGACTGATCATAGACTATGTTCAGCAATGTTATAAATGTTTTGCTTAGAGTATGTTGTGATTAAAATGTCTTTATAAGGATGCATGGCCATTGTGAGATTTTTACACAGAAATGTATTTGACTGTTGTAGGTAAAAGTTATGAAAAATAGGGTGACATTTGTTGTCAGACCACAAATTGTTGTCTACATGAAATTGTAAAGAGTAAAACAAATGATTTTGTCTTGGTAATATAAAATAAGAGAAAAGTGTTTAGTTTCAGTAGTACCCGAATAAAGTACAAATTCCTCAAATTAATACTTATATATTGGTTCAACTGCTCAAGTGTTTTAAACCCCTGTAGCTTTTACAGTGAATCATAAACTGCAGTTAATGTAGAGGCCACTATGTGTTACTCTTGTTCCACTAGCTGTATTAAAGGCGTGTCTCTCCTCCTCCTCCTAATCATGACCAGCCCCCCTCTCTCTCTTTGCTCTCTCTGATTCTCTCACCCTCTCCTTCATGTATCTCTTGTATTACACCTCTTCACTATAGAACGTCGGGTTCAGATGTGAAAACACATCTAGCCATTTATGGAATATTGTATGCGGATTTGGACTGGCTTTGAGGATTTTTGACGGATGCAAAACTTCCATGCTTTTGGATTATTGTCGCTATGGGTTTGTCCTGAGGATTGAAAAGGGATCTTTGGCGGTTTTCTTTTGTCTTTGGTAGACCGAAACGGATCCTTTACTCAACTGAAATTAAACTCTTTCATCCATTTTTGATACCAATTTTCGGAATTATTGTGGAGAAAAAATAAGCAAACATGTTTATATCTACACAGAGGCATTTATTAGCCTGTTTCTCATTTGCTTTGACCTGTCATTTCTTGGAGGCTGTAACCGGACAGATCTCATACAGTGTATCGGAGGAGGTGATACAGGGAACCACAGTTGGTAATATAGCTAAAGACATTAACCTTTCAGTAAAAAATCTGCAATCCAGGGGCTTTCGCATCGTGTCAGGTTCTAAAAAGCAGTATTTTAGTGTAAATATTGAGACGGGCTCTTTGCAGGTGAGAGAAAGGATCGATCGAGAGGAGCTTTGCGCAGGCCTAATCTCGTGCTCCGTTAATCTGGAAGCCGTAGTGAACGATCCACTACAACTATACCGGGTAAGAATAAACATTCTTGATATTAATGACAACTCTCCAGTGTTTCCTATGAGCTCTGTAGTGATTAATGTTAGTGAAAGCACCGCGCCCGGTGTGCGCTTTCCACTAGAAAGCGCGCATGACGCAGACATTGGAGTGAATTCAGTAAAAACCTATAAGCTTACATCTAATGATTATCTCACTTTAGATGTACAAACTCATAGTGATAAGACGATCTCGGCTGAGTTAGTGCTTCAGAAGGCTTTGGACAGAGAGAAGACTCCGCGACTCGAGTTCACAGTGACTGCGGTTGATGGCGGATCGCCTGCCAGGACTGGTACCATAATGATCGAATTTAATGTGATCGATACAAACGACAACGCTCCAGTTTTTAATAAACCATTATATAAAGTCTCCATAGCCGAGCACGCGCCAATTGGCACCACAGTAACCAGACTACAAGCTCGCGATCTAGATGAAGGATTGAATGCGGAGATAGTTTACTCCTTTATAAATCGAACACCCCAGAATATTTTGGAGAAGTTCGAAATTGACGCGCAAAGTGGAGATGTCAGAATTAAGGGTGATATTGATTATGAGGAGAACGCCGCTTTTGAAATTAGAGTTCAAGCCACCGATAAAGGTCAAGTGACTATGTCAGGTCATACTAAGCTTTTAATAGAGGTGCTAGACATTAATGATAACCCTCCAGATGTGAGTGTAACATCACTTCTTAGCCCAGTAGAGGAAAATGCTGGAAAGGGAACAGTAATTGCCCTGATGACGGTATCAGATCCAGACTCGGGTAAAAACGGAGCAGTGCGCGTTCGCCTTGCCAACTCAAATCCATTTAAATTACAGTCAGCCTTTCAGAACTACTATTCATTGGTTTTAGATGGCGTGCTGGATCGGGAAAACGTCACTGAGTATAACATTACAGTCATTGCTGAAGACGAAGGGTCACCGCCAATGTCCAGAGCTAAAGTAATACAAGTGCAGGTCTCTGATGTGAATGACAATGCGCCTCGCTTCCCAAATTCTGTAGTTTATGCATATCTGCGCGAAAACAGCAAAGTGGGGTCCATTATATCCACAGTGACGGCCTCTGACGCGGACATCATGGAGAATGCATATATAACATACTCTTTACTGCAAACCTCTGTCACTGGTACACCTGTTGCAGCGCTCCTTAAAGTAAACTCATTGACAGGAGAAATCGAGAGCATGCAGTCGTTTAACTATGAGGAAATCAAAACGTTTGAGTTTAAAGTTGAGGCCACAGACTCTGGTGTTCCTCCGCTCAGCAGTACCGTGTCTGTCAATGTTTTTATCCTGGATGAGAATGACAACAGTCCCGGGATTCTCGCGCCCTATTCCGAGCTCGGCTCCGTTAACACCGAGAACGTTCCCTATTCTGCTGATGCGGGCTACTTTGTGGCCAAGATCAGGGCTGTAGATGCAGATTCTGGTTACAATGCGCTGCTGTCTTACCACATCTCTGAACCCAAAGGAAACAATCTGTTCCGAATCGGAACCAGCAGCGGGGAGATCAGGACTAAGAGGAGAATGAGTGACAATGACCTGAAAACTCACCCGTTGGTCATTTTGGTTTGTGATAACGGAGAGCCCTCACTGTCAGCGACTGTGTCTATTGATGTTGTGGTTGTTGAAAGCGCAGGTGACCTCAAGACTCCATTCAGACACGCGCCGATAAAGGAGGAGAGTTTCTCGGATTTAAATCTGTATTTGCTGATCGCCATTGTGTGCGTGTCCGTCATCTTTTTCCTGAGTCTCATCAGTTTGATAGCTGTAAAATGCCACAGGACAGACAGCAGTTTGGGCAGGTACAGCGCCCCGATGATCACCACTCACCCTGACGGGAGCTGGTCTTACTCCAAATCTACTCAGCAGTATGACGTGTGTTTTAGCTCCGACACACTGAAGAGTGACGTAGTGGTTTTCCCTGCGCCATTTCCTCCTGCAGATGCAGAACTAATCAGTATTAATGGAGGAGACACTTTTACCAGAACACAAACACTTCCTAATAAAGAAAAGGTAAGAGATTAAATTATTTTAAGTGCGATTATTTGTTTTCGTTTTGTAAAATTAGTGTGACTTCTGGTGTTTCTCCTGACCTATTTTTTATTTTTCTTGCTGAAGTAAACAGACGTATTGCAATTGCTTAATATATTATTATTTCTATACATAAAAACAACTTTTAGCGCTTTTGTGGAGCTGTCCGTGGTTCTGAACTGGTCGTGGTCTTTTTGATGAACATCGCTGCAACTACTTATGTTTCTCCTGTAATGCTAAATGTGTTTATTTATTGTGCTAAATGTGAAATGATAGCTATACTGTACGAATGAATAATTGTAATGCGCATAGTTTTAAATTATTTTATGATAGTACGTATATATTTATTAATTTAATAATTTAGTTATACAAAGTCATCCTTGCAGTAATCTAAGGGAGTTGAATATTAGAACTGCATGTTTCTCATAGAGAAATCTAGTTAAGTCTTAAAAGTATATCTTGAGATGAAAGATGAATAAAGAATATGCTAATGCATGTTAGTTTCTGTTTTGATGACGAAAATGTCCCCATATCCTCTCATATATTTAACACACCGAAGAATCTAAATATTTACCTATAGAATTAGTAAAAAAAAAAAAAAAGACAAATAACTGCAATTCGGTATGATGAACTGTTTGTGATATTATTAAGGTTTTTGGTGGATATTAAGTCATAAATCCGCGTGGTGTCACTATAGCCCGTTGAATCTCGAACTGTGTACCGTGTCTGGAAGCCCCTCCCGGTTTTAGTGGGGAGGAGATTTCACAGGGCTTTGTTTCATGCAGACTGGACGTATAAGAGAGTGTCCGAAGGCCTCGTGTTTTCTCGTCCCTAAAATGGAATATTGTCTAATATTTCTTTATTCGCATTGATGAACTCGGAATACCGTCTGTTATTTCGTGGATCGTTTCACGGGATTCATTGGATGTAATTATGTTCTCGCCGTCCAGAAGGAAATCTATTGTGGCCTGTATTGTGCTCGTTGTTTTAGAGTGTTGTTGGGACGCGGTGTCAGGGCAGCTCTCTTATTCTGTTTCAGAGGAGGTGAATCCGGGAACATCAGTGGGAAATATCGCTAAGGATCTAAACCTTAATGTTCAGGAACTGGAGTCGCGCATGTTTCAGATTGTCACGGGATCCAAGAAAAAATATTTCGAGGTAAATCTAAAAACTGGATTTCTTTATGTGAGCGAAAGCATAGACCGAGAGGAGCTTTGTGCCAAAGCACCTAAGTGTACTCTCAGTGTAGAAGCGGTTATCAACAATCCACTGAAGCTTTATCAAATAGAAATCAATATTCTGGATGTTAACGACAATTCTCCGTCTTTTAGTGAGAAATCACAAACCCTAGATATTGCGGAGAACACACTGCCTGGTGTTAGATTCCCTCTCCATCACGCTACAGACGCAGATGTTGGGAAAAATTCAATAAATACTTACAAACTTAGCTCGAACGAGTATTTTTCTTTAGCTGTGCACAAAGGAGGAGATCAGAGTGTGTCTGCTGAGTTAGTGCTGCAGAAAGCTTTAGATCGAGAGAAACAGCCTGTGATCCAGCTCACATTGACCGCTGTAGACGGAGGAACACCCTCTAAGACAGGCACATCTCTTATGATAATTAAAGTTTTAGATATTAATGATAATGCTCCTGCTTTCAGTAAGCCCTTGTATAAAACAACCGTTTTTGAAAATGTGGCTATTGGAACGACAATTGCTGTGCTAAATGCCACAGACTTTGATGAGGGTAGTAATAGTGATATTGTTTATTCTATAATTAAAAGAGATCAAAATAAAATTCTACAGATTTTTGATATTGACCCGAATGCTGGTGTTATCACAGTTAAAGGCAATATAGATTTCGAGGAGAACAATGCATTTGAGATCCGCGCACAGGCCAGTGATAAAGGACAGCCTCCGATGTCCACGCACTGCAAAGTCCTGGTGGAGGTGCTGGATATTAATGACAATCAGCCAGAGATAACCGTGACGTCACTCCTCAGTACAGTGAAAGAGGACGCCAGTATTGGCACTGCTATCGCTCTCGTGTCAGTGATTGACAGGGACGACGGCAAAAACGGTATGGTTAATTGCTTTGTGTCAAAAAAAGTGTTTTTTAAACTTGAGACGAATTACAAAAATTATTATTCTCTAGTGGTGTGAAGAGTGACGTAGTGGTTTTCCCTGCGCCATTTCCGCCTGCAGATGCAGAACTGATCAGTATTAATGGAGGAGACACATTTACCAGAACACAAACCCTTCCTAATAAAGAAAAGGTAAGAGATTAAAGGATTTTAATTGCGATTATTTGTTTTCGTTTTGTAAAATTAGTGTGACTTCTGGTGTTTCCTCTCATTGACCTCTTTTTATTGGCAGACAATTACACGTTTCTGAGACTTAAAATGTTGAAAGTGGCTACACTTTTTTTTTGCTGAAGTAAACAGACTTATTGCAATTGCTTATTATATTATTATTGCTATACATAAAAACAACTTTTAGCGCTTTTGTGGAGCTGTCCGTGGTCTTTTTGATGAACATCGCTGCAACTACTTATGTTTCTCCTGTAATGCTAAATGTGTTTATTTATTTATTGTGCTAAATGTGAAATGATAGCTATACTGTACGAATGAATAATTGTAATGCGCATAGTTTTAAATTATTTTATGATAGTACGTATATATTTATTAATTTAATAATTTAGTTATACAAAGTCATCCTTGCAGTAATCTAAGGGAGTTGAATATTAGAACTGCATGTTTCTCATAGAGAAATCTAGTTAAGTCTTAAAAGTATATCTTGAGATGAAAGATGAATAAAGAATATGCTAATGCATGTTAGTTTCTGTTTTGATGACGAAAATGTCCCCATATCCTCTCATATATTTAACACACCGAAGAATCTAAATATTTACCTATAGAATTAGTAAAAAAAAAAAAAAAGAAAAATAACTGCAATTCGGTATGATGAACTGTTTATGTGTGATATTATCACGTTTTTTTATGGAAATTTATTCATAAATCCGCGTGGTGTCACTATAGCCCGTTGAATCTCGAACTGTGTACCGTGTCTGGAAGCCCCTCCCGGTTTTAGTGGGGAGGAGATTTCACAGGGCTTTGTTTCATGCAGACTGGACGTATAAGAGAGTGTCCGAAGGCCTCGTGTTTTCTCGTCCCTAAAATGGAATATGGTCTAATATTTCTTTATTCGCATTGATGAACTCGGAATACCGTCTGTTATTTCGTGGATCGTTTCACGGGATTCATTGGATGTAATTATGTTTTCGCCGTCCAGAAGGAAATCTATTGTGGCCTGTATTGTGCTCGTTGTTTTAGAGTGTTGTTGGGACGCGGTGTCAGGGCAGCTCTCTTATTCTGTTTCAGAGGAGGTGAATCCGGGAACATCAGTGGGAAATATCGCTAAGGATCTAAACCTTAATGTTCAGGAACTGGAGTCGCGCATGTTTCAGATTGTCACGGGATCCAAGAAAAAATATTTCGAGGTAAATCTAAAAACTGGATTTCTTTATGTGAGCGAAAGCATAGACCGAGAGGAGCTTTGTGCCAAAGCACCTAAGTGTACTCTCAGTGTAGAAGCGGTTATCAACAATCCACTGAAGCTTTATCAAATAGAAATCAATATTCTGGATGTTAACGACAATTCTCCGTCTTTTAGTGAGAAATCACAAACGTTAGACATTGCTGAAAGCACCCTGTCTGGTGTTAGATTCTCTCTCCATCACGCTACAGACGCAGATGTTGGGAAAAATTCAATAAATACTTACAAACTTAGCTCGAACGAGTATTTTTCTTTAGCTGTGCACAAAGGAGGAGATCAGAGTGTGTCTGCTGAGTTAGTGCTGCAGAAAGCTTTAGATCGAGAGAAACAGCCTGTGATCCAGCTCACATTGACCGCTGTAGACGGAGGAACACCCTCTAAGACAGGCACATCTCTTATGATAATTAAAGTTTTAGATATTAATGATAATACTCCCGTTTTTAGCAAGCCGTTGTATAAAACGACTGTTTTTGAAAATGTGGCTATTGGAACGACAATTGCTGTGCTAAATGCCACAGACTTCGATGAGGGTAGTAATAGTGATATTGTTTATTCTATAATTAAAAGAGATCAAAATAAAGTTCTACAGATTTTTGATATTGACCCGAATGCTGGTGTTATCACAGTTAAAGGCAATATAGATTTCGAGGAGAACAATGCATTTGAGATCCGCGCACAGGCCAGTGATAAAGGACAGCCTCCGATGTCCACGCACTGCAAAGTCCTGGTGGTATTTTAATTAAAAGCGAGTAAAACGCTATTTTGTTTGCTGTGGTTTAGAGCTGTTGTTTCTTTTTCTTACACACACACACACACACACACACACACATATACACACACGCTCACTGAGGGAAAAAATAAGTATGAACCATTGCCCTTTTCTCCTTAAAAAAACTATTTCTGTTGCCTATAGGTTTAAAATGCATTTTTTCGTCTTTGGCACTGACGCATTCTGTCCATGGTGCTGAAAACGCTAACGTCTAAATACATTTAAAACCTTTTTTATATTGTTGGCAATTACTTTCTTTGATTCTAATTTACATTTCAAAATGAGCTACATCTTTTAATTTTCATTTGGTGTGTGCCCCTTTCTTGTCCCCCTAAAAGTTTGTACTGTCCATGGTGCTGATAGCGTTGACCATGAATAACATTTCGATAATGCATTTTACACCGACTGCTTGATTTATTTGATAGTGTTAATTGTTTGCTTTTGTTCAGTAATTTTGTTTTGCGTGTTTTTAAATGCAGTATGTAAAGTACATGAGCGATTGTGTTTATGGGCTTTTTAAAACTCGGGTCACACTGATTTTCCCATGAATAAATATTAGTTTAGTAATCAAATATAAATTATTAATTTTAAATTATTTTACAATTATTTATTGTTTTCTTCTCCCTCCAGTTTACTGGTTTATTCTTTCTGCATTTGGACGTTTGAGTGTTAAAAAAAAGTTCATTGCACTTCAAATATATTCAATATATAATTTTCTATTCCGTACTACCTATGTATATCCAGAAGGTGTCATCAGCGACCTGCGCTAAAATGGTCTTATTTTTTTTATTCTCTGCTAGACTCCTCCCAGTTTTGGGGCAGGGCGTTTGGGCTGGAGCAGTGCTTTGTTCTTGAAAAGCCACAATAGAGATTTTCTGATTCGCAGAGCAGACCGTAGTTTATTTTACTACAACGGTGTATGTATGTTTTTAGTTTTTCTGTGGATGTGACGCTGACGGATCATGGCGAATTCACTAAAGGAACGAAATATTTTGTGGATATTTGTGACTGTATTTTATCTCCTTTCGAATATATCTTCCGGGCAGATTGTGTATTCTGTATTGGAGGAGGCCAGTCCGGGGACTACAGTTGGCAATATAGTAAAAGATTTAAACCTTAATTTGCAAGAACTGGAAAACCGTGGATTTCAGATTGCTTCTGGGCCCAACAAGAGGTATTTTGATGTAAATATGAAAACGGGAATACTTCACATTAAAGACAAAGTAGAGAGAGAGGAGCTATGTGAACGTAGCTTAAGATGTACTTTAGAATTGGAAGCCATTGTTAATATGCCATTAAACATGTATCGATTTGAAGTAAATGTATTGGATATAAACGACAATTCTCCTACATTTCACTCTTCATCTTTACAATTAAATGTATCTGAAGCGGCATTTATAGGGGAAAGGTATGCATTACCAAATGCGTTTGACGCGGATGTGGGCAGTAATTCGGTAAAGAGCTACAAACTGAGTCAAAACGAACATTTTTCTCTCGATGTTCAGAGCGGAGGAGAGCAAAGTGTGTCTGCTGAATTGGTGCTGCAGAAAGCTTTAGATCGAGAAAAACAGCCGGTGATCCAGCTCACATTGACCGCTGTAGACGGAGGAAAACCTCCAAGATCAGGAGCAATAAATATAATTGTTAATATCATAGATGTGAACGATAATATTCCTGTTTTCACAAAGTCACTTTACAAAGCGCGAATTCCAGAAAATGCTTCCACTGGAACTTCCGTCATCACTGTAAACGCGAGAGATGCAGACGTTGGTCTAAACGGAGAAATTGCCTATTCCTTTATTAAACATGTTAATGATAGAAATATCGAGTCATTCGCAATCAATCAAATATCTGGTGAAATAACAGTTCATGGTAAATTAGACCACGAGTCAAACAATGCTATAGAAATTCGGGTTCAAGCGAGAGACAAAGGCTCGACACCAAGAGTAGCTCATTGTAAAGTATTGGTCGAAATATTGGACGTTAACGACAATATTCCTGAAATATCTGTAACTTCTCTTGTTAATGTTGTGAAGGAGGGTTCACCAAAGGGGACAATGGTCGGTCTAATTACAGTAAAAGATGATGATTCTGGCGAAAATGGATCTGTAAAACTGAAAATAACTGACCCCCTTCCGTTTCTATTACAAAACACTTATAAGAATAAATATTCTCTGGTTGTAGACGGTCCTTTAGACAGAGAGAGCCAATCAGAGTATAACGTGACTATCACAGCTTCTGATGAAGGCACTCCGCCTCTCTCTAGCACCAGTGTCATTACTGTACACGTTTCTGATGTGAATGACAACGCGCCGCGCTTTCCAGAGCCCGTCATTAATGTTTATGTGAAAGAGAACAGTCAGATTGGAGCTGTTATTCATACTGTATCTGCTTTTGATCCTGATGTAGGTGATAATGCTCGGATAACATATTATTTACTAGAAAGCTCGAAAAGCGGCCCAGTAACATCCATGATCAACATAAACTCTGACAGTGGAGATATACGCAGTTTACAGTCGTTTAACTATGAAGAGATAAAAACGTTTGTGATCCGGGAACCACAGTGGGAAATATAGCGAAGGATTTGAACCTAAATCTTCAAGAATTAGAGCATCGTAGGTTCCAGATCGTTTCAGGCCCAAACAAAAGGTATGTCAGTGTTAATTTAAAAAGTGGTGTTCTTCTCGTCAAAGAGAGAATAGACAGGGAACGGTTATGCGGAAGGAGCAGCAAATGCTCTCTGGAATTAGAAGCTATTGTTAACTCTCCCTTAAACATGTATCGACTTGAGGTGAATGTTGTAGACATAAACGATAATATTCCTACTTTTAAGTCACCAAAGACAGAGTTAAATATCGCAGAATCAGCCTTCCCGGGTGAGAGATTTACATTACCAAGTGCGTTTGACGCGGACGTGGGCAGTAATTCGGTGAAGAGCTACAAGCTGAGTCCGAATGAACATTTTTCTCTGGATGTTCAAAGCGGAGGAGAACAGAGTGTGTCGGCTGAATTAGTGCTGCAAAAAGCTTTAGACCGAGAGAAACAGCCTGTTATTCAGCTCATATTGACCGCTGTAGACGGAGGAAAACCTCCAAAATCCGGAACAACACAAATTATTATTAATGTGGAGGATGCAAACGATAATATCCCTGTATTTAGTAAATCTCTTTACAAAACAAGAATTATGGAAAATGCGCACCCTGGCACTTCTGTTGTCACTGTCCATGCTAGTGACGCTGACGAGGGTTTGAATGGAGAAATAGTTTATTCATTTATACGCAGTGATGACGATGACAATATTGCCAACGCTTTTACTATTGATTCTGTCAGTGGCATAATTTCTATTAAAGGGAATATTGATTACGAAGCAAGGAATGCCGTAGAAATTCGTGTCCAAGCAAAAGATAAAGGCCCGAAACCTAGGGCTGCTCATTGTAAAGTATTAGTTGAAATTGTTGATGTTAATGATAATGTACCTGCCATTTCCGTAACATCTCTTGCTGAAACAGTGAGAGAGGACGCTGCTGCTGGTACAATGGTGGGATTGATCACCGTGAAAGACGAAGACGCGGGAAAAAACGGTGCCGTTGTAATTAAGATACAGTATTCTGCACCCTTTCGTATACAGAATACTTATAAGAATAAATATTCTCTGGTTGTAGACGGTCCGTTGGACAGAGAGCGCGCGTCTGAGTATAACGTGACTATCACAGCTACTGATGAAGGCACTCCGCCTCTCTCTAGCACCAGTGTCATTACTGTACACGTTTCTGATGTGAATGACAACGCGCCGCGCTTTCCAGAGCCCGTCATTAATGTTTATGTGAAAGAGAACAGTCAGATTGGAGCTGTTATTCATACTGTATCTGCTTTTGATCCTGATGTAGGTGATAATGCTCGGATAACATATTATTTACTAGAAAGCTCGAAAAGCGGCCCAGTAACATCCATGATCAACATAAACTCTGACAGTGGAGATATACATAGTTTACAGTCTTTTAACTATGAGGAGATAAAAAAGTTTGAGTTTAAAGTTCAGGCCACAGACTCTGGTGTTCCTCCGCTCAGCAGTAACGTGACTGTCAATGTTTTTATCCTGGATGAGAATGACAACAGTCCCGGGATTCTCGCGCCCTATTCCGAGCTCGGTTCCGTTAACACGGAGAACATCCCCTATTCTGCTGATGCGGGCTACTTTGTGGCCAAGATCAGGGCTGTAGATGCAGATTCTGGTTACAATGCGCTGCTGTCTTACCACATCTCTGAACCCAAAGGAAACAATCTGTTCCGAATCGGAACCAGCAGCGGGGAGATCAGGACTAAGAGGAGAATGAGTGACAATGACCTGAAAACTCACCCGCTGGTCATTTTGGTTTGTGATAACGGAGAGCCCTCACTGTCAGCGACTGTGTCTATTGATGTTGTGGTTGTTGAAAGCGCAGGTGACGACAAGACCACATTCAGACACGCGCCGATAAAAGAGGAGAGTTTCTCGGATTTAAATCTGTATTTGCTGATCGCCATTGTGTGCGTGTCCGTCATCTTTTTACTGAGTCTCATCAGTTTGATGGCTGTGAAATGCCACAGGACAGACAGGAGTTTGGGCAGGTACAGCGCCCCGATG
>NW_015505281.1:506165-507715 GCF_001515645.1 Sinocyclocheilus grahami | reverse complement strand
AAAGTTCAGGCCACAGACTCTGGTGTTCCTCCGCTCAGCAGTAACGTGACTGTCAATGTTTTTATCCTGGATGAGAATGACAACAGTCCCGGGATTCTCGCGCCCTATTCCGAGCTCGGTTCCGTTAACACAGAGAACATCCCCTATTCTGCTGATGCGGGCTACTTTGTGGCCAAGATCAGGGCTGTAGATGCAGATTCTGGTTACAATGCGCTGCTGTCTTACCACATCTCTGAACCCAAAGGAAACAATCTGTTCCGAATCGGAACCAGCAGCGGGGAGATCAGGACTAAGAGGAGAATGAGTGACAATGACCTGAAAACTCACCCGCTGGTCATTTTGGTTTGTGATAACGGAGAGCCCTCACTGTCAGCGACTGTGTCTATTGATGTTGTGGTTGTTGAAAGCGCAGGTGACGGCAAGACTCCATTCAGACACGCGCCGATAAAGGAGGAGAGTTTCTCGGATTTAAATCTGTATTTGCTGATCGCCATTGTGTGCGTGTCCGTCATCTTTTTCCTGAGTCTCATCAGTTTGATAGCTGTAAAATGCCACAGGACAGACAGCAGTTTGGGCAGGTACAGCGCCCCGATGATCACCACTCACCCTGACGGGAGCTGGTCTTACTCCAAATCTACTCAGCAGTATGACGTGTGTTTTAGCTCCGACACACTGAAGAGTGACGTAGTGGTTTTCCCTGCGCCATTTCCTCCTGCAGATGCAGAACTGATCAGTATTAATGGAGGAGACACTTTTACCAGAACCCAAACACTTCCTAATAAAGAGAAGGTAAGATATTTTTATTAAAAGTGAGTGATTACATATGTTGTTTCATTGGTGAATTAAGTCTTATGATTTTGAGCTGCATATACAGGTACATCTAAAAAAATAAGAATATCATGAAAAAGGTCAATATTTTTTGTCACTCATTTCAGGAAGTGAAACCCATATATTATATAGATTCATTACACAGAGTGAAATATTTCAAGCCTTTATTTCTTGAAATTTTGATGATTATGGCTTACAGATAATGAAAACCCAAAATTCAATGTCTCAGAAAATTAGAATATTACGTAATATCAATAAAAAAGGATATTTTAAACAGAAATGTAAGGCTTCTGAAAAGTATGTTCATTTCTATGCACTCAATACTTGGTTGGGCCTCCTTTTGCATGAATTACTGCATCAATGCGGCGTGGCATGGAGGCATTCAGCCTGTGGCACTGCTCAGATGTAATCGAAGCCCAGGTTGCTTTGATAGCGGCCTTCAGGTCATCTGCATTGTTGGGTCTGGTGTCTCTCATCTTACTCTTGACAATACCCCATAGATTCTCTATGGGGTTCAGGTCAGGCGAGTTTGCTGGCCAATCAAGCACAGTAACACCATGGTCATTGAACCAGCTTTTGGTACCTTTGGCAATGTGGGCAGGTGCCAAGTCCTACTGGGAAATGAAATCAGCATCTCCATAATTCTTGTCAGCAGAAGGAAGCATGAAGTGCTCTAAAATTTCCTGGTAGATGGCTGCGTTGACTGTGGACTTCAGAAAACA
>NW_015505281.1:483862-506108 GCF_001515645.1 Sinocyclocheilus grahami | reverse complement strand
GACCTTGATTTCCAAATGAAATGCAAAATTTACTTTCATTTGAAAAGACGACTTTGGACCACTTAGCAACAGTCCAGTTTTTTTTCTCCACAGCCCAGGTAAGACGCTTCTGACATTGTCTCTGGTTCAGGAGTGGCTTGACACATGAGGAATGCGTAGTGGCTCTTGATGCGCTGACGCCAGCCTCAGTCCACTCCTTGTGAAGCTGCCCCAAATTCTTGAATGGATTTTGCCTGACAATCCTCTCAAGGCTGCGGTTATCCCTTTTGCTGGTGCACCTTTTCCTACCACACTTTTTCCTTCCACTCAACTTTCTATGAATATGCTTGGATACAGCACTCTGTGAACAACCAGCTTCTTTAGCAATTAATTTTTATGGCTTACCCTCTTTGTGGAGGGTGTCAATGACTGTCTTCTGGACATCTGTCAAGTCAGCAGTCTTCCCCATGATTGTGTAGCCTACTGACCCAGACTGAGAAACAATTTAAAGACTCAGGAAACCTTTGCAGGTGTTTTGAGGTAATAAGCTGATTAGGGTGTGACACCATGACTTTCCAATATTGAACTTTTTTACAATATTCAAATTTTCTGAGAGACTGAATTTTGGGTTTTCATTATCTGTAAGCCATAATCATCAAAATTTCAAGAAATAAAGGCTTGAAATATTTCACTCTATGTGTAATGAATCTATATAATATATGGGTTTCACTTTTTCACTTTCGTGACAAAAAATATCGACCTTTTTCATGATATTCAAATTTTTTTAGATGTACCTGTATAATTGCCATTCTGCCATTCTCCTTGACTATTTAATAATTTGTTTATTGTTACAACATATTGTAGTTTTTAGCTTAGAGTGCAGATGAAACACGATAGACATGATGGACATTGCATTGTTCTATATTGTTTATTGTTGGTATAACTAGAGCTCATCGTGCTGCTGAACACTTTGCATCCAAAGGTAACAGTTATTTGTCCTGTCGTATAACATGTAATGCGTTTTTATTTTGGAACAGAAGATGTTATTGAATTATGCAATACAGACAATCAATCAATCAATCAATCTGCATTTTTTTCGTACGAGGTGATAAATTTAGCTGAATGCAAACAGTTTAATGTAAGAGGTTTGCAGAGCAAACTTTGTCTTTACACATGTATCAATTTTTTAAAAGCCCCCTTTCGTCTATATTAATTTGGCTTTGCTTCCTGCCCGTAATTTTGAAAGCCATGCTTTTTGTGTCTCTTTGTGCTGTTTGAGTACATTTTTCGCTGATATTAAATTTTTTTGTTAATTTGCCATTCAGCTGAAATAGTATCTATTTGGTTGGTTGAAAAATAATGTTTTGCTTTCTTGATGTGATGTTCAGTTTTATCCGCGCGATGTCAGTATCTGCCTGTTGTTTGAGCATTCCTGACAAGACGAGGCTCCTCCTATTTTTCTTGTTCTGTCTTCCTGGATAAGGGCTTTGTTAGTCGTACGCCATTGTTCTCGGAGTCCACTCGTGGATTTAGCAGAAAACGTTTTACAGTCATGCGGAAGAATTTCGGTGATTTAACATACACTGCAATGGTCTGGTAAAATGTCTTTAACAGAGGGACATATTTTGAACGTGTGGATATTTTTTAGTGTCTTTCTTCGCTTTGGGATTTTTACAGATGGGCAGATTGTGTATTCCATAACGGAGGAGGTAAACCCAGGCACGGCAGTTGGAAATTTAGCTAAGGATTTTAACTTGAATTTACAGGACATTGAAAGACGTGGATTTCAAATCGTGTCGGAGACCAACCGAAGGTATTTCGATTTAAATGTGAAGACTGGTATTCTGCTAGTTAAGGACAGAATAGACCGAGATGAGATATGTGAACAGAATGTGAAGTGTTCTTTACCTCTAGAAGCAATTGTTAACTCGCCTTTAAATATATACAGATTTGAGGTAAATGTACTTGATATTAATGATAACTCACCAATATTTCCTACGGCAAAGACAACCCTAAATATTTCAGAATTAGCTTTTCCAGGGGAGCAGTTCGCTCTGCCGAGCCCGTTTGACGCAGATGTGGGCAGTAATTCGGTAAAGAGCTACAAACTGAGTCCGAATGAACACTTTTCTCTCGATGTTCAGAGCGGAGGAGAGCCGAGTGTGTCTGCTGAATTGGTGCTACAAAAAGCTTTAGATCGAGAGAAACAGCCGGTGATAGAGCTCACACTAACCGCTGTAGACGGAGGAAAACCTCCAAGATCAGGAACAATGCAGATAATTGTAAATGTAGAAGACATCAACGATAATATTCCTGTTTTCAGTTCTTCTGGACATCTGTCAAGTCAGCAGTCTTCCCCATGATTGTGTAGCCTACTGACCCAGACTGAGAAACAATTTAAAGACTCAGGAAACCTTTGCAGGTGTTTTGAGGTAATAAGCTGATTAGGGTGTGACACCATGACTTTCCAATATTGAACTTTTTTACAATATTCAAATTTTCTGAGAGACTGAATTTTGGGTTTTCATTATCTGTAAGCCATAATCATCAAAATTTCAAGAAATAAAGGCTTGAAATATTTCACTCTATGTGTAATGAATCTATATAATATATGGGTTTCACTTTCTGAAATGAGTGACAAAAAATATCGACCTTTTTCATGATATTCAAATTTTTTTAGATGTACCTGTATAATTGCCATTCTCTCTGCTGTCTTGACTATTTAATAATTTGTTTATTGTTACAACATATTGTAGTTTTTAGCTTAGAGTGCAGATGAAACACGATAGACATGATGGACATTGCATTGTTCTATATTGTTTATTGTTGGTATAACTAGAGCTCATCGTGCTGCTGAACACTTTGCATCCAAAGGTAACAGTTATTTGTCCTGTCGTATAACATGTAATGCGTTTTTATTTTGGAACAGAAGATGTTATTGAATTATGCAATACAGACAATCAATCAATCAATCAATCTGCATTTTTTTCGTACGAGGTGATAAATTTAGCTGAATGCAAACAGTTTAATGTAAGAGGTTTGCAGAGCAAACTTTGTCTTTACACATGTATCAATTTTTTAAAAGCCCCCTTTCGTCTATATTAATTTGGCTTTGCTTCCTGCCCGTAATTTTGAAAGCCATGCTTTTTGTGTCTCTTTGTGCTGTTTGAGTACATTTTTCGCTGATATTAAATTTTTTTGTTAATTTGCCATTCAGCTGAAATAGTATCTATTTGGTTGGTTGAAAAATAATGTTTTGCTTTCTTGATGTGATGTTCAGTTTTATCCGCGCGATGTCAGTATCTGCCTGTTGTTTGAGCATTCCTGACAAGACGAGGCTCCTCCTATTTTTCTTGTTCTGTCTTCCTGGATAAGGGCTTTGTTAGTCGTACGCCATTGTTCTCGGAGTCCACTCGTGGATTTAGCAGAAAACGTTTTACAGTCATGCGGAAGAATTTCGGTGATTTAACATACACTGCAATGGTCTGGTAAAATGTCTTTAACAGAGGGACATATTTTGAACGTGTGGATATTTTTTAGTGTCTTTCTTCGCTTTGGGATTTTTACAGATGGGCAGATTGTGTATTCCATAACGGAGGAGGTAAACCCAGGCACGGCAGTTGGAAATTTAGCTAAGGATTTTAACTTGAATTTACAGGACATTGAAAGACGTGGATTTCAAATTGTGTCGGAGACCAACCGAAGGTATTTCGATTTAAATGTGAAGACTGGTATTCTGCTAGTTAAGGACAGAATAGACCGAGATGAGATATGTGAACAGAATGTGAAGTGTTCTTTACCTCTAGAAGCAATTGTTAACTCGCCTTTAAATATATACAGATTTGAGGTAAATGTACTTGATATTAATGATAACTCACCAATATTTCCTACGGCAAAGACAACCCTAAATATTTCAGAATTAGCTTTTCCAGGGGAGCAGTTCGCTCTGCCGAGCCCGTTTGACGCAGATGTGGGCAGTAATTCGGTAAAGAGCTACAAACTGAGTCCGAATGAACACTTTTCTCTCGATGTTCAGAGCGGAGGAGAGCCGAGTGTGTCTGCTGAATTGGTGCTACAAAAAGCTTTAGATCGAGAGAAACAGCCGGTGATAGAGCTCACACTAACCGCTGTAGACGGAGGAAAACCTCCAAGATCAGGAACAATGCAGATAATTGTAAATGTAGAAGACATCAACGATAATATTCCTGTTTTCAGTAAATCGTTGTATAAAGCTCGCGTAAATGAAAACGCACCACCTGGTACTTCCATTATTAGAGTTCAAGCCAGCGACCCAGATGAGGGTGTCAATGGTGAGATTGTTTATGCTTTAGTCAATCACAATAACGATAAACACGTAGATTCATTTTTAATACATCCGGAAACTGGCGAGATTACAGTGAAAGGTGATGTAGATTACGAAAGAAAAAATGCTGTGGAGCTCCGCGTGCAGGCAAAAGACAAAGGGCATAAGCCAAGACCTGCTCTTTGTAAAGTGCTACTGGAAATTGTTGACATTAACGATAATGTTCCAAAAATCTCTGTAACATCTTTAGTTAATACTGTAAAAGAAGATGCTCCGATTGACACAATGGTTGGAATGATAACTGTAACTGATAGTGATGCTGGTAAAAATGGACAGGTAACTTTGAAGATTCAGGGCTCTGCTTCTTTTAAAGTTCAGAACTCATACAATAATTATTATACTTTAGTTGTTAATGGGCCTTTAGACAGAGAGCGCGCGTCTGAGTATAACGTGACTATCACAGCTACTGATGAAGGCACTCCGCCTCTCTCTAGCACCAGTGTCATTACTGTACACGTTTCTGATGTGAATGACAACGCGCCGCGCTTTCCAGAGCCCGTCATTAATGTTTATGTGAAAGAGAACAGTCAGATTGGAGCTGTTATTCATACTGTATCTGCTTTTGATCCTGATGTAGGTGATAATGCTCGGATAACATATTATTTACTAGAAAGCTCGAAAAGCGGCCCAGTAACATCCATGATCAACATAAACTCTGACAGTGGAGATATACGCAGTTTACGGTCGTTTAACTATGAGGAGATAAAAACGTTTGAGTTTAAAGTTCAGGCCACAGACTCTGGTGTTCCTCCGCTCAGCAGTAACGTGTCTGTCAATGTTTTTATCCTGGATGAGAATGACAACAGTCCCCTAATAAAGAAAAGGTAAGAGAGTTATATTACACGAAAGCACTTTAATTAAAGCTGCTGTTTCTACTTTGAATTTTTCGTGCTCTATATTGCTTATTCAGGTGATTTTATATCAGGTTTGAGGAGAAATAAAAATCAGTTTTACCTTATTTCTCCCTAAATGAATCTACTCTCGTTGCACAAATTTTTAAACTGCAGTTGTATCTTCTTTTGCACCAACATACTCTGTCCATGGTGCTGAAAACGCAAATGTTCTTATCTGCTTTACATTCAGGGGGTTCGTGAGTTGATGAAAAGCTATTCATTATAAAAATAGAATTATTTGAATAAAATTTAAATAAACAAATAATTTTGAAATTAAAAATATAGGGTGGAAATGTGTAATAAAGTAGTGTTTATGATCGCGGCAGTCCTTTGTTTAGAGAGTTTACCGTGAATTCAGCTCTATTTCTGCTGTTCCATAAGCACCTGCTGTCAAACAGTGGATTTAAGCGTTTATTCAGCCTGTCTACTGTTTTTCTTCTGTTGTTTTGGACCAAATGTATATTTGTAACTATTAATTGGTAGATTGAAAGATACAAACTAGTCTGCACTCTAAAAATTTCAATAATAATAATAGAGTATGTAGAATTGTTTATGAAGCAGATCAAATCTCTATAATGTATCATTTTGACTCATCCTTTTCTTGAAAAAAAAGAAAAGATTTAAAGCCTGAATTGTGAGATTTAACATTTTATAAAACATTTTTATCAGAACTTTATTTGTACGTGATGCATGTTAGCAGATAACATGCTATGCTGCAAGTCACCAAACCAATATTTTTTATTTGTTGAAAATCTGTTGGTTTTCAACTAAATTTCTGTCTGTATGAGTACTTCTTGAACATTTTCAGCACATTTTAACAATGCAGTGATACTATTGATAACTCTGATAATTTTGGTTACTATAATCGTGATGGACTTTTCATGCCATTTTATATCTCTAATAACAATAGCTATGTAAACTAATTCTGATAAAAACTTAAAAGCGGTTAAAAATAAATGTTTTTGAAATAGACAAAAAAAAGTACCATTAATGTTCTTATCTGCTTTACATTCAGGGGGTTCGTGAGTTGATGAAAAGCTATTCATTATAAAAATAGAATTATTTGAATAAAATTTAAATAAACAAATAATTTTGAAATTAAAAATATAGGGTGGAAATGTGTAATAAAGTAGTGGTTATGATCGCGGCAGTCCTTTGTTTAGAGAGTTTACCGTGAATTCAGCTCTATTTCTGCTGTTCCATAAGCACCTGCTGTCAAACAGTGGATTTAAGCTTTTATTCAGCCTGTCTACTGTTTTTCTTCTGTTGTTTTGGACCAAATGTATATTTGTAACTATTAATTGGTAGATTGAAAGATACAAACTAGTCTGCACTCTAAAAATTTCAATAATAATAATAGAGTATGTAGAATTGTTTATGAAGCAGATCAAATCCCTATAATGTATCATTTTGACTCATCCTTTTCTTGAAAAAAAAGAAAAGATTTAAAGCCTGAATTGTGAGATTTAACATTTTATAAAACATTTTTATCAGAACTTTATTTGTACGTGATGCATGTTAGCAGATAACATGCTATGCTGCAAGTCACCAAACCAATATTTTTTATTTGTTGAAAATCTGTTGGTTTTCAACTAAATTTCTGTCTGTATGAGTACTTCTTGAACATTTTCAGCACATTTTAACAATGCAGTGATACTATTGATAACTCTGATAATTTTGGTTACTATAATCGTGATGGACTTTTCATGCCATTTTATATCTCTAATAACAATAGCTATGTAAACTAATTCTGATAAAAACTTAAAAGCGGTTAAAAATAAATGTTTTTGAAATAGACAAAAAAAAGTACCATTACGTTATTAAAATAGTTACTTAAACTCACAGGGGCTACTTTAAGTAAATAATTTAAGCCAAAGGTGTTCGGCTGACAAAAAAAAAAAAAGTTTGGCAGCCCCTGTAAAAGAAGTAATATATGTCCGTTTCAGGTGTTCTTAACCTCTCTTGTACCCCCACCCCCCCTCCCCTTTTTTTCAGTTATTAAATTGGCTTGTTAAGTGTATGATTATTGTTATTGTTTATATTATGATTAGATAGTCGGTATAATGTGGACACTTCCTTCATTCTCGGCTTTATCAAATATATATTAAATGTATGCTTCTATAACCGAAAAATGTATCCTATCAAAATATTTCAACTAGAAACAGTGGAGTTTGCAGTTGTCCGCATGATGTCACTAGTCTTTCATTTTACACGAGAATTTTCCTGACTCCACTAAGCTCCGCCTCATTTTGTAGCTTCCGGAGCAGAGAGGCTTTGTTCAGAATTCACCATTGTGTCTGGAAGCTGCTGTAGTGCGTGGTTTCGTTTGAACATTTCCTCAGATACTATGCTGTCGGAATTTTATGATTTTGTCAAATTCAGAAGATTTAGAGGCAATGGCATCCAAAGGGCAATCAAGATTTCGGGTTTGGATTTCTGTGTACTTTCTGTGTTGGCTTTGGAATATAGCGGGCGGACAGCTGGTGTATTCAGTGTCGGAGGAAGCAAACACAGGCACTACAGTTGGGAATTTGGGGAAGGATTTTAATCTGAATATTCAGGACCTTGAGGTTCGAGGGTTTCATATTGTTCCGGGACCGAACAAGAGGTATTTCGATGTTAATACTAAAACTGGAATTCTCCATGTCAGAGAGAGAGTTGACCGAGAAGAGATTTGCGAGCAGAATATTAAATGTTCTCTGCCTTTAGAAGCCATGATTAGCTCACCATTGAATATTTACCGATTTGAAATAAATGTTGTTGATATTAATGACAATGCACCAGCATTTCGGACATCAATAACACATTTGAATGTCAGTGAATCAGCTTTTCCGGGGGAGAGGTTTCCGTTAAACAGAGCATTTGATGCTGATGTTGGAGTTAATTCGGTAAAGAACTACAAACTGAGTCCGAATGAGCATTTTTCTCTGGATGTTCAGAGCGGAGGAGAGCGGAGTGTGTCGGCTGAATTGGTGCTACAGAAAGCATTAGATCGAGAGAAACAGCCTGTTATCCAATTCACACTGACCGCTGTAGACGGAGGAAAACCACCGAAATCCGGTACAATGCAGATTGTTGTTAATGTTGTGGATATTAACGATAATATTCCTGTTTTCAGTAAGTCTTTGTACAAAGCTCGAATCAACGAGAATGCGGCGCCTGGTACTCACGTTATAACTGTTCAAGCTGTTGATTTAGACGAGGGCGTAAACGGTGATATAATTTATGCAGTTGTCAACCACGACAACGATAAAAATGTAAATGCGTTTTCGATAAACCCTGAAACAGGTGAAATTACTGTGCAAAAATACGTTGATTATGAGCAGAGTAATGCAATTGAAATCCGAATACAAGCAAAAGATAGAGGTTATAACCCGAGGGCTGCACACTGTAAAGTGCTGGTCGAGGTCGAGGATGTCAATGACAACATACCAGAGATATCTGTGACGTCTTTAGTGAGAACTGTTAAAGAAGATGCTCCGATTGACACAATGGTTGGAATGATAACTGTAACTGATAGTGATGCTGGTAAAAACGGACTGGTAACATTAAACATTCAGGGCTCTGCTCCTTTTAAAGTTCAGAAGTCGTACAAGAATTATTATACTTTAGTTGTTAACGGGCCTTTAGACAGAGAGCGCGCGTCTGAGTATAACGTGACTATCACAGCTACTGATGAAGGCACTCCGCCTCTCTCTAGCACCAGTGTCATTACTGTACACGTTTCTGATGTGAATGACAACGCGCCGCGCTTTCCAGAGCCCGTCATTAATGTTTATGTGAAAGAGAACAGTCAGATTGGAGCTGTTATTCATACTGTATCTGCTTTTGATCCTGATGTAGGTGATAATGCTCGGATAACATATTGTTTAATAGAAAGCTCAAAAAGCGGCCCAGTAACATCCATGATCAACATAAACTCTGACAGTGGAGATATACATAGTTTACAGTCGTTTAACTATGAGGAGATAAAAACGTTTGAGTTTAAAGTTCAGGCCACAGACTCTGGTGTTCCTCCGCTCAGCAGTAACGCGACTGTCAATGTTTTTATCCTGGATGAGAATGACAACAGTCCCGGGATTCTCGCGCCCTATTCCGAGCTCGGTTCCGTTAACACGGAGAACATCCCCTATTCTGCTGATGCGGGCTACTTTGTGGCCAAGATCAGGGCTGTAGATGCAGATTCTGGTTACAATGCGCTGCTGTCTTACCACATCTCTGAACCCAAAGGAAACAATCTGTTCCGAATCGGAACCAGCAGCGGGGAGATCAGGACTAAGAGGAGAATGAGTGACAATGACCTGAAAACTCACCCGCTGGTCATTTTGGTTTGTGATAACGGAGAGCCCTCACTGTCAGCGACTGTGTCTATTGATGTTGTGGTTGTTGAAAGCGCAGGTGACGGCAAGACTCCATTCAGACACGCGCCGATAAAGGAGGAGAGTTTCTCGGATTTAAATCTGTATTTGCTGATCGCCATTGTGTGCGTGTCCGTCATCTTTTTCCTGAGTCTCATCAGTTTGATAGCTGTAAAATGCCACAGGACAGACAGCAGTTTGGGCAGGTACAGCGCCCCGATGATCACCACTCACCCTGACGGGAGCTGGTCTTACTCCAAATCTGCTCAGCAGTATGACGTGTGTTTTAACTCGGACACACTGAAGAGTGACGTGGTGGTGTTCCCTGCGCCATTTCCGCGGTACTCACGTTATAACTGTTCAAGCTGTTGATTTAGACGAGGGCGTAAACGGTGATATAATTTATGCAGTTGTCAACCACGACAACGATAAAAATGTAAATGCGTTTTCGATAAACCCTGAAACAGGTGAAATTACTGTGCAAAAATACGTTGATTATGAGCAGAGTAATGCAATTGAAATCCGAATACAAGCAAAAGATAGAGGTTATAACCCGAGGGCTGCACACTGTAAAGTGCTGGTCGAGGTCGAGGATGTCAATGACAACATACCAGAGATATCTGTGACGTCTTTAGTGAGAACTGTTAAAGAAGATGCTCCGATTGACACAATGGTTGGAATGATAACTGTAACTGATAGTGATGCTGGTAAAAACGGACTGGTAACATTAAACATTCAGGGCTCTGCTCCTTTTAAAGTCCAGAAGTCGTACAAGAATTATTATACTTTAGTTGTTAACGGGCCTTTAGACAGAGAGCGCGCGTCTGAGTATAACGTGACTATCACAGCTACTGATGAAGGGACTCCGCCTCTCTCTAGCACCAGTGTCATTACTGTACACGTTTCTGATGTGAATGACAACGCGCCGCGCTTTCCAGAGCCCGTCATTAATGTTTATGTGAAAGAGAACAGTCAGATTGGAGCTGTTATTCATACTGTATCTGCTTTTGATCCTGATGTAGGTGATAATGCTCGGATAACATATTACATATTAGTAGATATGTTATGCTGTATGTTACCCAACCAATATTTTTGATTTGTTGAAAATCTGTTGGTTTTCAAATTAATTTGTGTGTGTGTGTGTGTGTGTGTGTATGAGTACTTGAACATTTCCAGGACATTTTAACAATACAGTAATACTATTGATAGCTCTGATCATTTTGGAAACAGTATAATCGTGATGAAATTGTCCTGCCATTTTATATCTGTAATAACAATACATATGTAAACTAATTCTGATGAAAACTTTCAAACGGTTAAAAAATTTAATGTTTTTGAAACATACATGCAAAAAATAAAAAAAGTGCCATTAAATTATTTAAATATTTACTTAAAATCACAGGGGGTACTTTAAGTAAATAATTTAAGCCAAAGGTAGGGGAAGCCTGAATATTACAATATATTAACTCATAATTATGAGAAGGTTTCTCATTACTATGACATAGTAAGTCGTTATTATGAGAAAGTTTCTCAATATAATGAGAAACTTAGTCATAATTATGAGAAAGTATCTCATTATTATGACTTAAAGAATTATATTATTTTTCTCAAAGTGGCGGGAATGGGCTTAAGAATGGAACATGTTTTATTAATATTTATTAAATAGATGCGCAATGGCTCGGATAATTCTTCTTGGTGGGACCGTTTTTTGTCTGGTTTTGCTGCGCTTGCTGTCAATAGCTTCAGCCCAGATCGCATATTCCATTTCAGAGGAGGTGAACACGGGGACGTTTGTTGGAAATATCGCAAAGGATCTTAATTTGAATGTTCAAGAACTGGAATCACGCGGATTTCATATCCCCGCAGTTTTGGGAAGGACTTATTTTGAGGTTAATTTGAAAACCGGTGTTCTGTTTGTCAGCGAAAGGATCGACAGGGAGGAATTTTGTCCAGCCTCACCGCAATGTTCAGTGAATTTAGAAGCCATTGTTGATAATCCGTTAAACCTGTTTCGCATTGAGATAAACATTTTAGACATTAATGACAATGCTCCGTCGTTTCGTATGAATTCTAAGCAATTTAATATTTCAGAATTGTCCTTTGTTGGAGACCGATTTCAGTTGCCTAGAGCCTCGGACCCTGATGTTGGCGCGAACTCGGTTAAAAACTACAAGCTGAGTCCAAACGAGCACTTTTCTCTGGATGTACAAAGCGGAGGAGAGCAGAGTGTGTCGTCTGAGTTAGTACTGCAGAAAGCTTTAGATCGAGAAAAACAGCTTGTGATCCAGCTCACACTGACTGCTGTAGACGGAGGAAAACCTCCCAAATCAGGTACAATGCAGATAGTCATAAATGTGCAAGATGTGAATGATAACGCACCCGTGTTTGGTAAAGCTCTTTACAAAGTGCGACTTGTTGAAAATGCACCAGTGGGAACATTAGTCATACATCTAAATGCCAGTGATTTAGATGAGGGTGTGAATAGTGAAATTATTTATTCTTTAGTGCCCCAAGACAGCGATGACAAAGCAAATAGCCTTTTTAAAATGGACTCTTCCACCGGCGTGATTTCAGTGCAGGGCAGTGTGGATTTTGAGCAACACAATGCATACGAGATTCATGCTCAGGCTAAAGACAAAGGGTCGAGTCCGCGATCCGCGCACTGTAAAATATTAGTAGAGGTTTTAGATATAAACGACAATGAGCCAGAAATATCATTAATGTCACAAGTGAACATAGTAAGGGAGGATGCTAAAAAAGAAACAACGGTTGCTTTGATAACGATATCGGACAAAGACTCGGGAAAGCATGGGAATACGCATGGGAACGTGGTAGGTGATGTTCCTTTTAAATTACAGTCGTCGTATAAAAACTATTATTCTCTTGTAGTGGATGGGCCGTTGAATAGAGAGCGTGTTGATCGATATAATGTCACAATCATGGCGTCAGATGAAGGGACTCCGCCTCTTTCTGCCACTCGTGTTTTTACAGTATATGTATCTGATGTTAATGACAATCCGCCACGTTTCCCAAATCCTGTCATAAATATTTTTGTAAAAGAAAATGGCCATAAAGGCCAAATCATTTACACTATTTCAGCTGTTGATCCAGATTTAGATGAAAATTCCAAAATTACTTATGGATTATTGGAACCACTTCATAAATCTGGAAATTCATATTCTGCTGTTAGTATAAACCCTGATAGTGGGGATATACACAGTTTACAGTCATTTGACTATGAGGAGACAAAAACGTTTGAGTATAAAGTTCAGGCCACAGACTCTGGTGTTCCTCCGCTCAGCAGTAACGTGACTGTCAATGTTTTTATCCTGGATGAGAATGACAACAGTCCCAGGATTCTCGCTCCCTATTCCGAGCTCGGTTCTGTTAACACAGAGAACATCCCCTATTCTGCTGATGCGGGCTACTTTGTGGCCAAGATCAGGGCTGTAGATGCAGATTCTGGTTACAATGCGCTGCTGTCTTACCACATCTCTGAACCCAAAGGAAACAGTCTGTTCCGAATCGGAACCAGCAGCGGGGAGATCAGGACTAAGAGGAGAATGAGTGACAATGACCTGAAAACTCACCCGCTGGTCATTTTGGTTTGTGATAACGGAGAGCCCTCACTGTCAGCGACTGTGTCTATTGATGTTGTGGTTGTTGAAAGCGCAGGTGACGACAAGACCACATTCAGACACGCGCCGATAAAAGAGGAGAGTTTCTCGGATTTAAATCTGTATTTGCTGATCGCCATTGTGTGCGTGTCCGTCATCTTTTTACTGAGTCTCATCAGTTTGATGGCTGTGAAATGCCACAGGACAGACAGGAGTTTGGGCAGGTACAGCGCCCCGATGATCACTACTCACCCTGACGGGAGCTGGTCTTACTCCAAATCTACTCAGCAGTATGATGTGTGTTTTAGCTCCGACACACTGAAGAGTGACGTAGTGGTTTTCCCTGCACCATATCCTCCTGCAGATGCAGAACTAATCAGTATTAATGGAGGAGACACATTTACCAGAACACAAACACTTCCTAATAAAGAAAAGGTAAGCCTTTCTAGGGGGCCTCTATTTGTCCAGTTAAAATATAATATTTGGCCCTAAGTTCCTATGTGTGCTTTTACATAGTTTAAGTCTTGTATTGAGTTCCTGACACCTCTGCTGATTCATGGACCTTTTTAGGTTCGCCTGAGACTGAGAGCTCTCCATGGTGCTGAAACACACTGATAAGCATAGTTTGAATCTGTCCAGCAGCAGTGTGCTGAATTGAGCAGTCATTTTTTTATGATGCCTATATGGAATACCAAATTTTATGTTTGGCCAAACTATCCACCTTTTTCTTCAACGCGGAAGTAAGCCTATGGGTGAGACTTCCGGTTCATTAACCGCTATAGGTAAATAACGAGGAGAATAACAACGTGCAGTAAACGGTAAAACTGTTTGCACTACAAACCAGTGTGTTCATAATTAAGATAATACATTAAAATAATATGATAAGACACACCAACTTTCAATATCAAGCAGCAAAACGAACTGTTTTGCTCAGCTAAAAATAGCTGGACGGAGTGGACGCAGATGAAACCGGAAGCCATACCCATATATTTTCCAAATGGCCGCGCCCATTTTTACGACAAGAAAAAGGTGGATACAGATCAGTTTCAAGGGTTTTTCCTCATATTTGCAGCTGTTATTTTATTGTTATTTTTTTCTTTATTGCTTTTTTCCCCAGTTCTGGACACTTGTATTATGCAGAGATTACTACATTTGTTTCTAGGTCTGAACATGAGTCAGACGGCTGTCACGTGGAGCGGATTTGTCGCTGCCTGGGTCATGTTTGTTAAGGAGTCCATGCCCGGCTTCTGTGCTCCCCTTGGATGATCTCTGGCACATAAACGGCAAAAAAGGATGCTACTACTGGGCTTAAATTTCTATCTTACTGAACACATGCCTTTTCCCAATTTTTTAGCTTTTTTTTACTTTCTGCAGGTAGTACCCGTTACTGGTGGTGCTTCTTTTCAACCTCTTTGTGTGCCTTTCAATCATTTTAGAATCTATTTCCCAATTGAATTTTCATTTAAATTCACTTCGTAAACCGTGTTCAGTAGATTAGAATTTTAACTGCAGTCTATCCACACACTGTCTCTCCTTGCAGCTGAGGCCTCTCAGCAGGGTGGGAGCAATACAGATAATTTCTACAGCTTATAATTTGGAGAAGGGCTGTCTTATATCCCTATATATAGTGCTGTCTCATTCGCAAATTAAACCTGTATTTTATTTTTTTGCATGATTTGATATTGTTATTGGCCAGTTGGATGCTTTCTCTCTATCATCCCTATGCTTTTAGATCAATCCGGTTGTGTTTGTCTCTGCTGTACACTTTGTAGTGGATTGCATCAGTGAAATGCATGTGGTATGTATGTGAATATGTATGTAAAAAGAAGTATGTATGTGTATATGTGTGTGTGTGTGTGTGTGTGTGTGTATATATATATATATATATATATATATATATATAAATTTTACTGTATATATTACTGTAATATATACAGTAGATATCTTAATGTTATCTATTCTGCTGTTTTACAGTACACCTGCAGGTTTGTGCTTTGCTGTGTTTTGTTGCGTTAAGCAGAACCACACAAAACAGAATTCAGCTCTATTATTGTCTCTGCACCGGCTGAGATTTTCCTTCAAAGCGGATGCATGTTGCCTGTGTGGGAGAACGAGAGGGGGATGGGAGAGAGAAAAAGAGGGATAGAGAAAGGGAGGAGAGTGGGGGTGTTGAGGAAGGAGAGATGGGATAAAAGGTAGAGGGAAAAATCCAAAGAGAGGGAGAGAGATGGGACATGTAGTGGGGGAGGGGCCGGTAATTTTCCGTTCTGCGCTGCAGGAGCCCATGGTTTGCAGTCTGAGCTCATAGTTCTGACATCATCACTGTCAATCACACCGAAGCCCCACCCTGTGCTCCAGTTCTGCTGAGGACAAGAGTCACTGTGACAACAACCGCAGACACAGTCATGCTCTTTATAGAGTGAGTGGTATATGTGTGTGTTTGTGATAGTTTGCTTATATGAGCAGAGGTTGTTCATTTGATATTTGTTGACCAGCAGTATGAATAAGAGTGTCAGCAGCAAAGGTTTCATTACAGTCCTGCACTGACTCTGGCTTGTACAGAGCATTAAATTGATTTCATAAGCACATTACTAAGATACAGTTCAGCTAATTGCTTTACATTTTAGTAATGTGCCTTAATGCAAAGAGGTCCACTCGTATGAAGAGAAACTCAATTCAACATCAGTTGTGCTGCAAGATAGATTTATTATTCACAATATATTATTTTGCAGTGAAATAATAATAATAAAAAAAATTCAAGACCATGTCATTAGAACATTTTCCTTCCAATTCGTCCTTGTATCATGACTTGCAAGAATGAGAACGTTAAAGTAAAGAATGTAGAATTGCATCTGTAAATCAAATGTTAGTTTTGGCAAATGGTACATTTAAATTCTTTGTCCATCAATCAGTTCAAATCAATGAATTTGTAACTCTGATTTAACAATTCGTTTGCAGCATCATTTTAAAAATAATCTTTATTGCATTATTATCTTAGCACAGAATATTTATTGTTTTTAGCCTTAAACATTTAGAATAAAATGGGCAATAATAGCTGTTTGGTTAGGGTTATGGTCCCCCTGACTCCTTGAAGTGCGTTTAGAGCAAAATAAACCATAAAATATTGAATATTTTTTGCTCCATTTCCCATTCGTAGTTATGTCCTACAGTTATGAGCTAAAGCATATGATTTATTGGCATAATCATTGACCAGTAGTTAATCAAATAGCATGTGTCTTTTTTGTTCCTTTTACTCCTCTGTCTCCCTCACTTCCTGTCCAAACATGCGCCATAATGTTTACATTGCGATCTTGGCACTTTGTGTCTTTTCTTATCCCTTCATCTTCAGGTTGTCATAGCAACCCGGCTCTGTTTCTTTAAAACCAGCCAATGCTGCATTTTGCCACACCCACACACAGAGTGAGAGAGAGACAGAGAGAAAGCAAGAGGGGAGAGAAAACGGGAAAGAGCATGCGGAGTCAGTATGAGCAGAAAGGGTGTGGTGAGCTGGTATGGTAAATGAACGGAAGAGAGACGGTATATTTAGAGCATGTTGAAAAAGAGGGAATAAAAGGGGAAGCAGGTGGCATCAGGCAAACAAATGAGGGTGTCGGGAAGACAATAAAAAACCTGATTTGCTGAATTAATTCACTCTCAGGAGTGTGAGTGGAGAAACAGCAGCCGCTGGGAGTTTAGCCACTGATTAAACATGACAGAATTTATCATAGGCTCATTGAGAGACAGAGAGGAAGAAAGAGAAGGAGAGACGAGGAGCAGGAAAAGATGATGAAACATGTGCTTTCAGGATGTAAACCCTGATTGTTTTTAGTGTAAGCCCAGAATGATGGTGTTGGCTTCGCTTTGCAAAGTGTTATGTCTAATGACTTATTAATTTTTGTCTCTATTATTGATACAAAGAGTGTTGTTGGTGTTTGTATTTTTGCTCTCTTTCTCTCCCTTTCTCTCTCTACCTGTGTGTCTGTGCTTGATAGGCTAGTGATGATCAGCTGCGCTCATACACCTGAATGCGCTGTCCACAACCTGATTGGTGCGTGATTGCTGGCTTCTAGTTCAAAATAGCAGAGAGAGCGTGGAGGAAGGAGAGAGACATCGCGGCATTTGAGGTTGTTTCGCTCTCCTAGCCCATGAGCGCTTATCGCACTTGTTGTGTTCTTTGTTGAGTTGTCACAATGGTTCCTGAGTTGATGATTTGCTTAATAATCAGTTAAGCTGGTGGGTAAGGTCTGGTGGAGGATACCAATAAATTTTATCCTGTTTAATGGTTAGTTAGAGTGAGGGAAGTTATATGTTGTTTTGTTTATTTTCTTTAATGTATAGGTCATTTAATATTTTCCCCTTTTAGGTAGAGGTATTGTTTTTTTTGTTTTGTTTTTTTTTTGTTCGGGCCTACAGACTCCTCCCGAGGTAATGTTTCTTTGTTTGTATTTACTGTTACTTTTGTATTAATGTTATCCTTTTTTTGAATCCCTTGATTGAGTTAAAATTAAAAGGCACCCAAGCCGTTTTCAAACTCAAATCTGTGGTTGGTTGTGATTCCTGGGCCTGGAGAGCTGGAGATCCTCAAAGTCTCTCCACTATTTATTGTTTGTCGTTCCCATTTACCCCTAGACCAAAAGGGGGAGGACGTAACAATAGGTAGGCAAACTAAGCAGCTATTTCTTTCCCCCTGATGCACTCATTTAACAACTTTCTAAATAAAACAATAATCTTGCAGCAACCCAACTGTTATGTGTACTGTGCTGTTAATGTACAAAACTATTAAAGAGTGAAAATAATTGTTTATCAAAACTGTAAATAAAAAGTTTGAGTCCATCTTGCAATAAAGTTCTATTTTAGTATTTTTACTTAAAAATCTTATGTTTAAATCAATGTGGGTTTTTTCCGTTTTTGTAATTATTTTTTAAATTTACTAGTAATTTATTTATTATTGTTATTATTTTAGTTTTTTTTAAATTCATGAATACAGAGATTAATACAAGATTAAAAGTGCTGGTTCTGGTGCCTTTTCGCTTGAAAACACTTACACTATGCTATTATAATGTTTCAGCATTCATTCTGAAATGTATATATACCGTTATTTATCTGTCCTAAGCCCTGAATGTCCACTGACTCTAGAACTGTCCTTGTAGGGTAAGCAGCAAAAAAGAAAAGAGAAAACCTGGCTGCTTGATTTATTCTGGCTTTCACACACATACACAGCATTTATGGGGTTCTCAGTAGTGGCTTTGCAGCTCTGTCTGTGCAGAGGACTACTGAGGCTTGTCTGCATTGCCTGATAGCTTTGTTTCACCTCCACAGGCGTCTTTTTTTAGAATCAGGCTTCTGAAGGGCAGCCAGTGCTGAGGCAGCAGGGTTTATCAGGGTCCCGGAGGATGACTTGTTTTGTGTTTAGTAAAATCATGGACTGTTCTCTGACGGAGAAATGTAATGGAGGAGAAATTACACGTGCTTTGGGATCACAGATCCAGGGATCACGTTGGTTTACAGAAGCAGAGAGCGTTTTGGGTGTGTTTAGCTATGCCTGCAGAGAATAGAACCGAGAATTCTGAATGTTTTATTTATTCTGCTGTCCCTAAAATGTCCTTTTGAAGATGAGCTAGAAGTTTGAATGCTTTTTTGAAAATCTAGGCTATGATTAGTAACGCCTGTTTTAATTATTAGATAAATAATGTAAAAAGTTGTTCTGACAATGATTCAATTTAATTACAGTTCTTTAAACTAAATTCTTTTTTGAAGTTGTAAATAAAACAGATTATTTGAGTATGTTTTACAATAAGATACAATTTCAGTTTTTACTTAATGTAATGTTTAGTTTCTTGTTGTTTCTTTGTTACTGTCAAATTTGCTAACAATTTCTGAATGTAAATTGTTTCTACACATTTTATTAGTGCATACTTTGATGTTTACCAATGTAGAACGATAGAAAGAAGATACATATATTTTGCCTTCTCACTCACTTCTCACTTGCCTTTAAATTTTCACTTTAAATTTGAATAGTTTCATGATTGGTCAGGATGTGTCAGTTTATTCTACAGTAAAGCCATTATTTAAGGGTAGCTGAGAAGGAAAAGATGATGGGAGAATAGGTTGTTTTAAAAATAGATCACACTGCAGGAGAAACATGGAAATGTCTGGCAGACATAAGTATTGAGGATAAGAGCATAACAATTTTTAGAGATGAAATTTGCAAAAAGGGATTGTTTTATTCCATCCCATTGCTGCTTTGCCTAATGATGACATGCATTCTGATATGAGTTATGCAGACCTGCAGTTCTTCTTTGTACCCATAGAGGTCTGACTTTACCCATCCTCTGTTTGACAACGTCCAGTTCATGCTGACACACCCAGAGTATTTTCTTCTTCTTGGTCTTTCAGCCTATATCTAATTAATATTCAGGTCTCCTAGAAATAAAATAGTACTTTATTAAACGTGATATTTATATTTTTATGTGTAGCTTATAATATAGCAAAGTTTTAATCTATACAAATATCCAAAGTTGTTTACAAATGTAGAATTTAATTAGATATTTTTTTTACAGAATTCTATATTTATATAAAATATTTATAGAATACCTCATACATTTTAAATTAATTATATTAATTTATTTTTATTTTTAATAAAACATTTAACATTAAGAAAAAGTCAAATGTTACATTAATTTATTTCTATAACAAACATATATGGCTTGATATTTTCATGTAGCTTATACCATTGCAAAGCTTTAATCAATAAAAATATCCAAAGAGGTTTACAGTAAATTGTACAATAAAAAATTTAGAATTTGATTTAAATGTTGAGAAAATATATCTAATTGTGTCAGTTATTTAAAGATTTTATTTTATTTTTTTACACGAGTTTGTTTCTATAACAAACGTCTATGGAAATATCCAATTAGATACACATAGTAGTAAAAATAAATAGTTTATTGAATAGAGCATGGTGGTCTTCTGTTGATGTCATCTTTTATTGTGAATGATGAGTGCAGTGAGGTCATCACTCATGGCCCTGAGCAGTGTGACAATGAAGAGGGAAGCCCCAGTCAAACAGAAGTAAAAAAAACTGACTCGCACACATTTTTTAGACAGACAAAACTGACTCACAAACTCCCATAATGACCCTCATTTTATAAAGACACGTGAGGACAATTCAACACATGAATTATAGAGAAGTCACTCTCATAAACGTTTCTACTCACTCACCTCTAACAACTGTGTGACAGTCTAAAAGCTGGACCTGCAAAGCTCTGTTCTGCATAACAGCTATTATTGCAGTCTAATGAATGTCTTATTAAAGGGGCAATAACTGCACTGTAATGACCCAGCGTTAATATTTCAGAGGCATTTATAATGAGTGAGTAGAGCTGGAAATTAATATCTAACAGTAACTGTGGTGAGACTCTGATACAGAGAGATAATGAGATCCATCCATCCATCCAATTTTAGTAAAATGGATAATCCTGAAAGTTTATTTGCTTTTGTGTTTTAAAGCACAAAAAAGTGGTCTCAGACTTGTGGATGCCACTGCATGTAAGTAATGTGTGTATGTCCTGTTTACATCTAGAACAGCTAAGAAAATCTGAGGAAGTTGAAGTTAAGGTGTAAACTTTAACGTTGTACAGACAAATTTCAGAGTAAGTGAATAAATGGTTTAGGGTGGTCGATGAGAATTGCAGAATGAAGGGTTTGATTTGTTGATAAAAAGCTCCTAATATAGAAATATTCAGCCATTGCATAACATTTAAGACACTGATTTGCATGAAATTTGGCTGCAGAAGGAGCAAAACAGCATATTTTTGTTGAGTCTGAAAAGTGTCCGTTTGAGCAGAAAGTAGGAGAGATAACTTCATCTAAAACCCCAAGAGAGGGGGAAAACAATTAGCAGCAGACAGCAGATGGATGCAGTTCCAACAGGTAAGACAGGGAGATGTCAATGTTGTACAAATGCATCACAGCACAATGAGAGTCAGAAAATGACAGTGAGATAATGTGTGTGTGTACATGCTAGACAGACCTCAAAAGAAAGGCCAGGTGTTTGGATCAGCTTGCGTGCATAATTGTCGAGATTATCACAGATTTTTTTTCTTCCTCCTCTTTGAAATGGGCATAAACAGCCGTGTGTGTCCCGCGGGGAGCGTCTGTGAAATGTCAGGGCAGCGCAGTCAGAGCTCACCTTTACTGAGCAAAATATAAAAGAATATTGTGACTTTGAATGTGCAAAGAATATTTTTGTAAATTGAATAGTTGTCTGTGGTTTTCTTTTCACAGTTTGCATCGAATGCTATAGATTACATTTTTAATATAATTACATATAAATTTATAAATAAAATATTTTTAAATGAGGCAAGTCACATCTGCAGTATAAATGGCTCTAATTCATTATACAGTTCGAATGGCAGTGTTGTGAATTTGTTGCTGATATACACACAAGTTCTGTGACCTATTGCTTATTATTTTTTTTAAAGATTCTCTCTCTCTCTCTCGCTATGGGGGAACGCCTCTTCGTGACCCGTGTCTGAAGCATACATTGAAAAAGCACCAACAACACGCCGGCGACAGCCATGACGTCACTACCGGTGCGACTATAGTATAAATAGGCACCGGGAGAAAACATCATCCACTTCTTCGTCTGAAGCATGGCAAGAAACCTAGAGGACGCAGTGTCTCGTTCCCTACTCAGGGAACCATGTTTACATACGTAACCTGAGATGTTCCCTTTCATGGGAACTTCGAACTGCGTCCTCTAGGGGTCGCTATGGGGAACGGTATACCCACGCCACCGTGCTGAGGGGAGTGCAAGCCAGAAACCATGGCGAGCACTAAGTACCAATTCTACCATTTTGCCATGGGAGTTGCCCCAGGGACGTTAGACGGCTGTCAGTGACATTATTCCCTACAGCCAAAGGCCTAGGCTACATACCCCCAAAACTTACCTGTTAGGACCAGAACTCCTGGGCCTGGGGTAGAGCTCAAGGCTTGGAATCAGGAATATATTCCTTTAAGGGAATACGACCAAGA
>NW_015505281.1:481806-483825 GCF_001515645.1 Sinocyclocheilus grahami | reverse complement strand
TAACCGAGGTTTTAAACCACTCAGAAAGAGCACGAGGCTGCTGCGCCATAGCTCTTACCATACAGTAAATTAATTAGAAAAGAACGCAGAGTACTAGCGTGCGAACTTACCACAGTGTGGATTTTAGAAAGGGTACAAAGACTTCACATGCACACTTACCATAACATGGATGTGACGAGTGGGGGCGTGGCCGAGAGCCGTGGGAATGGAGTGAGGCCGGTGGAGTAATTGATAATGAGCAACACCTGCACCACTCACCGGTCTCGAGTCCCACGGAGGAGCTCCGGAAGGATAAAAGGAGGAGCTACGACAGTGAAAGACGAGAGAGGACCAGGCCTGGATTTTATTTTGTGTTTTGTGTGCGGCAGTCGTCCGTGAGGGGCTGCCGCTTTACTTTCATTTTGTGTTGGTTTATTTTATTAAAGTGTTTAAATGTTTGCTGGTTTCCGCCTCCTTCCCGTGACTACGAACTTTGTTACAATGGATTTTTAAAATGCCGTTCTAAGGGGTTCTCGTGGTACTCTGAAAGAGCAGCCCATAGATGGAAATGGTGCATCCCAAAACGCTATGTTTGAGAAGTCATCAAATCGATCTAAGGCTTATAATGCTGGAATGGCTAGCAGTAAATCTCTAGCTGAGGGAGCAAATATCCAGCTCTCAAATGAGAGGGAGCTCGACCTGCAGCATGCTCCAATGGTGGAACAGCTAGCAGTTATTTAGCTGAGGGAGCAACACCCCCAGTTCTCAAACGAGAGGGGGGCTCGACCTACAGCGCGATTGTTAGGATCAGAAGGGTAAGTGTACTGCAAGCTAGCCAAAAAACTCAGCACATCAGAGAGGCAAAGGAAGGGCCTAGTTCGCCTGATGCTGCTGGTTCCAGGTGCTCTGGGAAAAACAGAGAACTCTCACGTGAGAGGAGAACTCCGAATTCAGAAGGAGTAGCGTGCTCTTAGGTAACCCTTTGATAAAAGGGGAGCACTGCTCAGCATTACCACGAGAACAGCCCATGGAGCGAGGAGTCCAACTCCTCAGAGAGGATTAAATACTCGAAAGAAAGCACCATGCTCACAATAACCCTCAATGGTGAGGGGAGCGATGCTTCCAGAGTGTGTCGACAGAGACACACTAGTTGAATGGAGCTCAAGGTACCAGGGTCTAAACCAATTCTTTTTTGGAAAAGCACCAGGGAACGAGGCTAATAATGCGTAACCCTTACCATACAGGATTTCAGAAAAGTGGGCAAAGCATAACGTGCACACTTACCACTTATGTGGATTTTAGAAAGTGGGCAAAGCATAACGTGCACACTTACCACTTATGTGGATTTTAGAAAGTGGGCAAAGCATAACGTGCACACTTACCACCTATGTGGATTTTAGAGAGTGCGCAAAGCATAATGTGCACACTTACCACTTATGTGGACTTTTAGAAAGTGCGCAAAGCTTAACGTGCGCACTTACCATAGTATGGATTTAAGAGTTTTCCAAGCATCTGCTCACAGATACCCGGAAGTACTGAGCCAAACGGGAGAGGCAAGCTCAAATACAACCCTCTAAGGTGAGGGGAGCACTGCCTGAGACAGCATTACGCAAGAGGGCTCTCGCAAATGCCACCTATACCTCCCGCTCGATGCTTCAGCAAGAGGGGATATCCTGGTGATCGGGAGGCCCCTCAGGGCGACCTAGATACGGTAGACCAGACAGGGCAGCCTGAAAGCATAAGCCCAGACCGGACGTCCAGCCTTTTTATCCCAAAATTTTTGCAGTGCCGTGCCGAGGGCCTAATGATCAAGAAGGCTCCCGCAAGAAGCCTGTGACCTGGCCGCATAATCCAGGAAGTATGAAGCCGAAACCCGGCTTATTGTACCATCTGGACATATATCGACGAGTGAAATAAACACTGCAAGTCAAGCACCCGGTTTCTGAACCCAGCAGAGGGGGTGCTCACCGAGGACCTACCCTAGACAAGGACAGAAACACACAGGTCCCGGGAAACACTGCAAAGAAAGCTAGCAGAAGG
>NW_015505281.1:449881-481563 GCF_001515645.1 Sinocyclocheilus grahami | reverse complement strand
CTAACCTCGGTCAGGTGGAGAGATGGTGGTTACAGGGGAATTAGGAAGGGGAAGATAAGGGCAGATGTAAGACCCTCAAAGGAAATGAGTAGATACTGAGGTATCACTCTGATCCGGACAAAAGCGCTGACGCCCTGTCTGGATCACATCCCTTAGGTCTTTTACCTACCTTCCTTTGACCCACGATTTTTCCTACCCTACTCACTAGCCTTCTGTGCCCGTCTCTGATCCTCAAACCTAGACGGGCCAGGACCCCTGGGTTGTTCGGGCTCAGACCTGGACCTTCGTGAAGGCCGCTGAGCGCGCCTTTGCCTCGCTGAACTTCTCGACCACCGTCTCAACGGAGGTACCAAAAATACGGAAGGATGAAATATGGATGAAACTGGCGCATCGAGAAGAAAGCCCTTCTCTTTTCTCCCGATATCAGCTAGGTTCACCCACAGATGTTTCTCCGTCACTACCATGGCCGCCATGGACCTGCCGCTATCAGAGGTGGCCTGCTTAGTAGCACGGAGAGCGAGATCCGTGGTGCGGCGCACTCAGCTACCTCATCAGGAGAAAGGCCCTCGCCTTTATCCAGGTCTTTCAGCAGGTCAGCCTGATATGCTTGGAACATTACCATCGTGTGCAATGAAGCGACAGCCCGACCTGCTGCTGCTGCGTATGCCCTGGCATCCGAGCGAGATGTCAAGGAGGGAGTCTTAAGAGAGGACGTCTCACCCAGAGAGAGATAGCTGGCCACCGTCTCTCTATAGGGGCATCTTCTCATGACAGCTTTCGTGCATCGCCTCACTGTTGGCATAACTCGTATGCTGGAATCGATCAATGCGTGATCATGAGGAGAGGAGAAACGGCCTCTTCCATTCCTTTTCAATCTCTGTATGGAAAACAGGAAGAAAGGAAGGCTCACCTGAGCTGGAGGGTTATGGCCAGAAAAATAACGTTCATCGAGATGACCTCGTGACATCCCTTTCTTCACCCGTTTCACGGCAAGTAAAGCCTCACGGTGGCGCGATCCATAACTTTCAAAAGCTCATCATACGCAAGCAGATGGCTGCCCCTCTTTCCTCGAAAAAAGAGACAAGTTTTCATTGGAAAAACACTCTCAGTGCACGCCGATTGCCCCCTCGGAGACATTGCGTGCGTGGTCTTCGCCCAAACAAATGACACATAGATCGTGTGTGTCATCAGATGTTAAACAACGACAACACGGATGCACACATCCTCTAAACGCTTTGCTAGTGCTCGCCATAATGATATGAATAGAGATCGCTCTTACCACAGAAATGCACGCTTCAAACAAAACAGTCAATGAAGACGAAGAAGAGGATGATGTGTTCTCCCAGCGCCTATTTATACTATAGTCGCACCGGTAGTGACATCATGGCTGTCGCTGGCCAACGTGTTGTTGGGGTTTTTTCAATGTATGCTTCAGACAACTTTTATTTTGGGCTTTAAATATGTTCAAAAACAAAAGTATGATTGTCGGTTGTTAAATTTTATTTTGGGTAAAGCCAAAATGGGCATTTACATTAGCAGAAGAGATACAATTTAGCAAAAAAAAAAAGTAAATATAATGTTGAAAAGGTGTTTACAGCTATGATCAAATCAAGTCTTTTAATTGATTTTCGTTTTTACAAAGCTATGGACTCTTTAAATATTTTTGAAAGAATATGGTGCCATAGAAGAGCTTTGTGTTCTGTTATTAAAAATGAATTTCATGTTGCACTATTTTTATAAAATGGTTTAAAAAATTTAAAGAAAATGATTTTATGCGAGTAATCTTTTTGTTAAATAAAGTTGCTAGAAAAATTCTAAATTGTCTCTCTCTCTCTCTCTCTCTATATATATATATATATATATATATAATGTATAAATATATATAGACACATTATGTACTTTGGAATTGTTTGAACTGGTTGTATTGTTTTGTTTTTTTGTTTTTTTTTGTTTTAAAGCAATAAAGAGGTTTTGGACCCTCTCTCTCGCTCGCTCTCTGTCTGTCTGTCTTTCTTCTAAACACCGATCTGATCAGAGCGCGTCGCTGCGTTCTGTCTTGTCGTGGGCGCGCGGATTCTCCAGAGGCAGAGAGAGGAGGGCTGAGGCGAGAAATGGTGGAATGTGGGGGAGCTTTTACTCGCCTTGTGGTATGATGACTCAAAGCACCAGGTTCTTTTAGGTCATTCCGTCTAAACATCAACCTAAACATAGCACTGCTGTTTGTACAGCAAAGCCTGCCAGACATCACTTGTTGTCAACATCGCTAGTTGTCACATTTTTTTAATCAAGTACATATTTGTCAGGGTATATTTATTTCTGTGTAGTCACATACCTTGAAGTCGTGGCTACAAAAGGTAGGCAGGTGTTTAAGACCGCCTTAGACGAACATTAGACGAAAGAGACATTATAATTGAATCGAATTCCTGTTTTTAATTGAATTTGCATGAGCTCAGGTCATCATCGTTTCAAGTCATCATTAACCGTCATTCGTAGTCACATTGCAATACACCGTGAAAATCCATAGTCTGGTCACTTCTGCCCAGAGACAGCGTGAGCTGGCGGCTCGGATGTGTGAGATGTGTACTAATGTCTGACTGGAAAGAGAGAGAGCCAAATACACTGCCCAGAGTTTATAGCTTCCAATGGATATCTAATAGCCCCAGTGGACGTTAATAGATACAGTATCAGAACTGTTGGCGGTCTGATGTAACTTCCCGCCTGGCCTTGATTAATTAAGGAGTTTTATTGGTTCCTGTGAGGTACCGTTATTCGTTTGAAACTTGGCATCAAAAGGCCTGCAACAGAACTCGACCCACAAACCGTATTAGGAATGTGCGGTATTTTAGTTTGCTTTTTATATCTTTGATTTGTTATGGCTCTTTGGATGTCTTAAACTAATAATGTCTGCGTTTGGTGAATGATCGGCGCCCCGTGGCTCAAAATCACTTTCTCGAACCATCATCTTTACCGTTAGCATCCCTAACTCTATATATGTATTTTTAAAAAAGAAAGGGAATTTTCAGCTTATTGTTTTATACTTTCTTTTATCTCTATTTTAGCCTGTTTTTTTCTTGTAACGTTGTATTGCAGCATTTCTCATGTTGCATCCTTAGGATGAATCTCTTTGTTGCGTTTGCCTCGTTTTTTATATTCCTCTGGTTTGCTGTTGATTATCAATTGGAAAAATATGGCTAAATTGCACGTAGTGTATGTGTGCACTTTTTTCATGTTCACAGGTACAGAATAGGAAAGTGGCATTATGTTGGTGGGCTGGCTTGCATCAGAACGTTTATCACTGCACCCGTGTTGTACATAAAAATTAACGAGTGGATGAGCCCTATGTTAAAAGCAAAAGAGGAGAGAGAGAGTGAGAGTGGAAGGAAATGTGTGGGGTAGGCAAAGCAGTCAGAGATGCTCCATTTGTAATCGGTGACAATTTAATCTGTCAGTTTGGGGGACAGTAGGAAGAGCGAGTGAATGCAGACGGCTAACTATAAAGGCTGTCAGCAGTATCTAATGCATAGACAGTGAGAAGTGAGATATGGCTTTCTGAAATGAAAGGCGAGAACGACATTGCAAATCAAATGTATATGTTCAAAAGTCAAATATGTTGTTGTGATAAAATATAATTCGTCGTTCGTATGTAGGTGAAATGTCATTTAATGTGAGCAATTTTCTGTACAGAATCCCATCTAGTCACCTCAGCTGTGCGCTGAGAAGAGGAGACAATGAAAAAAGGGCGGTGGCACTGTCTCTGTGATTGAATGCAGCCTTGTTTTAAATCGATATTAATGAGAATGTTTTGAAAACAAGACGAATGCTGTAAAAGACGAGAGAAAGCGATCATTTTCTTACTATACTTGTGTTTTTTTATTCTTCGTGGCGCATCTGGTTGTTAATAGGCTTGTCGATGTTTTTGTTCGGAGGTGCTGAAATGCAGTGAGCTGCGCTGGTTAGAGCGCGTTGCTCCCATCCCCCGCCTGTACAGCACAGGGTAAGGGAGGGGGACAGAAGAGAGAGAGGGAGCGATAGGCAGCACCCTTGTGAGGGGAAACAAGAGTCAGCTTCGCGGAGAGGAGAGAAGAAAAAAGAGCTGGGGCGCAAACAAAAGAGAGAACATGGATGAAGCAGAAAAATGTCTGTTTAAAAAGGCAGCGCAGCGGAGGCTTTGGTCATCCTGCACATAAGTCCGCCCGTTTTTTGGATGCCGTGGTCTGGAGCTGTTGCGCGGGGAGCTTTTAAGGCGGAAAGCGGTTTTTAATCCGTCTGTGAATGTTGCCAGCTTGCGATGGCTGTTGCAGGGCGATGTAGCTGCATAAAAGAGAACGTGCCTCTTTGTTTTTGTTTCTTCATTGTTATACTAAGTGTCCTTACAAATGCACAAATTCGCTACAGCATTCAGGAGGAGCTGGAGAGCGGCACTGTCGTTGGTGATCTTGTTCGGGATCTCGGGCTGGATCTGCGAAAGCTTTCGGCTCGTCGCATCAGAATCAGCTCCGACAGTGCGAGGCGATACTTCAGCATCAACCACAAAACTGGTAAGCTTGTTATAAGCGACCGGATTGACCGCGAAACGCTCTGTGAATTCAGCGGCACCTGCACGCTTAGTCTCGACGTGGTGTTAGAAAACCCATTTGAACAGCACAACGTGGATGTTGAGATTTTGGATGCAAATGACAACTCGCCGCTTTTCCCGCGAGACGAGTACCAGTTGGAGATCTCCGAGGGCGCACAGCCAGGCGCGCGGTTTTCCATTGAGGGCGCGCAGGATTCTGACGACGCCTCAAATTCCGTGCGCCATTATCGTCTCACCTCAAACGAACACCTGGCGCTCGATTCAACCAAACCACCTGCGGACGGAAAACACATAGAGCTCGTGCTGAAAAAGCCTTTCGACCGTGAGCTTTTGCAGTCGCACCAGTTTCTACTCACCGCTACTGACGGCGGATCTCCTCCGCGCTCAGGCACAGCCAAAATCAACGTGCGCGTTTTGGATACCAATGACAACGTGCCAGTCTTCGGCAGTTCCGTATACAAAGTGAAACTGCGGGAAAACTCTCCTGTTGGCGCGCTGGTAATTAAATTAAACGCCACAGATAGAGATGAGGGCTCCAATGGGGAGGTGTATTACTCATTTAGCTCTTACACGCCAGACAGAGTGAGGCAGGTGTTTTCTGTAGACACAGACAGTGGAGAAATTAGAGTTAAAAGCAATGTGGACTATGAAGAAACCAACAGCTATGAGATGTATATCCAGGCAGCAGATAGAGGCCAAGGGGCCGTAGCAGTGCACTGTAAAGTGGTGGTGGAGGTGCTGGATGTGAATGATAACCCTCCTGAGATTGTGCTCTCCTCACTCTCCAGTCCAGTTCGGGAGGACGCTCGTGCAGACACTGTGGTGGCTTTAATAAGCATAAATGACAAAGACTCTGGACAAAACAAGCAGGTCAGCATGGACATCATCCCCCCAAATCTACCTTTTAAAATCAAATCATTCCGAAACCATTACACCATTGTTACCTCTGCCTTCCTGGACCGGGAGACAATTGCATCATACAACGTCACAGTTACTGCCACAGATGGTGGAACGCCACCTCTTTCATCGTCAATTACGGTACGAGTAGAAGTGGCAGACGTAAACGACAATCCACCACGTTTTGAACAGACTTCATACACTGTTTATGTCTCAGAAAACAATGCACCCAGTGCACCTTTGTGCATCGTCAAGGCAACAGATCCTGATGCCGGTGAGAACGCTCGCATCACATACACTGTCCTAAATGACAACAACCATGGTATTTCAGTGTCATCGTATGTTTCTGTCAAACCTGCCTCAGGTGAGGTGTATGCACTGCGATCATTTGACTTCGAGAAGTTGCGTGAGTTTCATTTCCAGGTTAAAGCTCAAGACAACGGTGTGCCACCTTTGAGCAGAGTGGCAACTGTTTATATTTACATCATGGACTCCAACGACCACAGCCCGCAATTTGTTCGCCCAGCGGCAAACGGCTCACACTCCACAGAGACTATTTTGCGTAACTCAGAGGCAGGAGTCCTTGTTTCCCGTGTCCTGGCTTGGGACTTAGATGCTGGAGAAAATGCCTGGTTGCTATACAGCCTCCATCACCCGCTGGAATTGGACGTGTTTAAGGTGCATGAGTACACAGGTGAAATCCGCACAACACGGCGAGTAAACGAGGACAATTCTACTGTCTTTAGCCTCACAGTGCATGTACGAGATCATGGTTTGCCTCCCCGCTCTGCATCTACAACAATCAACATTGCCGTTATGGAGCTCCCACCCAAAGTGGCCCCAGACCCAAAACGCATTATCAGGCCACACGGCACAATGATATTCTCCCATGTTACCCTCTATCTTATCATTGCCCTGAGTGCAACCACCTTTGTTTTCTTGCTCACCATCTTCGTCCTAGCAATTGTTCGCTGCCATGCCTACTGCAGCCAGCCAGATGCTTGCTCTTGCTCACCTTGCTGTGGGTCCAAGAAGAAAAAGAAGACTACAGTGAAGAAGGCACCCAAAGACGGTGGAGGTGGTAGTGTGGCTGCAGGTGGCGGAGCCGCAGGTGGAGGTGGTGGCGCTGCTGGCGGGGTCACAGTCCAGCAACAGTCTGCGGTGATGCGGAGAGACCTGAAAGTGGAACCACACTACATTGAGGTCCGAGGAAATGGCTCTTTAACCAAAACATACTGCTATAAGACCTGCCTGACCGCCACCTCAGGAAGTGACACCTTTATGTTCTACAATACGGGCCGGCCGTTGAGTGGGACTTGGGGCTCGGGGGCAGACCGTTTCTTCACAGGACAGAGTGGGCAGTTTGTGCGCAGACTGAGCATGCCCGATGCTACGGCAATACAGGTGTGTGCAGTGCCCACACTGTTATAACATTCTTTAAGTGACTCATCCATCTATCTGCCTCATCCATGCATAAAGAGAGGAGAAATTCTCTTCTCTTCAGTAATGTGGTACCTTTTCACCCTCAGATGTGTTGATGGTTTAGGAGTAGCCCCAACATTTTTTTGTTTTCCTTCCAAATATACACACACTCACACACTAAATTGGTGTAGAAACAGTTTTCACTCAGAAATTGCTAGTAAATTTCACAATTTATTACAATGAGACACAAGTAATACATACTCCAAAAATATTTTTTATTTAAAACTTTGAAAAAATATTTACAGTTTAGTGAAGTTGTTAGTTGTATTGCAGACTTTTTGCATTAACGCTACAGGCCTGTTTCAGCAGTGGAAAGAACAGGTGTTTTGCTTGGTGTATACCAGAGCTCAGTAATGGATCCTGTTATATTGGAGAATTTTTTCTTTTTCTTTTTGTGCCTCATTAATTCACAGCAGCAGCCTTCAGTGTGAACTGCAGAATGTATGCGTGTGCAGATGATTTAGGGTATCGGACTCTTTTTCCACTTGTTTACAGCTGTCATCACATTGCATTTCATCAGTTATGAATTTAGAGAGAAGCACTCTGTTGCGACCACCCACTGGTCCAAAGATGGTAGCCATTGGTGTGGCAGAAGGATTCCTGTGTGTAACTGTCTTTCCTTTTATTTCCTTTTACACATCAGTTTTCGATAATCAAATTTAGATAAATGTTTGATCATTCTATTGAACTCGTTACTTTATATTTTACTTGTTCATTAGGAATCTATGTTGCTCAAAGTCATGCACTGTGCCATTAACACGGATCTCATGGTTGCAAACTCACCAGTCTGATCATTAGCAAGAGGTTATGACTAATATTATTTAATGCGCCCATGCTTGCTATTTAATTCAATAGTAGTTTTGTCTAGCCCCCTACAGTGAACACGACTGCATAACAGCTTAGGGTAACACTTTACTTGAAGGGGTGTGCATAAGACTGACATGACACCTTCATAATCATGACATGACACATGTCATGAATATGAAGGAGGTTTTATGCATGTTTATGACAACTGTCATTAAGTGTCATTCGCTCAGTTATGTCATTTTTAATGCAAATATGACATTATTTGACCTAACCCTACCCCTACCCTTACCCCTAACCATAGCCCATAACAAAGACATCTCAAACAATGTCATCTTTGCATTAAAAATTACATAACTGAGCGAATGACACTTAATAACAGTTGTCATAAACATGCATAAAAAACCTTCATATTCATGACATGTGTCATGTCATGATTATGTAGGTGTCATGTCATGATTATGAAGGTGTCATGTCAGTCTTATGCACACCCCTTCAAGTAAAGTGTAACCAAATGTGGATATGATATTCAGACATTTAATACATATATACAAAATATAAAACAAAATGATTATTTATTTGTATATCCATGTACAATTAAAATTTGTCACAAAATGTACACTGCATTGAAAAGTTTGGGATCAGTAAGATTTTTTGTTTTTTAAAGAAGTATAAAGAGAGGAGAAATTCTCTTCTCTTCAGTAATGTGGTACCTTTTCACCCTCAGATGTGTTGATGGTTTAGGAGTAGCCCCAACATTTTTTTGTTTTCCTTCCAAATATACACACACTCACACACTAAATTGGTGTAGAAACAGTTTTCACTCAGAAATTGCTAGTAAATTTCACAATTTATTACAATGAGACACAAGTAATACATACTCCAAAAATATTTTTTATTTAAAACTTTGAAAAAATATTTACAGTTTAGTGAAGTTGTTAGTTGTATTGCTGACTTTTTGCATTAACGCTACAGGCCTGTTTCAGCAGTGGAAAGAACAGGTGTTTTGCTTGGTGTATACCAGAGCTCAGTAATGGATCCTGTTATATTGGAGAATTTTTTCTTTTTCTTTTTCTTTTTGTGCCTCATTAATTCACAGCAGCAGCCTTCAGTGTGAACTGCAGAATGTATGCGTGTGCAGATGATTTAGGGTATCGGACTCTTTTTCCCCTTGTTTACAGCTGTCATCACATTGCATTTCATCAGTTATGAATTTAGAGAGAAGCACTCTGTTGCGACCACCCACTGGTCCAAAGATGGTAGCCATTGGTGTGGCAGAAGGATTCCTGTGTGTAACTGTCTTTCCTTTTATTTCCTTTTACACATCAGTTTTCGATAATCAAATTTAGATAAATGTTTGATCATTCTATTGAACTCGTTACTTTATATTTTACTTGTTCATTAGGAATCTATGTTGCTCAAAGTCATGCACTGTGCCATTAACACGGATCTCATGGTTGCAAACTCACCAGTCTGATCATTAGCAAGAGGTTATGACTAATATTATTTAATGCGCCCATGCTTGCTATTTAATTCAATAGTAGTTTTGTCTAGCCCCCTACAGTGAACACGACTGCATAACAGCTTAGCAAGTCAAGCAGTTAGTCAGAAATCAAGAATCCCACTTGCTGCGTCCACCAAGAATCCCACTTGCTGCGTCCACCTAGAATCCCACCTGCTCTATCTAACCTGAAATCTAGTATGTACTGAACACTGGATGCAGATTTACAGTAACATAGACCTTCACTTTATCTACTTGAGAAAATAATTTCAGAGTAATTCAGAATTAATCCAAACATGACAATTTATTCACCAGGTAATCAACATTATTCAAAATCCAGTTCCGACAATATAAAGCATTGGTCAATCATATTTGGAGAGTGAGTGAAGGAAACATATGTGGTAGATCAACTATGAACTGTTGAGGATGTTAATTCTCATGAGTTCTTTGTTTTCTCGGACAGTGGCCTCATCAGGGTTCAGTTATCTTGGCATCAGCCTTGCAGCTTTATTTTTCACCTCTCTTTCCCTCTCTCAAGCTTGTTCTCTCGCCCTCCCTCTCTCCAGCCTGTTCTGCAGTGCGCTGTTTTAGGACAGCTGGGTGTGTTTATATTTAGAGGTGTGAAGCTCAAACAACACTACAGTTTCTCTGTACCCACACTTAAATCTCTCTAGAGAGACTTTGCAGTCTAGCTTCAGTTTAGTTACACAGCTTCATGTTGGACATCATTCACCAAAACCAATTGCTAGGCCTTTAATCTGTCAACACAGGTTAGCATGATTGGTCCTCTGATAATAGATAGATAGATAGATAGATAGATAGATAGATAGATAGATAGATAGATAGATAGATAGATAGATATATTTTGTATAAGTTTCGTTGATTTTCTTTACATGTCAAATGTATTAAGATCTCCTTTAAATATTACATTGTACACATACAGACTTGCTATTAGATGGGTAAATCTCTGGAAATTTGAGAGAATCCAATAATAATAACTGTCCAGAATAATGGTGGTTAGAAATTAAAGATTTTATGTTTTGTTTTATTTTATGAAAGGAACCACTCTCTTTCTGTGTTGGTAAACCCTGTTAGATTGACCATAGCTTCCACTGTAAATTAGGGCTGCACAATAAATCGCATGGGATATTCATGCACATCTTGTCAGTAAAGCCGGTTCTGTAATCAGCTGTAAATCTCCATCACGTGCGTGCTTTCAGATGGAGCAGCATTTACTACACAGAGCCTTAGTTCAATGAGAAGCTGCGCAAAACCACGTTCATAATCGCATTTATGTTGTGTTGTTGATTTGGGTTGTGAGTGTTTCAAGGATTACTGGATGTGAAAACAGTTTCTCTGTGTGAGCGCCTCTTATTTGTGAAGTAATTACTGGCTCATTTCAGCTGTTCTCATTAAATGTCAGTCATGTTTGTTCTCCCTGTGTGTGATTAAGTGGCAGTGGAGCTGAGCTCCGCGTTTCTGGTGGCTTATTGGCTGGTTCGGTTTGGAAAGAAAAGGACGGAAGGATTTTGGTTGGTTGGTGCAGAGGTGCAAATGCTGTATCTAGGCGAGGTGTGTCCACTCAGAAGGGAACTGAGAGAGAGAGAAAGAAGAGAGAAAATAAGGAAGAGCAGAGTAAGGAACTGCTAGTGAGACGAGATCAGACTGTGCTCATTATCTGCTACACACACACACACACAATGATCAATCGAAGACCTGTGAGGTGAATAAAAACAGATCACCAGTTTCTTTGCTCAGCAACCTTCTCTGTTACCATATTCACTTTATTTGAATGTCTTTAATTTCTTCAAAGGATTTAAGCCAAGAATCTTTCGAAAGTCTTCCTCCTGCATATGCTTATTTACTGTAAAACAGTTAGTGTATCAGATGGTTAAAAACATTTAAAACACTTGGGGTTTGTTATTTTGTTGTTGCATTTTTTTTTTTTATGTTTTCCCTTTGATATTAAAGGTTTGGCCATTGAAATGTGGTCATTACAGACCTAGTGCATTTATTTGAAACGGATTGATATTCAACCTTTCTTTATAAAATGCTTTATGTGACAGTTTGTATACCATCTATGAAAGATTCATGATAGGTTGAACATCAGTGTTAGTATGTGATGTTTTTGTGCATGACTACTAGCTGGTGTGTATAGTAGTTGTCTTGCAGGGTTGTATGATGGATGTATGTGTTTGTGTGTTGTGTGGAGGAAAAGCAGGCCCTGCTGATTACATTTTGAATTGGATTTCACATTGATAAATGTCCTCCAGGAGATATTTGTGAGAGGGAAAATGGGTGACAAAAGGACGGGTAGGGAGCACAGATGCTATGCCTGCCTTTTTTTGTATATAAAAGTTGATAGTACTGAAAATCTGGGCAGCATAATACAAGCTGAAATGTCCTACTGTGCCTTTTAAATGCAAGGAGATTTTACATTGATTGTAAAGGGGCAAAGGACGTATCATACCACATCTAGGTAAACATAAAGATTCACTCTAAAACTATAAAGGAAAAATATTTTAGAATTTTATGTACCAATTTTGCATAAAGAAAATTTATTTTACATTTTCATTCATGCAATTATGGAGAGTGACTCAATAATTTCTGTTTTAGGATCCGGAGTAGCCCCAACATTTTTTTGTTTTCCTTCCAAATATACACACACTCACACACTAAATTGGTGTAGAAACAGTTTTCACTCAGAAATTGCTAGTAAATTTCACAATTTATTACAATGAGACACAAGTAATACATACTCCAAAAATATTTTTTATTTAAAACTTTGAAAAAATATTTACAGTTTAGTGAAGTTGTTAGTTGTATTGCAGACTTTTTGCATTAACGCTACAGGCCTGTTTCAGCAGTGGAAAGAACAGGTGTTTTGCTTGGTGTATACCAGAGCTCAGTAATGGATCCTGTTATATTGGAGAATTTTTTCTTTTTCTTTTTGTGCCTCATTAATTCACAGCAGCAGCCTTCAGTGTGAACTGCAGAATGTATGCGTGTGCAGATGATTTAGGGTATCGGACTCTTTTTCCACTTGTTTACAGCTGTCATCACATTGCATTTCATCAGTTATGAATTTAGAGAGAAGCACTCTGTTGCGACCACCCACTGGTCCAAAGATGGTAGCCATTGGTGTGGCAGAAGGATTCCTGTGTGTAACTGTCTTTCCTTTTATTTCCTTTTACACATCAGTTTTCGATAATCAAATTTAGATAAATGTTTGATCATTCTATTGAACTCGTTACTTTATATTTTACTTGTTCATTAGGAATCTATGTTGCTCAAAGTCATGCACTGTGCCATTAACACGGATCTCATGGTTGCAAACTCACCAGTCTGATCATTAGCAAGAGGTTATGACTAATATTATTTAATGCGCCCATGCTTGCTATTTAATTCAATAGTAGTTTTGTCTAGCCCCCTACAGTGAACACGACTGCATAACAGCTTAGCAAGTCAAGCAGTTAGTCAGAAATCAAGAATCCCACTTGCTGCGTCCACCAAGAATCCCACTTGCTGCGTCCACCTAGAATCCCACCTGCTCTATCTAACCTGAAATCTAGTATGTACTGAACACTGGATGCAGATTTACAGTAACATAGACCTTCACTTTATCTACTTGAGAAAATAATTTCAGAGTAATTCAGAATTAATCCAAACATGACAATTTATTCACCAGGTAATCAACATTATTCAAAATCCAGTTCCGACAATATAAAGCATTGGTCAATCATATTTGGAGAGTGAGTGAAGGAAACATATGTGGTAGATCAACTATGAACTGTTGAGGATGTTAATTCTCATGAGTTCTTTGTTTTCTCGGACAGTGGCCTCATCAGGGTTCAGTTATCTTGGCATCAGCCTTGCAGCTTTATTTTTCACCTCTCTTTCCCTCTCTCAAGCTTGTTCTCTCGCCCTCCCTCTCTCCAGCCTGTTCTGCAGTGCGCTGTTTTAGGACAGCTGGGTGTGTTTATATTTAGAGGTGTGAAGCTCAAACAACACTACAGTTTCTCTGTACCCACACTTAAATCTCTCTAGAGAGACTTTGCAGTCTAGCTTCAGTTTAGTTACACAGCTTCATGTTGGACATCATTCACCAAAACCAATTGCTAGGCCTTTAATCTGTCAACACAGGTTAGCATGATTGGTCCTCTGATAATAGATAGATAGATAGATAGATAGATAGATAGATAGATAGATAGATAGATAGATAGATAGATAGATATATTTTGTATAAGTTTCGTTGATTTTCTTTACATGTCAAATGTATTAAGATCTCCTTTAAATATTACATTGTACACATACAGACTTGCTATTAGATGGGTAAATCTCTGGAAATTTGAGAGAATCCAATAATAATAACTGTCCAGAATAATGGTGGTTAGAAATTAAAGATTTTATGTTTTGTTTTATTTTATGAAAGGAACCACTCTCTTTCTGTGTTGGTAAACCCTGTTAGATTGACCATAGCTTCCACTGTAAATTAGGGCTGCACAATAAATCGCATGGGATATTCATGCACATCTTGTCAGTAAAGCCGGTTCTGTAATCAGCTGTAAATCTCCATCACGTGCGTGCTTTCAGATGGAGCAGCATTTACTACACAGAGCCTTAGTTCAATGAGAAGCTGCGCAAAACCACGTTCATAATCGCATTTATGTTGTGTTGTTGATTTGGGTTGTGAGTGTTTCAAGGATTACTGGATGTGAAAACAGTTTCTCTGTGTGAGCGCCTCTTATTTGTGAAGTAATTACTGGCTCATTTCAGCTGTTCTCATTAAATGTCAGTCATGTTTGTTCTCCCTGTGTGTGATTAAGTGGCAGTGGAGCTGAGCTCCGCGTTTCTGGTGGCTTATTGGCTGGTTCGGTTTGGAAAGAAAAGGACGGAAGGATTTTGGTTGGTTGGTGCAGAGGTGCAAATGCTGTATCTAGGCGAGGTGTGTCCACTCAGAAGGGAACTGAGAGAGAGAGAAAGAAGAGAGAAAATAAGGAAGAGCAGAGTAAGGAACTGCTAGTGAGACGAGATCAGACTGTGCTCATTATCTGCTACACACACACACACACAATGATCAATCGAAGACCTGTGAGGTGAATAAAAACAGATCACCAGTTTCTTTGCTCAGCAACCTTCTCTGTTACCATATTCACTTTATTTGAATGTCTTTAATTTCTTCAAAGGATTTAAGCCAAGAATCTTTCGAAAGTCTTCCTCCTGCATATGCTTATTTACTGTAAAACAGTTAGTGTATCAGATGGTTAAAAACATTTAAAACACTTGGGGTTTGTTATTTTGTTGTTGCATTTTTTTTTTTTATGTTTTCCCTTTGATATTAAAGGTTTGGCCATTGAAATGTGGTCATTACAGACCTAGTGCATTTATTTGAAACGGATTGATATTCAACCTTTCTTTATAAAATGCTTTATGTGACAGTTTGTATACCATCTATGAAAGATTCATGATAGGTTGAACATCAGTGTTAGTATGTGATGTTTTTGTGCATGACTACTAGCTGGTGTGTATAGTAGTTGTCTTGCAGGGTTGTATGATGGATGTATGTGTTTGTGTGTTGTGTGGAGGAAAAGCAGGCCCTGCTGATTACATTTTGAATTGGATTTCACATTGATAAATGTCCTCCAGGAGATATTTGTGAGAGGGAAAATGGGTGACAAAAGGACGGGTAGGGAGCACAGATGCTATGCCTGCCTTTTTTTGTATATAAAAGTTGATAGTACTGAAAATCTGGGCAGCATAATACAAGCTGAAATGTCCTACTGTGCCTTTTAAATGCAAGGAGATTTTACATTGATTGTAAAGGGGCAAAGGACGTATCATACCACATCTAGGTAAACATAAAGATTCACTCTAAAACTATAAAGGAAAAATATTTTAGAATTTTATGTTCCAATTTTGCATAAAGAAAATCTATTTTACATTTTCATTCATGCAATTATGGAGAGTGACTCAATAATTTCTGTTTTAGGATCCTTAGTTTTTTTTTCTTCTTTGCATTGGGACATTTAATGACAAGCAAGCATTTCTTCCATTTTCTCATTGCCGACAAGTCTTTATGGTACTAAAATAAGCTTAATTTCCTTTAAGCAAGATGCAGTGTCTTGTTTTTGTTCTTTTGATTTTGGAATGAAATGTGACCTAGACATGTTCTTGAAAGGTTTCATGACATTCACTCACCTTGTGCATTTTAACTGCTGATATGTATCAGTTTCCTTCTCCATGAGGAGACTCATTCAAACCGATCTCACCCTTCTGTTACTGCTCCTTTAGAGTTTTATGACTCTGATTCATCTTATTTATTTGAATGGTTGGTTGAAATCTTGTTTTGGATGATGAGCATCTCAAATTGGCATTAATGTTTGTGTATCTGTGTGAGGGTAACAATGTGTATGTTTAAGACATGGATGAAATCTTGACCTAACTCTAACCCTTTCCTCAAAAGCCAGAGTCCTGCACCCATCATGACCATATGACTACACTCAAGCATGATTAATTAATGAGATGATATTGGTTATTTGATCCATCCCAGTGCTTAATGTCATCTCTTTCTCTCTTTTTGTGTCTTTGTCTTTCTCAGCCTAAAGCTCCCAATACAGACTGGAGATATTCAGCATCCCTCAGAGCAGGCATGCAAAGGTAAGACTGCATTGGTTTTGTTGTCTTTTTGTTGTCATCTGCTGAATATACACTATTACTTTAAAGGGATAAATAAATAAATAAATACATACTATAAGGATATAGTTATCCACCACTCACTGGGAATCAACCAATGGTCTGATATAGATGTAGCAGCCACTGAATGACCAGTACAGCTATACAGCGACAATTTCCGTGGAAGCAGAAGTAGGTCATATGCAGCGATTGAAGTATTGCCTGCGGCCATGTTGGCAAAACGATGGCAATGAAGGACATTGCAGACAACAGACTGGGCAGCAAGTTCACATATGCCAGGGCTGTGTGTGTGACTGAATGACCTCCGATCTTCATTAGTGGTACACTGATTCCCTCCTAATTACAGCAAGGTTTAATGAGAGCTAATGTAGCCACGCAAATCATTCTCATGCATTAAATCAGATTCCTGTCTCACAATTTATGTACTTGGAGAAACCGCTGCAAAATTAATTTCAGTTTTATGATGCTTTAGCTTTCTCTGTCTTAAGGCAAATTTGTAAGGCTTTCATTGGTAGTTTCTTTGTAAAGCAAGTGGCTTCTTATTAATAATATTTACTATTGCTCATTTTTAGAGTTTAGAATTTAAACAAACCCTAAATCCCAAGTATTATTTTTTGACATGCAAAATAGTACTTTAATAAGTGATAAGAACGGTTTTTAAGATTCATAGGGTTCCAAACCATATCCAGAGATCAGAATTATTTAAATCGCAACACTCTAGCAACCTAGCAATGTGCAATGTGTTAAAGCATAGCAATGTGTTAAAGACAATTAGAATGAGATTTGCAAGGGCAAACATTACCTTTATCTTATCATTACTCTCCTAAATTTATTTATTTAATTATTTACACCAGTCAAACAGGTTTATGCAAAAATAGCTTTTTGCATGTTAAACAGCGAAATTATCAGTGGAGAAAGCAATGACATTGATATGCAGGCAGAAATGAGCAGGGGAAGGAGAGGCAGACAGAGAAAAAGCGAGAAGGAGAATGTTTGAACATTAGCTGAGGATCATGTATTTGGTCCAGTGTTTCTCATTAATAATGTATTAGCCTTCCTGACTGCTGCTTCACAGCTCTTTAAAATGGCTTCCACACACACACACACACACAGCATGTAATAGCAGCAGTAACCACCTGACCTTGGACTGCAAACATTTATCAGAGAAGGAGAGAGAGGGGGCAGCTAAATGGTGGTTTTCCACCCAGCCCCCTCTGTTCTGCATGCTTTCTGTTTTTGCATAATTTTGGATGGGTTTTACCTGATTACTGGTTGATTGCAAATATTAGAAATGTCACACCATATTAATTATTGTATTTTAAAATTCACATTTAAAATGACATACATTTCTGTTCTGTTATGGAAGACGATGCCAAAGACTGGTGAATTTGCTCTTATGTTCATACTAATCTATCCATTGAAGAGTGATTGGCATGCTAATACAATCAAATAGGGGAGATTAGCAATGTTATTTATCTTTTATATTTATTTATTCATGTATATATATGTATATATGTGTGTATATATATATATATATATATATATATGTAAGTGTTAAAAGTTGAAAAGTGTTAATTTCTAACAATGATGCATTATATTGTTCAAAAGTGGCAGTTCAGATATGTATAATGTTATAAAAGATTTTTATTTTGAGTAAACGTTGTTCTTTTGAATTTTCTATTTATCAAATAATCCAGAAAAAAGGAAAAGTTTCCACAAAAAGTATGAAGCAGCACAACTGCTTTCAACATTGACAATAATCAGAAATGTTTCTTGAGCAGCAGATCAGAATACTAGAATGATTTCTGGTGGATCATGTGACACTGAAGACTGGAGTAATGATGCTGAACGTTCAGCTTTACATCACAGGAATAAGTTACATTTTAAATATATATTCAAGTAGAAACAAGTTATTTTAAATTGTAATAATATTGTTTTACTGTATTTTTTTTAATCAAATAAATGCAGAAATCAATCAGTCAATCAATAATTTTTACCATTTTACCAAGTCTGTAATTATTAGTTTAGTGTACATACTAAAATTATTGATGTCAGTATGCCATAATTAGTTTTAGTACATATAATGTAGAATGAGCTAAAAAAAAAAAAGGCATTTATATAGAGAGACAGTTATACAAAGTCCAGCATACAAATCAACAGAAGCATTCAGCAGCTTCCTTCTGAAACGCACTTCTCCCCAATTTTTTATGGTGTTGTGAATGATGTTTGGGAACAAATGTAAGTGCTTCATGTTTTCAGCCACTCTGAGCACAGTGAGCTAATCCTTTCTTAACACACTTGCATCTGCACACAGAGCAACAGAGAGAACATATCAAGTGATAACACCCTTTTCTAAGAGTAACAGAATTCTCCTGCTTGGTTTGATTTTCTGCCACTGGTGATTTTAAGGCTTTTTCCTGATGCAGACACAAACGTGGGTGTATATAGAGTCAACATAAAATGGAGTTTGCAACACATTTTACTTCCGTAATATGGCGTATTTCCAATTGAAGCAGGATGATCAACTGCACAAAAAGACTGGAGTAATGATGCTGAAAGTTCAGCTTTACATCACAGGAATAAGTTACATTTTAAATATATATTCAAGTAGAAACAAGTTATTTTAAATTGTAATAATATTGTTTTACGGTATTTTTTTAATCAAATAAATGTAGAAATCAATCAGTCAATCAATAATTTTTACCATTTTACCAAGTCTGTAATTATTAGTTTAGTGTACATACTAAAATTATTGATGTCAGTATGCCATAATTAGTTTTAGTACATATAATGTAGAATGAGCTAAAAAAAAAAAAGGCATTTATATAGAGAGACAGTTATACAAAGTCCAGCATACAAATCAACAGAAGCATTCAGCAGCTTCCTTCTGAAATGCACTTCTCCCCAATTTTTTATGGTGTTGTGAATGATGTTTGGGAACAAATGTAAGTGCTTCATGTTTTCAGCCACTCTGAGCACAGTGAGCTAATCCTTTCTTAACACACTTGCATCTGCACACAGAGCAACAGAGAGAACATATCAAGTGATAACACCCTTTTCTAAGAGTAACAGAATTCTCCTGCTTGGTTTGATTTTCTGCCACTGGTGATTTTAAGGCTTTTTCCTGATGCAGACACAAACGTGGGTGTATATAGAGTCAACATAAAATGGAGTTTGCAACACATTTTACTTCCGTAATATGGCGTATTTCCAATTGAAGCAGGATGATCAACTGCACAAATTACACGTGTGTGTGTGTGTGTGTGTGTCTGTGAGAGAGAGAAACAATGTCTTTGGTGTGAAATTTGCCCAGGAGTGTAAGATTTAATCTCAGAGGTAGTGTGACTGCAGAGAGGAGCATGACCGAATCTCTAATCCAAGCTTCTAGATTCCAATTCTCACAGAGGACCTGCATATGCCCATGCTCAATCATTCAGCCTAGGTCAAACATAAACCCTACTTTCATGCCACACATTGTCCTTTATAATCTAGGACATTATCTACAGACAAATCTTTTCTCATAGAGTATGAAAAAAATGTGCATTACTGTAAAGAATATCTTAGTTTTTGATATAGGAAACCCATAAATAGAGCAGAATTTTAAATAATGATCCTTCATAGTAGTAGTAGTAGTACTAATCTTGAAACCTTTTATTAGTATTAATTTAACAAAGCTCACAGATTTGTTTAAAAAAAAAAAGGTGAATTAATAGTTTTCATTTGAAAAAACGTTCTCCTTTGTTTGTGTACAGTTCGGTCCATATGGAGGAGTCATCCGTGATGCAGGGTGCTCAAGGAGTTCTGGTTCAGAACTGGCCCACCGTCTCCAGTGCTCCTGGTAAGATATAGAATCTAAACTCTCTATGGCAGACACACTCTTGAATAAATTAAACATTTTAAATGAGATCTTTAATTTCTTAGTTGTTTCTCTAATCAGATTGATATCAGATAGAGTTGTTCACTTTTCAAATGCTTCTCTGTTTCCTCTTCTTGAGTTCTGCCTTGAGAAGAGATTGAACTAAATTGAAATTCCTGATGATCTGAGCTGCTATCCACATTACCTTTATAGCTCTATACTCAACTCGTTTATATTTTTTTGTGAGAAATATCTTACACTCTTAAAAAATAAATGTGCTTCATGATGCCATAGAAGAACCTTTTTGTCTAAATGGTTCCATAAAGAACCTTTAACATCTGAAGAACTTTTCTGTTTCAGAAAAGGTTCTTTGTGGTGAAAGAAGGTTCTTTAGATTATAAAAAGGTAAGAAAGAGATGGTTCTTTAAAGAACCTTTGACTGAATGGTTCTTTGTGGAACCAAAAATCGTTCTTCTATGGCATCGCTGTGAAGAACCTTTTAAGCACCTTTATTTTTAAGATTGTAGTCCATGTTGATACTTAAATGAAACAACTGAAACCCCATATTAAGTCTTCAGATCTAGAGAACCACTGAGCAATAAAATTTTCCTCTGGGTGTCCTGGCAGGACTGTAACACTGCCTTTCACAGTTTCACTGATATTACCCCTCAGGACCATCTTTCATCTACCCCTGTCCCGATCTAGACTATCACTCTCTTCTTTTCTGTCTCACATCATTCTTTCACTTGCATGCTTCTTTCCCTGCAGTCTCCTCTGCGTTGGCCTCTTTTGCTGAGCCGAGCTGCTGCAGTCATGCAGGATATAAGGAATATGACCTACATGAGGCTTCTTTAGGAAACTTAGCTGAGTAGTTCAGGGAGCAACTCAGAAACCACTGCAATACATTAGTGATTCCACAATCTGCCTTTTTGTGCTATGTTGAGTAGTAACAGTAAATATGAATTCATAATGGAAGCAGCCCACTCAAAAATTGTGTTAATGTACCAAAAATTAAGATTTATCATCATCATTTGCTCAACCTCATGTTGGACTGGAGGGGAAAATGATCTGTAAATAATAACATTATTTTGGAGATTTATAGGGATAAATTGGGGGTCTTTGGTAATATATAGTAGATAGACTACTGTTGTTGCACTTTTTCTGTTTTTGGAGCTTGGTAGTGAATCACTCTCCTCTTTCATTGTGTAGTAAATAAGAGATTGTAAGTCTGTTTAAATTTTAAACAAGAGTTTACATTTTTATTTAGATTTTATGCTTCATATCTCATTTTGTGTTTCATGGTATAAAGACATTAAAACAAAGCTGAAACAACACGATGGTGAGTAAAAGATGCAAAATGTTGGGGTGAGCTATCCCTTTAAAACTGCTATTATGCATATTGTACATTTTCCCACAGTCTGATCACAGTGAAATCCTCTGGTTTTAATGTTGTATTATATGCGTTTAGCTCGCTCAGGTGGCCTATCACAGCTACGTGATGAAGAAGAGAGTGACACCGATTTCCACAGCTCTGACCAGATCAAGCATAAATTCAGTTTATCAGCTGAAAGAGGAAATGACACAGTCAGAGGGGATACGGAGGTTATCTGCAAAAGCAAGAAAGAGAAGCTCAGTGCAAAGCGGCAACTGACAGAGTGTGGCGAAAGCACAGAGAGATGACTCGATTAGGAGATGAATATTAATAATGGTCAGCTCAGAGTATTTCAACACAAACACGCACACATTCTTTTTCACTCGCTGTGGAGATGTCCGCTCATGGTAATTAATCCACAATATTAGATTCCATTCCTATTTTGCCCATCTAGTCTCTTTCTCACACTCCAAATAATTGAAGAATCACCTGTCTTTCTGTAGAAGACAGAGTCTTGGTTATTAATCAGTGATGTCTGCACACACTCTAAAGCACCCATAAATGGATCACCACAACCATCAGGGCAAAACATATTAAGATAAAATACGTTTTAAGCCAGAATCAACAACAACATGCTTAGAATAACAAATTGCATCATGCTGTAGGCTTGTGTTTGTAGCCATATACTATTGATGTGGTGTATTGTAGAACATTATGTTGAGGAAATAAACATCCATTTACACAAATGTGATGAATTTTAGAATTACTTCAAAACAGACTTGCTCTTGTGGTGGGGGTATGATGTACACGACATGAAGGCAGCAATAAGCCTCTCTACCATTTTGTCTGGGATCATTTCCTGGGTCACAAGGTCATAGGTAGGAACCCAGATCCAATTAATGAATATTTAATTTCCTAATTAACGCGTGAGGGTCACGGATGTCTAGGTTGAGGCTCGACCCTCTTGGATAGAATGATGTTACTACTTCTGGAGGTGTATGAAATAATGAAAGTAATTTAGTTTCAATAAGATGAAAGGGAGAGAAGCAGGGAGAGAGGACAAAACGGGCGCAATTACTCGGGTGATGAAAGAGCAATTTGTTCTAATTAAGTCTCTGATGATGACTGCAAAAGCAAAGACTGGAAATGAATGAAATAAGCCTCTTTAGATTTTTAGCTCTCTCGCTCTCTCTCTCTCTCTCTCTCTCTCTCTCTCTCTCTCTCTCTCCATATCTTTCTTTCTTTCTTTCTTTCTCCTGTTCACTGTTTATCTGTCTCGTTTACAAATCTTTCACAAGATGCCAAGTCTGAGATGCTGCTTAGCTTTTTAACACATTATTTCTGCCAAAAATGGAAAATTATATATTATTTAATGTATATACTGTATCTCTTTGTTCCAAACTATCTTTCTTCCATAAAACACAAAGAAGAAATTTAGCAAACCTTTAATTATATTAAGCTCCTTAAATAAATTATAAGTGTATTCCATACTATTATTTCCCTATATGTGACCCTGGACAACAAATCCAGTCATAAGTAGCACAGGTATATTTGTAGCAATAGCCACAAATACCTTGTATGGGTCAAAATTATCGATTTTTCTTTTATGTCAAAAATCATTAGAATATTAAGTAAAGATCATGTTCCATGAAGATATTTTGTAAATTTCCTACCGTAAATATATTAAAACTTAATTTTTGATTAGTAATATGCATTTCTAAGAACTTTATTTGGACAACTTTAAAGGCGATTTTCTCAATATTTAGATTTTTTTTGCACTCTCAGATTCCCGATTTTCAAATAGTTGTCTCTCAGCCAAATATTGTCCTATCCTAACAAACCATACATCAATGGAAAACTTATTTATTCAGCTTTCAGATTATTAAAATTATAAAAAATTTACCCTTGTGACTGGTTTTGTGGACCTTGGTCACATATTATGTCTCCTGAAACTATATGATATTTTTGTGTAGTAAAACTGACTAAAACAGAGGTTGTTCACTGAAACTTTGCTCACTGCTGTAGTTTTGCATTCCTTAGGTTCAAGCCTGTTCAAGAATGTTTGTCAGTCATGTGAAACATAAAAACTATAGATGTTTAGAATCAGATATGATAAAATGCCTCTTCATAAAAAAATAAAATAATAAATAAAATTGCAGGATACTGCAAAGGGCATGAAATACATCTCAGTCAGTTGTAGAATGTACATGATTCATTTTAACTTAAATTATATTAAAGTGCTTTTAAAAATATGAGCTGAATCTCATATAACTTAAAAATGATTTAAAAATTGTTTAAGTTAATTTGATAAGTCAAAGTCATGAAAACCAAGCTATGATTTATTGATCGTAGAATTTACAGTGTATAGCGTATGAATCATATGGACCATTTGTATTGTGTTTGCTGAGATTTGGAGCTTGACAGACGGACAGAGAGCTTGATCAGTAAATTATGGCATGTTGATTTTTGGCTCAACCAACCTTTTAAAACAGTATTAAAAACTACATACATGAATCAGACAACACCGTCAGTTTTGTTGTCAGCAGCAAGAGAATCGGCAGTTTAGGTGATAATGTGAATGCTCAGTAGGTCTGTGGAGGTGTAAAGTAGTGCTGGTTTGTTTTATCTTCTGCATTTTTATGAGCTTCGTTTTGAGCTCTGGCGTGCAAAACACTGGAGAAACCAACGCCCCTGTCTCTCTCTCTCTCTGTCTCTTTGTTGTGTGTGAAACAGATGGGCAAAACTACCAAAGCGTAGATCTACAGAATTAAAGTAATGAAAATAGGATAAAGCATGCTGTCTGTCTCAATTTCTGTCTAACTCTCTTTTTGTTTTTGTGTCTGTCACATTTTCAGTTTTTTTTTTCTTCTGAAGTGCGGTAAAATGTTAGAGTGAAAGTGTGACAGAGGCAGAGGGCAGGTAGACAGCCTAAGGGAAAGTGGGATTGAGAGAGTGACAATGAGGGAAAAAAGGTGACCGAGGGGGAGAGTGAAAGAGAAAACAGAGATGCAGAGAGGAGGGGGCTGTGACTGCTTCTGTTGCTAGGGGAGAGACGTATTTGGCCATTGGAGAGAGAGAGAGAGCATTCTGTATTAGTTTCCATCAGTGTCTCTGCCACAACCAGATTTCACTGGAGGAGGCAGTTTCCACGGCAACCATTCATTTCATGAACAGGGTGCTGGAAGAGTAGATGGAGGGTGAGAGAGAAACAAGTGAAGGAGAAATCCAAAATGGAGAGAGAAAGAGAGGAGAGGTGTGGCTGAACAAGAGAGTTAACAGGACATCATATAAAATAAAACAAATGGATAAAGCTGTGTATGTAAGGGGAAGAAGGAGGTTTAGAGGGATGAGGACAGGTGAAATGGGGACAGATATATGAGAAATATGAGAGTTTTTCTTACTTTTGTCATCTCAGGAAAGCTATATGAATTGAGAGATAAATAATTTTCTACTGTGAATTTAATTGTACAGTTATAACAGGTTGGGTAAAGATGGATGAATGGAGAGAAAAATGGATAGGTGGATGAGTGTGACCCATCCTGATTTGTCTGTTTAAAGATCATCTCTACAGGTGGGCCAACCTGCACAGCCCACAGGCTCTCGTTTCAGCTACAATGCCATATGGCACACAGAAACACTTGCCCACAATGCAACGCACATTCATACTCACAGTCTGACACAAATGCTCTTACTGTACCTACAATGCAACATGCCTGTATTTTATTGGCAAAAAGCTAGTTCAAAATGTTAAAAATTCAATACAAAAGGAGTATAAATAAAAACAACAGTCAGAGGTATCGAGACAAAAACTAATATAGCTGACACATTATTCAAATAAAAAATGTCAACAGGTCTCACTGATTTCCAGTGATTTTGTAGTAATTTTATGTTTTAGGTTTTATCACTCACTTTAGTCAATCAGTGACACAGAGGGAAGGCTGTGTTTTTGTGTTGTAGGTCTAGTGGAATTTTCCAGAACATGCCAGGGGCTTTAGTCAGCTCAAAAGGGTAAACCGAGGACAACCCCTCTCTTTCTTAATGTGTCTGTTTGTCTCCATATCTTTGTTGTTGTTTGTTTGTTTGTTTTTGTTTTTTGAGGCTTTGAAATATGAGGTTGAGATTCATTCATTCATTCATTCATTCATTCATTCATTCATTTATTTATTATTATTATTATTATTATTATTATTATTATTAATAATGCTTTTATTTATGCATTACTTGTGCATTCATGTATTTGAATTATTCCCTGCCTTTATGGAAAACAGGGTTATTGAAAAATGCAGCATTATTCTCAAAACAAGCAGTTATTACAGAGAGCAGAACTGTCCTTAACACACACATGCACTGCTGTCTTGGCAGGATCATGAGAAAGCTTGTGGTGCCATCTGGCACATATTTTATCAGGATTACTAGAGCCTGATGTACCAAGGTGTGCCACACACACAGACACAAACTACAGTGTGATTTTATTCATTCTGCACAGACAATCAGTACCACATGCACATATCTAATTAATATTGTATGCCCACACACATGCTTTGTTATTCACACACACAGCTAATGAAAGTTAATCAAGTTTTCTGTTAAATATTTAATGTGAAAACATGCCATTTACATACACAGACCGTAAATAACAAATTGTGAACTGTGATTCATAAATAGACAGAGCTACCAAACATGTATTATAATCTAAATTTATTTCATATTATAGATTAAAATTTTGTAATCTTCAGACTGGCTGTTATATGTTAAATCAGCCAATTTTCTGTGCTTCATGCAGCAAAAGCATGAACACAAATCTGCTGTCATCTGCTGTTACGCATGCACACACATACACATACTGCTTCAAAAGCGGTTTGGTCTCATCTAAACAAACCCATAATTCCTTGGCTCTGCAGTGTTGCTCAGAAATCTGCTCCTTCAGGAGTTTAGCGTTGAAGTTTGGCTCATATTTCATTCTCAGACTGCCCTTCCTCACCTCCTCTTCTGCATTATGTAAGACGGCACTCCACTCCTCCTTGAGAAAGGAGAGAGATACAGGGATATATAGAGAGTAGATGGGAGGGGGTCAGCAGACTCATGTTGTTTTCTTAATGATGAGACGATTCGATTTTCTCCCCATCATCTTTTTATGAGCTGGCTCTTTCACTGGCCATAATAATCATGGCCTTGTCATGCAGCTTAATAAACCTGCGCCATTATCCGTTAGCCAGACGTGTGTGGCTGTCCAAAGACTGCATTACACGAAAGGTCAAGGCAAGATGGAGATATGCAGAGGATGTTGTAGTCAGTGTAAATGTATTGGGAAATTACTCTTAAATTTAAATTACTCTGATTCTTAATAATGTGTTGTTACCTGAATGATCCACAGCTGTGTTTTTTTGTTTAGTGATACTTGTTCATGAGTCCCTTGTTTGTCATGAACAGTTAAACTGCCTGCTGTTCTTCAGAAAAATCCATCCGGTCCCACAAATTCTTTGGTTTTGCAGCATTTTTTGTGTATTTGAACCCTTTCCAACAATGACTGTATGATTTTGAGATCCATATTTTCACACTGAGGACAACTGAGGGGACTCATATGCAACTATTACAGAAGGTTCAAATGCTCACTGATGCCCCAGAAGGAAAACCATGCATTAAGAGCCAGGGGGTGAAAACTTTTTGAATTTGAAGATCAGGGTAAATTTAACTTATTTTGTCTTCTGGGAAACATGTAACTATCTTCTGTAGCCTAGTCTGAAGGGCAGTACTAAATGAAAATATGATATTTAGTCAAAATAAGAAAAATGTACACATCTCCATTCTGTTCAAAAGTTTTCACCCCCTGGCTAAATAATTAACATTTTGCAGATTCTGAAAGAGGGATGTGAACTTTTGCCCTCAACTGTAGTCTTAAAAATAAATAAAGACCTGCCTAGTTTTTAAACATGTTAATTTGAGAGTTTTGAAACCAATGTAAATTAACTCAATAGCATTGCTATTTAGTTAGTTACTCCCTAGCACTAGTGGATTTGATGCCTTTTAATGTCAGAAAGAGAGAAACAAAATGGGAGGGCATGGAGAGAGGAAGATTAGATGTGATGAAAGAGTATGTGTAAGAGGGAGAAGAGAGAAAACAAAGCATTTGGGCGTTTAGTTGTGTTGCTGAGGGATTTGGAAGGGTTGTCAGTTCCCTGAGGACTCATAATGGATGCTGCCTGTTTCTCGTTCTTATTTCATACCCACAATCCTGAATACAGACCTTCTTTCACTCACAGATATCGTAGTCAGAATGATTCCGAGGTTGTAATCCATCTTAATCTTCACTGCAACATAAGCTATAGACAAAAGGCAAAGTGCAAACAAAGACCTGCACACAGATATGATGCCAAAGGTGTTGTCTGTATTAAATTAAGTGATGTTGTGGTGATCCAGTGTCATTATAAATGAAATTACTTGCTCATCAGACAGAGAGAGAGATTTTTTTCAGCAGTGCACAGGGGATGTCAAACATGGATCAGACCAACTACCACAGTAATTTACATTTAAAGACGAGTACATTACACTGCATTACATTATTTTCTACTGTTCTATTTTTATGAGTGAGATTTAACAAGATAAAAATGTGTGGTGGGAATGAATGGTGAATTTTGTCTCTATATGAAAGAAGGCTGGAGGAGAGAGTTGGGGGTGAAACATTTTTAAAGTAAATGTGGCCAATTTTGAGTGTAATGCATCACAATTTGTAATACAATATCAAAATGCAAAGTGTTTTCCTTCTCCCAGGCTAAACATTGCTGAGTCACTGTGTGCCCTCTGGAGCTCTTTACTGCAGCACAGAGAAGACAAGAGATAATTTATGTTTATAGAGGGACAAGTGTCTTCCACCATGCTTATTTCAGGGTCCAGAGGACCTTTATCATACCTGAAACATGGAGAGGTCCCTCTTAATGTTTTTATTACCCACACTGACTGTTAAATAATGCTTTTCCTTATTTATTTTTTTTCCTAATCGTCATGGGATATCATTTTAGATTGTAATAGATGGTCTCTTTTTCTGTCGTAGATAATGAAGGTGGAGAGGTCTCTCCCCCTGTAGGTGCTGGAGTGGACAGCAACAGTTGGCATTTTCGATACGGGCCGGGTCCGGGAGGCCCTCCACATCTGAAACCCGGTGAAGTTCCTCCTGAAGCCTTCATCATCCCTGGTTCTCCGGCCATTATTTCCATAAGACAAGGGCAAGATGGAGATGACAAGAGTGACTTTATTACCTTTGGAAAAAAGGAGGAGGCCAAGAAGAAGAAGAAAAAGAAGAAGGAGAAGAAGGATAAGCGGGAGAAAGGGAAAGATGATGATGATTAGAGAGACAGAGGAAGGAGTTAAAGAAAGAGCTGATTTTTTAAGACAGAAGTCTCAACGAAAGTCTGTAGAACAAAACGTGTTTTTATTCATTCTAAAATCCATATTCGGGGCTCAAGCAAACATTTTCTGTTGGATCTAACTGATAAATTTGGGGTGATTTTCTGTCACATCCGATCTTTCGGCTTTAAGCAGATAGCTTCCCCTTCCTTTTAATGAAGTAATTGATTAATCTCACCTTGATGAATTGTTATATGATTGATTAATATTCTCTCACGCCTCAGCCACTATTCTGCCTAAAATGTCCTTCAGACTCATGTTGGTACGTCTGTCTTATTCATCCTCTCAGTTTTTGTTTTCCAATCTTTTTGATAGGGAGACAAAATCTGATTTGTTTGTTAGCTGTGTGCTGCTTCACATGTGCTTTTGTGGTAAAAAAGAGAAAAAAAATAAGAGGGATTCAAAATTGAGTAAAGTTAGACATTATGGAAGCAGGACACACACTGGTGTAAATACGCAAGTTGGGCACCGCTGTATATAAAGCAGTGAAGACGCTAAATTAACGCTTTTGCTCATTCAGTTCTCCTGGTGTGGGATTGAAGAATCATCCTTTAAAACAAGAGACTTTGAAACATTTTCACTTATAAAAAATATCACATCCTGGACAAAAGGGAAAAAACTGTTTTATCAAAAAAAGACAAAAAAAAAAGTACACCGAATGATGGAATGCACTTTTATTTTGTTGCTTTAATTTTGTTACCAGCAAATGTTCTCCAAGGCATAGTATATATGTGAGCAAGTAGTCCCATATATACACATGTACACATATAGATTAGACACACAGATCTAGTAAACAGGGTCAACAATCAGTGAATCTCTATAGCGACTCCCAAAACCTCTCCAGGTCTGAAATGTTTCTAACCTGGTTGGCCTTTTGGTTAACCAACAGTTGGAGAGGTACGCTCACAAGTCAATATCATGTAAAGTTCATGAAAAATCAGCTCTTCAGGAGCCTGGTTATGTGCTCTGATGTTATATGGCTGAGAGAATGTTTATGCATTATGAACAGTATTACTGTTGATTCACCTAACCTTAAACACCTTTGATCCCATAAACTATCCTTAAATACCCTCTGTAGAAAAGGCATGGGAGTTATGCCATTATTTTTTCTGTGACATTGCCTCATACCTGTAGTTTCCCTACTGTCCTTGACCCTGTCATCCCAACCCTAATTTTGTGCCTGTTTTCTCAGCTCAGTATGTCATACACAGAAACTAGCTTCTGCTTGCTGTTTGGAGGGCCAACACACCTCAAGAGCAAAGAACACAACATATTAGCTGGGGCTTTTCAAATTCGAAGGGCAGGGTTTTTTTTTTTGTGCGATGTTTTTATAAGCTTTAAGTGAATTGTATTGCTACTGTACAGAGCTTCTGTCTGTCTCTTTCTTGATCTCTCTGCTGGGTAGGCTAGCTCTAGACATTGTGGTGTACTCATGTAGTATGGAGAAATGCAGACGACGCCTGTCAAATCCCCCCGCCCTGCAGAGGACAGAAGCCCCTCAGACAGCACTGTCATATGTTAATGATCCAGCGCTGTCCAATCAACCTAAGCTCTGTCTCTGTATAAGACATTGTATGTTCTGCTGGTCTCTCATCGGTTCTTTCTCAGACAGAGGAGGAATGGGAGAAGATAGATGTGCAGCTTAGGCAAGGGGTGGAGATTAGTAGAGAAGAACTTTGCGGTGAAAATAGTGGCTTGCCAGTTTGAACCGATGGTTGAGGGTGAAGTGTGTAATTTCTGTGCCATTAGCAGCACCAAAAATAATTTTGCCCCGTCTGTCTTTAATAGATCCAGCCATTGGTTTTGAGCTGTGTCAGGCTGATTGGGTTGCTTAAACAAACAGAGCAAGGTTTTCAAAGACACATCCAGTGTTTACACAAGTATCTAAACCTCAAAAACACAAATCATCTGTACAGTTATGAAAACAATCAAGTGTTATTCATTTATGCTAATTAAACATTTTGCATCAATAATACACTACAAAGATTAGACTGTTGTCTCCACCCCATGCCTTCTAGCGTCTGATTACAGCGGCAGTGACACGTCTGTGTTCTGATGCTATTGGTTCCCTCACTTGCCTGCCTACCTTGTTGCCACACACCCAAAAACATCTCAAACCGACGTCACAATTACTCAAACGTGACTGCTGCATGACCTTACTAGAAAGAAAACACTTACTATATAGATATATATATGAATATAGATATAGATGGCTATGATTTTACTATTTTTGTTTATAGTTTTTATTCATTATTCACACAAGAGATTTGTGTATGTACCGTCTCTGAGCCTTTTGCTATACTGGCACCTCTGCACCGACTTAACAGTGGACAGTTATGACCTTACTAAACCTTGGTATTTGTAAATGCTCTATAGTGTGATGCCCTGAAGCTCTCGTTTTTATCCTATTCTTTTCATTTTTGTTTATGAGAACAAAAAAGAAAGACCAAAAAAAAATTTGTTTGGCTTTGACATACCAATCAAACTAGCACTGTATATTGTAGCTAAATTATGTATGATGATTCTGTCACTCCTCTTTCACTTCTTTGACAAAGAAATAAAAAAGAAAAACAGGGAAAAAAAACATCCTGATGTAAAATACAATATGTGTAGTGTATGCTTGTATCTAGTGAGCGTTCATGCTGTCATTCTTTCGTATTGTCTGGTGGTGATCAGTAGGTGGCGCTGTGCTTTCCAACTGAATGCGCTCATCTGTTGTAAAACCCTCTTCTTTTGTACACCTGCTCATCAGTATGTGATGGTGAATTAGTGACCTTCATTCCTTTCTTTTTTTCTCTTTATTTTTGTCATTATGATGGAAAAGTGGTAATGTCTTTTGTTTATAAATCACAAAATAAACTTTTCTTTCTTAAGAATGTGACATATTGTCAGCGTTTCTGTGTCTGTGAGCCAATTGTTAAAATTATGATGATGATATGCTTTAATCAGAAACATTTAGTTGGTGATATTTGTGTCAGCAGCCAAAAATAAATGGCTTTGGTGTACAATGGAGAACCAAACTGCAAGGAACTACTAGAACTTTAACTGCAAGGAAGACTGTGCTTGATTGGCCTGCAAACTCGCCTGACCTGAACCCCAT
>NW_015505281.1:437052-449185 GCF_001515645.1 Sinocyclocheilus grahami | reverse complement strand
CGAAATCCTCCGACATTCTTCTTTACAAATCCTCATTTTGTACTAATAAGTGACCATTGTTTTGTTTTGATCTCTCCCCTGCGCGCGTCACTTCTGAGCGGCGCATGCGCAGAGCTGACCTCATTCGTCATCCGCCCGGAGCTGCTTCCGTGTAGGACTGTTGGCGCAAGCTACATTAAAGTGATTATTAAGTTTTGAATATGAATATTGAAATTTTAAGTCAAAATGGTAAAATTGTTACCTGTCAACCCACACAGCTTGTCCATAACATAGTTGACAAACTCACCACTAGGTATCAAAATTGTATTAATAATTAATATTGGCAACTAGCAGATAGGTTACACCAATACAATTTTTCAACTGAAACCAACAGTTTTCAATAACCAACAGTTATTGAGAAGGCATATTGTTTTTACACTTGTTCCTGATGTGAAATATACCCTAAATTATAGAATGACTACACAATACTATAGGACAATGACTATATATATAGTCTATATATTGTGATGCAGTTAAGACACCACAGACACACATTTAATCTATAGCAGCTTTGACAAGCAGTCAGAGCTTCTCAGACAACAATCTAGATAAGTGTGACTGTATGTGTGAAGGCTCAGATTTACCACACTTCTCTCTACTCATCTGCCCCTGAGTGTTCCTCTTTCATGACAGTAATCATGATTAGAATTCACTGAGAGATTACCTAATACAGACATCTTGCTCTGAAATCATGCTCTTTCCAGCAGTGTCTGCTGTTCATGCTAATGATGGTACTGTTTCCAGCACCTCTGTGAGGTTAACGGAAGGTCATATTAAAAATGTGTGTACCATTTATGCATTGCTTGTTATCTTTCTTTGATTTGATGCTACTTCCAGCCATTTAGCATGTGACATCTCAGAAATATGTATGATGTTTGTTCTGTTTCATATATTCAAAATCCGCTTTAATCTAACATCAGAGAAAGTGAGTGAGTGAGCGTGTGTCTGTGTTGGTGCATGAGGGAGGTTCAAGGGTTCAGCTTGTAATTTTGCCTACAGAAAAATTATATATTTCTTTCTCAGTACCCTCTCTTTTATTTGATCTTGGAGGTTTCTATGGTTACTACAATGATGGGACGAATTTCCATGTCAACCATTCAATTCAGAATTGAGTGTCTGAACAGACATAAAGGTGACAATAAGGAGAGAGAGAGGTACTGGTACAGATTGTGCTGCTATTGCTGACAGTCTCATAACTTCATAGAGTTCTAGAGGCTCCACCCATTTAACCTCATAAACTAGAGTTGTTCTCATGGGAGCTGTATACTACACCCAGAAGAAGTTATTTATGGCCGTGACCAGTTTGGGTTTTAAATATCTTCTAATTTATGCTGCTCGTGGTGAGAATCAAACAAACAACATTATAATGAGATAGTGATGGCCAAAAGCAGTAGAACTGCATTACAGCACAGCAGGTCACAAATGCAGTAGTAATAAATAGATGTTAAACTAAAACTTAAAATAAAATAAAATAAAATAAAATAGACATTAAACTGAAATTCAGGACAAGATGTCAACATACAGAGAAAAAAATAAAAATAAAATAAAATCTGTAGATTGTATGGATTATTCTGGAATAAAACTACAAATTAGTATCATAGTATCATGCATTTATAAATCAAATGTATATTATTAGTACAATTATATACAGTATGCAAAGGCTATTGCAGAAATTTATAGAGCTCAGGACATAATCTTCATGGGTAGTTCCACCTTTACTGAGCCAAGTGTTCCTGTTTGTCCTCCAATGACAGTAATTAATGAAAATGCTTTTATTTTAAATTCAATTAAATTATATTTAATTATATTAATTGTGTTTATTTTTTTATTTATTTAGTATTTAAGATTAGCTTTTTTAGTCACCTAGAAACCTCAATATTTATTTTCACTTTACACTTAATTCCAGGACATTTCAAAATCAGTTTATTTCCAGGTGTAAATTTTCAGTGTGGTCATTAATACTCGTCTGTAGGTATTAATTTAATTAAAGGTAATCAGGCCCATCAATGACTGATTCACATCTGCTTTCTGAAGTGAGGTTTCCTTGATTTTATGCTTGTTTTCAGCAGTACACACATTGTGTACGGTAACAGCTAAGCCTATGGGACGCCTATCTATAAAAGTTCATCGGGGGTCATCGGTCGGGGAGTGAGGTGAGGTGAGGTGAGTGTTTTTGTTTTTTCTGTTCTGCTCTTTTAAGCTTGAATGACTCAGCATACATATCCTGCTGAGACTACGCACTTGCAAATCAAAGACACAGTGACAGCTAAATGAACGGTTGCCATAAATCAGAGATGAATCTCTTGCATAAACTGCCATCCACCACGGGGAACAGAATAAAAGTACAGGTTAGAACATTCACCTTGATGTGCACTTTCAATCACAACATGAGTTAGAACAGGAGGGCTGTGCAAGTGTATTGTGTATATACAATTGTGGGTTCCTTAGGAAGTAAAGCTGAAGAGTAAGAAAGCTGGTGTAAAATTTAAGAGTGCAAAGGAAAACATTGGTTGCAGCTTTTTTGAACGTTATTCTTCTACTCATATTAAAGCTAAACTCATTAATAGCAACTAGCTTAAAGTGTCATGAACCCCACTTCAGATGATTGCTTACTAAAGGTGTTTACTGAAGATTATGAGATGCACTAAATATGTATGCTTTGTATGAAGTCTGTAAAACTGAGAAAACATTTCCATGGACAGGACATAGACAAATGGACCTGCATTTTGTTGAAATGCGAAAATGAAATCTAAATTAAACGAAAAAAAAAAGTTTACAGTTAATGTTAGTATAATTTAGTTTTATAATGCAATGACAAGGACAATCTTGTCTTATCAGATTTATGAGCAAAACATACTTTGATATAGTCACATACTCCTTTAAAATGGAAAAAAGTTCAAATGACAATTTTAAAGTTAATCAAAAAATGATTTCAAACTGAAGGTTGTAACAGCTTTCATATCATAAGACACATTTTATTCTTGCCAACAGATGTGGTAGATGCTGTAGATAATGAGCATTCAAACTACAGGCATCCATGGTACATAAATGAAAGTGTTTAAATGTTAAAACGTATGAAATTATTTGACAGATGAAATTAGGCCTAGTTGCATTTAATTTCTTTGAATTTTTATGAACAAAACAATTTACATTTATATATAAAATTATACCAACTAAATACATAAAGGTAAAAATCTATTTTACTAATACAACTAGATTCAACGTAAATAATCACATATCTTCGGCTGTCAAAATGGACATGGGTGTCGTCGATAAGAAATTTGCTGTGAACTGTTCAGGAAACCACTATTAACTGATGACATAAGCTCAGCCTTCAGTGTTGTGTCTTTATGAGTCTTGTTCAAAACTAATGAATATTTCCTTTCTTTTTAACCCCCGTCTCAGCATCTGGTATGAGACTGAAACACACACATTGAGATACTGAGTTTGCTTAAATTTCTGTGCGACTAAACAGCGCTACTGCCTGTAAGCATTTCACGATCTCTGTGTGTTTGAGGTTTATGAATTCAGAATAAGGAAATGAGTAGCTCTCCTGTCCTGTATTGCCTGTTTTATACTTTTATCATTAATTGCGAAATTTGAAGACAAAAATAATGAGAATTCATACAACTGTCATATACTCAAATGATAATGCAAAATAAAATAAAGTAACTAAGTGGGAGATTAGGCATTAGGATTAGGTATTTGTGAACTTTAATGTATAAAATGTTTCATACAAAACTGAGTAGTTGACAATATGAATTGATATATGAGATGTGTTTTTACTAATGATATAGTTTAGATTTGGTCATTTAATTTTGCAGATCCTCAAATCAGAATGAGGTCGGTGTTTGATCACGTGATAGCATTATTCATTAGGCTCGTTTGAGATGAGCAAAATCTGCGCAGAACCGATCACCGGTGAGATGCATGCTGGTTAGAAAAGTGTCCGAGTTACGTCCGACTTGCCCTGATGTCATGCTGACGTGTGCTAAAAAGAGAGAGCAGTTGCTCTCCACCGACTGCGTTTATAAAAAAGCATGATGGGAAACGACTGGCTGACGACACAGCTTAATGCTCATTGGTTCAGACAAACGTGATGCTCCATTCTCTTCTAAAATGTTTTTATTTTTTTTTATTTTTTTTTAAATCTGATTTCATGTGATTATGTGTTTAAGTTATGCATGCATATTCCCAAACACTATAACGATGTGATCTCTGTGTGAGATATGTGATTGTTTTCATATTTCTAATACAAATATAAAATGCATCTTTGTACACTAAAAAAATGCTGGGTTACTTCAACCCAACTTTGGGTCAAATTTGGACTGACCCAAATTGTGGGTTAAAATTTGAATGCAAAAATCTAACCCAACGGTTGGGTTAGTCCATATTTGACCCAAAGTTGGGTTGAAATTATGGCGTTATTTTAATGACAAATGTCCAGAGCGCATAATTGTAGCGCGAAAGCACATTAATATAATGCGCGAGCGCGAATCTCTCCACTCGCGCGCGGATTTCCTTTGCTCTCGCACAAAACCGGACGCGCGCGCTCAGATACATGCTGCTCTCGCCCGGAGAGAGTGCGCGCACTTAAAACGTGTCTCTCCTCTCACTCAAACTGTGTCCTGTGCACTCACAAATCTCTCTGTGCTTGACAGATGACAGTTTAATTTGTGGTGCTTCTAATTAAGTGATAAAAAGCAGTTGTACAAAATGGCCTACTTATCTTTGCACCAATAAAACGTGCAACACTTTGTTTTACTACCAAATTATTTGTAATTGTCACTTCGTGAAGTGGACGAGGGAAGTTTATATGGACCTTCAGGGGCGTGTCTACATGGTGGCCAGGGGTGGCACCGGCCCCCCTGAAATGTGGCTGGCCACCCCAGGTGCTATGGTTATCACTATGTCAATCACTGCTACTTCAGAGCGAATCCCGCATAAATATGCAGACGTCATTCCCGAAACTTTGCAACGTGTGTGGCCCAAAAACACAGTTCTACATTTTAAATGGATTATAGACTAGAAAGCTTGCAAAGAGTGCTCACAACCAGTAAAAAGCTGTCACTCTTTATTTAGTGAGTGTATACACGATGTATTATAACATACATCGTGCCGCAAAATACGTTTTTGACCTTTTTGAGTTTTGTGGAGAATGTTATTTTCCTTGAAAATATACTGGATAATTATCATCAACTTATACATGTTAAAGTAATATTTTAGTTTTCTCAATTTAGCTGAATCCACACTGTTCATCCCCATTTTCTGTTTTACAGAGTATCCAAAATGCATCAGATTTTTTTCAGAACATGTTGCATAATAATTGTTCTGCATAATAATAATAATATATGTTCAGGCTCAGCCTCGCGCTACATCTGGCATGCAGGTGTGTGAACTGTTTGACGTGAGGCGCAGGAGATTAACATGTAATTCCAGCCTGACTCACTGCGCGCCGCTGCTCTGCTCCATCTGCTCTCTTCTCCTCTATTCAAAAGTGGAACAGCAAGGATATATGGCCAGTAGTGAAATATAGATTATGCATTTTAACAACATAATGCACAATAGGATGACACGGCCGGACCTGTGAGTTAAGACATCACTAAACCGAAAAGAATAAGTTCAACAAATGTGCCCTTGCTATACGATTCACTCTCGGAGTGGAAATCGTTTCTGACTTTCCCCAGGACCTGACTCTTAAAAATTCAGTAAGCAGATTTGTTTCAGGTAAAATGTCTTTTTCATAGTTTGCTGTATTGTTTCATACTTTCATTTCATATTGTGTAGTAGGCTTATTCTGTGCGTTTTCCATTCTTTTTGAAATGCTGCAGGCTATTCATTAATAATTGGCTTGTTGCTCATATTAAAGAATTGTTGCAGTACCTTTTTTCTTCCACACCTGAGCAAAACTGGTTTTACTGTGCTTCACGTAACCAATATATGCTGTTGTTGTAATATTCGCTAGTAACTGGCGAGCTGTCTGATGCGCCTGTAAGTATTTGCTTGTGTTGCATTGCATGTTTATGAATTTGGGGGCAGAGCAATGAAGGTAGGTGCGTGTTTGTTTGGGTGTCAATTTCAAATATCAAAAGTGTTTCTCAAATCATCGATCAATTAGTCTTATAAAGTATGTGGAAATAATAAGCTTTCATTTGAAAATTTTTACAGCGCTGTAAATTCTAATGTCAATAAACTTTACTTTGCCAGTTTACATTTTAAATTAGAATTCACAGTTGGAGAGAGAATAAGGTATCGTTATTGATATGTTGGTCGAGTTTTGTATTCTCATCAATGTTATTAATATGGAATTAACTTCTAAAGATATTAATCCCCAAGATTAATAAAAAAAGTGAAATTTTATTTCACTTCAATCATAAAATGGCATTTCTATTTGAGTGTCGCGTGTCGCTGTCCATGGTCCTGCACAGTGAATCATTATTATATTTTATTATAATGTAGCTCTATACCATCGTGGCATTTGAAACTCCATTACTGGCATGTGTGTTCTTGAGCATTACGGTCGTTTTGTGAAGTCATTAAGTGAAAGTAATTTTCTTCATCCTGTCAAAGATGTTGATATTTCTTTCATTTAACTCGCACATTGCCGCTGTTCAGTAGTAAAACGTTATACACTACTGGTCAAAGGTTTGAGATCAGAACGATTGTTAATGTTTTTTACAGGAGTTTCTTATGCTCATCAAGGCTGCATTTATATGCATTTAATGCACATTTACCTTTACAGATGAGCTGTGATATGAAATCAAATGATTTTGTGCTTCTTCTAAACAGATTAAATTGTTTGAAGTTTCAGCCATTCCCAGCGCACATCTCCCTCCAAGTTATGCAGTAATCTGTGTTGTGGATGATCCTGGATGGACTGATGAGAAAAGGAGTGATTCGTTCCAGTAAGGTTAATTATATTTGTATTTACTTATTTACTTTTAACATATTAAGTGCAATGGTGTAAATGTGAAAATGTGCATTTTTCTATAATTAATGCATGAATTGTTTTTGTTTTTGTACAGAAAACGGCCTAGAATACTTTCTTGTTTTTTTCAGTGCTGTCTTGTAGAAATGTATGAATATATTGGGTATGTATGTTAGTTCTGTACACTCTTAAAAATAAAGGTTCTTTATTGTCATCAATGGTTCTATGAAGAACCTTTCCAAAGCAGAAAAGGTCCTTGATAGTCAAAAAAAGGTTCTTTATATTTTTAAAATGTACTTCAAAATGGTTATTTTAGGAACTGTTCACTGAAAGGTTTTCCAGGGAACCAAAAATTTAGAATCTATGGCATCACTGAAAAAACAACCTTTTGGAACCTTTATTTTTAAGAGTGTACATTGCTAACTACTTTAGGTACTTGAAAAGTTGCGCGTCCAAATCCAGTTAAAGGCTCTGTCTCATCTCACCTTAAGTCTATAGAAAAATGTATGCGCATTTAACAGTTTTAATAGGTGGAAGTTTTGTATTCCTCTCCTTGATGTTGTTATATTGAATACGTTTAAGATGTTAAATTCTCACGTTAGTAGCTTTCACTTAAGCACAAGACTTCAAAAATGAAAAATGAATGACTTTTAATAGAAAGCCTGTCTCTGGACAGTTGAGGTTTTGCTTTTTAATTACCTAGCACTATAAATAGTTGTGTTGTTTTTATGTCTATATCATAGAATCCAGAGTTTTCCTCCACTGTATATCGTTAAAGTTGGGAATGTTATCCAGTTTCTCAGTTTAACTCACAGTGTCGCTGTTCACCAGTAAAATCATTTTATTTAATTTTGTATTTCATACTCCACCCTGTTCCTGATGTCACGTTTAGGGCTTCTGGCTCACATCGTAGCAAAAACGTAGACACTGAGTGTTTCCAATCTTTTTTTACCATTCAGACAAATGTTTTCGTTTACATGTTGATTTTATAGCAAGTAGTTTTCGTTGTCTTTTTTCTTCTCTCCGCATATGGATTTTAGAGGCATCAGTGTTGCTGGTGAGATGTTTGGCCTTTTGTTCTTCGTGCTGATGGCGCACACCGCTTATGGAGACGTGAGCTATTCTTTTCCGGAGGAGATGAAACGCGGATTTGTGATTGGAAATATAGCAAAGGATCTCGGGCTCGATGTGAACAGAATGTCATCTCGAAAAGCGCGGATTGATACTGAAGGTAACAGAAAACGATACTGTGACATTAATCTGAATACTGGAGAACTGATCGTAGCGGAGAGAATCGACAGAGAGGGACTTTGCAATGAAAGAATTTCCTGTGCTCTCAGTTTAGAATTGGTTCTAGAACATCCATTGGCAATGCATCGTGTGACAATACAAATACAAGATATCAATGACAACACACCAGCATTTACTAAAAATGTAATAAAGCTTGAGATAAGCGAGAATGCTGTGAAAGGCGCTCGGTTCCGCATTAATGAGGCTCATGATGCAGACATAGGAAATAATGGAGTACAAAGCTATTCCATTGAAAAAAATGACAATTTTCTTTTATCTGTAAGTACAAAGGCGGATGGTGGCAAAAATATTGAGTTAGTGTTAGAGAGAGAGTTGGACCGTGAGCAACAAAAACAACTGACATTAATTCTCACTGCGGTAGACGGCGGGACTCCACCGAGATCAGGTACTGTAGCCATACACGTCTCTGTGCTGGATGCTAATGATAATGCTCCAGTCTTTAGTCAGGCCGTCTATAAAGTCAGTCTGCCTGAAAATTCTCCTCTAGATACTGTAGTGGTGACAGTGAGCGCTACTGATGCTGACGAGGGACAAAATGGAGAAGTGACATATGAATTTAGTCGTATTTCCGAAACTGCGAAAGAATTATTTAATCTGAATGAGAACAGTGGAGAGATTAAAGTTAAAGGCCCCATTGATTTTGAGGAGGACGTAAAATATGAGATGCTTATTGAGGGAAAGGATGGCTTTGGTCTTTCTTCAGACACTAAAGTAATTGTAGAAATTACAGATGTTAATGACAATGCCCCCATCATAGTGATTAAGTCTTTAGATAGCCCTGTTCCTGAGAATGCGTTACCCGGTACAGAGGTTGGCGTCATTAATGCGCAGGACAGAGACTCTGAGAATAACGGACAGGTGCGCTGCTCCATTCAGCAAAACGTCCCATTTAAGCTCGTGCCTTCAATCAAGAAATATTATTCTCTGGTGACCACAGGTGAATTAGACCGCGAGCTGCTCTCTGATTATAATATTACAATTACTGCTACTGATGAGGGCTCTCCGCCTTTATCTTCCACTAAGAATATTCACCTGACTGTAGCTGACGTGAATGATAATCCACCTGTATTTCAGGAGCAGAGTTACAGAGCTCATGTGCGGCCGTGAGGTTTTGTCGCAGGAGAAAGCCCAGACTGTTGTTTGATGGAGCTGTAGCCATTCCCAGCGCGTATCTTCCTCCAAATTACGCAGAGGTGGAGGGCGCGGGAACTCTCCGCAGCACTTACAATTATGACGCATACCTGACCACGGGCTCGCGCACTAGTGACTTCAAGTTCGTCAGATCTTATAATGAGGGCACACTGACTGCTGACCTGACTCTGAAAAAGACTCAGTCCTCTGTGGATGATCTTGAAGGACTCGATGCGGAAATGTTCGATTCGTTTCAGGTAGGAATTAGTCTTTCTTAAATATATATTTTTATTTGATTTGATTTAGAACTTATTGATTTAAAGCGTATCTGTGTTTTATGTTGACTGCCTTTTTGTAACTGCAGACACGTTGACAATTTTGAAGGACAGTTTGAAATCGGAAAAGAAACTGCGTTAAGTGCACTTTTTCTGGTATGTATGAGGAGTCATGAGGCTTGTTTCACGAAAAAAAAGTAATTATTTGTTTATTGCTAATATACTGAATTTGAATTGTGTTTGGCCTTTTAGGGGTCAAAGAAATCTGTGCCTCTTGTAAAGCTTATTTTACCGTTTTGTCTAAAACCCGATTGTGTCCACATAGATTGTGCTGTTTGTAATGGGACTTGTCCTAAAACGTTGGTATTTTAAGGAGTTTTGTGTTTTTCTCTTCGATGTTTCCTTAATGTGAAATAAGCTTTTTAAGGGAATTCAGTTGTAATGTTGGTAATATTCTGTTCAGCAAATTATTTTAATCGCCCTCTTAGTCGAACTGGAAAGGTCATTTGTGCACACACACACTTGCATTTGTGGTTTACGGGGACTCTCCGTAGGCATCATGTTTTTTTACTGTACAAACTTTTTTCTATTGCTCTACACCTAAACCTACCCCTCACAAAAAACGACTGCCTATTTTTGAATATCATAAAACACCGTTTTGTATGGTTTTTAAGCCTTTTGTTTTACGGGGACACAGGAAGTGTCCTCATAAACCTTGTTTACGTTGTAGTACCCATGTCATTATACGCATTTGTGTCCTCATAAACAATATATACCAGTACACACGCACACACACACACGTTTGTTTCTGTGAATTGTGGGGACTTTCCATAGGCTTCTGTTACTTTTATACTGACCAAATTATATTTTCTGGCCCCGAACCCTAAACATACCCCTTACAGAAAACCTAATTGCATTGTTACACTTTCAGATAAACATCATTTACTACACTGAAAAAAATACTGAATGTTTTTAAGGTAAGTGGTTGCAAACTATTTATTTTAGCTACATTTAATAATAAAAAAATAAGTACACACACACACACACACACACACACCATTTTGTTGTTTCTCACTCAATCCTTTAGGAAATATCAATGTTATGCAGTTTCATATTTCAACTCGCTGTGTCGCTGTTCACCTGCAAAAGCATGTGTGTCTTTAGTACACATCTCTCCACCCTGCTTGTGATGTCATTCACATGACTTCAAGCTGGTTTTGTGATAAAGAATCCTCGACGTTGACTGACTGCCTATACCTTACTTCGTTCAATTTTTCTGTGTTTAGTTTTAAGCGTATGTTTGCTTTACATGTGTATTGTTATATTTCTGGATTTAATGTCTGCTTAACATCTGAAGCATTACAAAGGTTCGGCGTAACTAGTGAGATGTTTGGTCTTTTGTTCTTCGTGCTGATGGCGCACACCGCTTATGGAGACGTGAGCTATTCTTTTCCGGAGGAGATAAAACGCGGATCTGTGATTGGAAATATAGCAAAGGATCTCGGGCTCGATGTAAAAAGAATGCTCACTGGGAAGGCTCGCTTTGATACTGAAGGTAACAGAAAACGATACTGCGACATTAATCTAAATACTGGAGAACTGACTGTAGCGGAGAGAATCGACAGGGAAGAGATTTGTGAAAAGAAATCTTCATGTGTCATAAACCAGGAGCTTGTGCTAGAAAATCCGTTAGGTTTGCATCGCGTCATTTTCAATATTGAGGACATAAATGATAATTCACCACAGTTTAAACAAAGTGTTATCAAATTTGAAATACAGGAATCGGCACTTAAAGGTTCTCGTTACTTATTAGATGAGGCTCATGATGCAGATATTAGTATGAATGCAGTGCAGTCATACATGTTGCAAGAAAACGAACACTTTCTTCTTAGTGTACTTACGCGTACAAATGGAAGAGCATATGGAGAGCTAGTTCTTAATAAAGAGTTAGATCGTGAGCAGCAGAAAGAGGTGACATTAATTCTCACTGCGGTAGACGGCGGGACTCCACCGAGATCAGGTACTGTAGCCATACACGTCTCTGTGCTGGATGCTAATGATAATGCTCCAGTCTTTAGTCAGGCCGTCTATAAAGTCAGTCTGCCTGAAAATTCTCCTCTAGATACTGTAGTGGTGACAGTGAGCGCTACTGATGCAGACGAGGGACAAAATGGAGAAGTGACTTATGAATTTGGCCATTTATCCGAACGGCTTTTGGAAATATTTTCTCTTAATTCCTTATCTGGAGAGATTAAACTAGCAGGGCTGATTGATTATGAGGACGTGAGTTCAATTGAACTGCCAATTCAGGCCAAGGATGGTCAAGGATTAGCCAATCATTGTTCTGTATTAATAGATGTTATTGATGTCAATGATAACGCCCCTATAGTAATACTTAAATATGTGAACATTCCCGTTCCTGAGAATGCGTTACCCGGTACAGAGGTTG
>NW_015505281.1:424889-437011 GCF_001515645.1 Sinocyclocheilus grahami | reverse complement strand
ACGTTTTATTTGATCATCGCGCTGGTGTCCGTTTCCACTTTCTTCCTGACCTTCATCATCATCATCCTGGCCGTGAGGTTTTGTCGCAGGAGAAAGCCCAGACTGTTGTTTGATGGAGCTGTAGCCATTCCCAGCGCGTATCTTCCTCCAAATTACGCAGAGGTGGAGGGCGCGGGAACTCTCCGCAGCACTTACAATTATGACGCATACCTGACCACGGGCTCGCGCACTAGTGACTTCAAGTTCGTCAGATCTTATAATGAGGGCACACTGACTGCTGACCTGACTCTGAAAAAGACTCAGTCCTCTGTGGATGATCTTGAAAGACTCGATGCGGAAATGAGCGATTCCTTTCAGGTAAGCCTTTGATAATTTCTTTAAAAATAATTGGGTGGATTTAATTTGTTTAAATTTAATATTTGCGGTTTCAACTGACTGCTTTCTTTAGCAAAGGTTTTTATCCTTTTTTCTTAGCGGTTCACGTGGCTCTTTCAAATGCTTGATTTGGAGTTAGAACATATTTCTAACATCAACTCCAGTTTGGAGTTAGAACATATTGATGGTATAAGCGACTTTTTTGACATTATCTGGTCATGTATGCGGTAGTTCTTTTTTTCACTCTTTTGGACTTATTTTGAAGTCGAGCTGTACAAGTAGTTTGTTAGTGATCTTTTAAAGGTTTCAAGGACATCCGTCTCATTCTGTTGACGAATGCTTTCGTTAAAACTTGTCATCAGTATATGTGTCCTTCTAGTCTGACATTTGTAATTGTCTGCGATAAAATATTGCTATTTAAATAGTTTTATTTTTGTCTTTGTCATTTTTCTATGCAGTTAGTTTAGAATGAGAATTAAGTTCATATGTTATTAACGTTCCCTTGAGAGAAATCTTTTAAACGTACTTTTAATCTGATTGGAAATGGCGTAGGACAGGTTTCCCGTGTTGCTGTACATGGTGCTGCACTGCTGTTTACTACTGGTTTTCGGTATTTTGTGTGTATAGCTCTCTATCCCTCTGTATTTGTTTGTTTATTTGATTTTTAATAACATGCATAGTGTGGCCTTCTTTATATCTCGCACTTAAATGAATAGTTAACCCCCCCCAAAAAATGTTGTCATCATTTACTCACCCTCATGTCGTTCCAAACCTATATGATTTTATTTCTTATATAGAACATGATAGAAGATATTTTTAAGAATGCTGGTAATCAAACAGTTGATGGACCCCATTGACTAACGTAATATTTATTTCCCTACTATGCAAGTCAATGAGGATCAACAACTGTTTGGCTCTTCAAAATTCTTTAAAATATCTTCACTTGTGTTCAACATAAGAAAGAAACTTATACAGGTTTGGAACGACATGAGGGTGAGTAAATGCCATTATTTTCATTATTGGGGGAATTAATCATTGAAGAGGATGTTGCTGCTGGCTTACACAGTTGCATAACAATAAAATGATTTGCTAAGCATACAACACGCGTTCTTTGTGTGTAATAACATTCAATTCTGTCTGATAAGAATGTCATGCAGTTTCTTATTTTAACTCATAGTGTCGCTGTTCACCTGCAAAACAATGTGTCTTCAATACACGTTTCTCCGCCCCGTTTATTATGTCATACACAGGGCTTCAAGCTCCTCTCGTTGTAGAAAATCGTCTACAGTGACTGATCGTCTAATAGTGTACTCCTTTCGATTTTTCTCAATTTAATTTTACATTTGTCGTTTTGTTGTTGGATGTAACTTCTGCTTAATATCTGAAGAATTCCAAAGGTTCCGCGTTGCTTGCGAGATGTTTGATCTTTTGTTCTTCGTGCTGGTGGCGCACACCGCTTATGGAGACGTGAGCTATTCTTTCCCGGAGGAGATGAAACGCGGATTTGTGATTGGAAATATAGCAAAGGATCTCGGACTCGATGTGAACAGACTGTCATCTCGAAAAGCTCGAATTGATACTGAAGGTAACAGAAAACAATACTGTGACATTAATTTGAATACTGGAGAACTGATCGTAGCGGAGAGAATCGATAGAGAGGGGCTTTGTGGAAAGAAAGCTTCATGTGTCGTAAACCATGAGCTTGTCCTTGAAAGCCCTCTAGAACTGCATCGCTTCATTCTAAATATTGAAGACATAAATGATAATTCACCACAGTTCACAGAGAGTGTCGTTAAATTCGAAATACGAGAATCAGCAGTCAAAGGATCTCGCTACTTATTAGATGAGGCCCATGATGCCGATATTGCTCGGAATTCTGTGCAATCATATACACTTCAAGATAATGAACACTTTATTCTTAATGTACTAACCAGGGAAAATGGAAGAAAATATGGCGAGCTCGTGCTGAATAAAGAGTTAGATCGTGAGCAGCAGAAAGAGGTAACATTAATTCTCACTGCGGTAGACGGCGGGACTCCACCGAGATCAGGTACTGTAGCCATACACGTCTCTGTGCTGGATGCTAATGATAATGCTCCAGTCTTTAGTCAGGCCGTCTATAAAGTCAGTCTGCCTGAAAATTCTCCTCTAGATACTGTAGTGGTGACAGTGAGCGCTACTGATGCTGACGAGGGACAAAATGGAGAAGTGACTTATGCATTTAGTCATTTATCCGAAATTGTCCGGCAATTGTTTTTCCTTGATACAGTGTCAGGAGAGATTAAACTAAAGGGACTAGTGGATTTTGAGGAGGAGAGTTCAGTCGAACTGCCGATTCAAGCTAAAGATGGTCAAGGGCTAGCTAGTCATTGTACAGTAATATTATATGTTATTGATATCAATGATAACCCTCCTATAATAGTGATTCATTCCCTTAACAGTCCTATTCCCGAGAATGCGTTACCCGGTACAGAGGTTGGCATCATTAATGTCCAGGACAGAGACTCTGATAATAACGGACAGGTGCGCTGCTCCATTCAGCAAAACGTCCCATTTAAACTCGTACCTTCAGTCAAGAAATATTATTCTCTGGTGACCACAGGCGAATTAGACCGCGAGCTGCTCTCTGATTATAATATTACAATTACTGCTACTGATGAGGGCTCTCCGCCTTTATCTTCCACTAAGAATATTCACCTGACTGTAGCTGACGTGAATGATAATCCACCTGTATTTCAGGAGCAGAGTTACAGAGCTCATGTGCAAGAAAATAACAAACCGGGCTCCTCTATCTGTTCAGTATCAGCTACAGACCAGGACTGGAGACAGAATGGCACTGTAGTTTATTCTCTGTTGTCCTCTGATCTCAGTGGTGCACCGATGTCCTCCTTCCTATCCATTAACGGAGACACCGGGGTCATTCATGCCGTGAGGAGCCATTCCCAGCGCGTATCTTCCTCCAAATTACGCAGAGGTGGAGGGCGCGGGAACTCTCCGCAGCACTTACAATTATGACGCATACCTGACCACGGGCTCGCGCACTAGTGACTTCAAGTTCGTCAGATCTTATAATGAGGGCACACTGACTGCTGACCTGACTCTGAAAAAGTCAGCTTTAGATGATCTTGAAGGGCTTGATGCACAATCAAATGAGGTAAGTTTCATATTCATTTATTTTGAATTTATTCCTTTTTATTAGGCATGGATTTACAGTGGTGGCCAAAATTTTTAGAACACTATTTTCACCAGCTAAAAAAAAATTATTGAATCAGTTATTTCTATGCATCTTTTGCTGTAGTGTGTCAGTAGGAAATATCAGTTTACATTTCCAAACTTTCATTTAGCCATTAATTGTAATAATCCAGTGAGATTTTTGTCTGACAACAGCCAGTGCTCCACACAGAGATCTGATCTCATCATCATCAGTCTGTCTGGAATGACACGAAGAAACAGAATAAACTGAGGCAGACTAAATCCAGAAGAACTGTGGCAACATCTCCAAGATGCTTAAAGAGACCTACCTGCAAAGCTACATTACTGTTAAAAATGTAGGCACTTGTGTAAAAATTCTGTAAAATGAGGATGCTGTCAAAAATAATGCCATAAATAGATTTTCTTTATCAATTAGCTTCTATTAACTAAATTAAATCAACATTTGGTGTGAGCATATTTTGTGTTTAAAGCAGCTTTTGCCCTTGGTGCACTTGTGCGTAGTGTTTCAGGTAGCTTTGCAGGTAGATTTCTTGAAGCATCTTGGAGATCTTGCCACAGTTCTTCTGGATTTAGTCTGTTTCAGTTTATTCTGTTTCTTCATGTCATTTCAGACAGGCTGGATAAGGATGAGATCAGATCTCTGTATGGAGCACTGGCTGTTGTCAGACTCCTTGTGCAAACAAAAATCTCACTGGATTATTACAATTAATGGCAAAATGAATGCTTGGAAATGTAAACGGATATTTCCTACTGACACACTACAGCAAAAGATAGAAATAACTGACTTCAAACCATTTTTAATACTAGTAGTGTTCTAATAATTTTGGCCACCCCTGTAAATTCAGATATTTTTTTTCATTAGGTTCTGGCATTCACTGAATCTTGTGTTTTTCAATTTTCAGGATTTTTGAGTATTGTTTTTATGTTTGCATATTTTGTTAAAAATGACAGGACTTATATATTAACTCTCTGAGAGCAGAATATTTTTTTCATCAATAAAGTGAAGTTTCCTTTTCAGTTGAAATATGACCAGACTTTTATTTGTTCAGTGATATGTAAGCTTGCATATCTTATTGTCACCCATTCTTTCAAATGTCTTTAAGCATCTTGGAGATCTTGCCACAGTTCTTCTGGATTTAGTCTGTTTCAGTTTATTCTGTTTCTTCATGTCATTTCAGACAGGCTGGATAAGGATGAGATCAGATCTCTGTATGGAGCACTGGCTGTTGTCAGACTCCTTGTGCAAACAAAAATCTCACTGGATTATTACAATTAATGGCAAAATGAATGCTTGGAAATGTAAACGGATATTTCCTACTGACACACTACAGCAAAAGATAGAAATAACTGACTTCAAACCATTTTTAATACTAGTAGTGTTCTAATAATTTTGGCCACCCCTGTAAATTCAGATATTTTTTTTCATTAGGTTCTGGCATTCACTGAATCTTGTGTTTTTCAATTTTCAGGATTTTTGAGTATTGTTTTTATGTTTGCATATTTTGTTAAAAATGACAGGACTTATATATTAACTCTCTGAGAGCAGAATGTTTTTTTTCATCAATAAAGTGAAGTTTCCTTTTCAGTTGAAATATGACCAGACTTTTATTTGTTCAGTGATATGTAAGCTTGCATATCTTATTGTCACCCATTCTTTCAAATGTCTTTATTTTTTGCAAATCATTAATGTATTCAGCTTTTTAGGTGGCTGGCATTTAACATTTTGTCTGATTAGAATCTAATAGTAGCATCTTTTTTTCTGTTCGTGGCTTTGAATTTGACGGGGTTTTTTTTGTGAAATTGATATTTTTCTGCTGTTTCTGTTGAGCATTGTATACATTTACACTTCGACAACTACGGTTTCAATGTTTATTTATTTATTATTTGTTTGTCACGTTTATTGGACTCTTTTTCTTGAGCCTTAAATCTGATTACACTTTACTGATTTCCTGTGCACTTATGTTGAGATCATAAATTGCAGTTTTCACATTTTAACGCCTAGTGTCGCTGTTTACCTGCAGAGGTTTTGAGACATAATGTTATTTTATCTCCACCCTGTTTATGATGTCATTCCTTGTAAAGACGCATCAGCTCTAGTGAAATATTATTCGATTCTGGCTGCTGGACGGGCCTATTGTATCCGCTTCAGCGAGGTTTCTAGATTATCTCATTTTGCTTTCGTTTAATGCTCGGAAATATTCTGGTTTTGTTTAGTATTAGCCTGCATGGGAAATATGGATCGCAGATTCTTTCCGACGCATTGTCTGAGTGTGGGCATTTATCTGATTATAGTCATAACGCACGCCGCTTATGGAGATGTGAGCTATTCTTTTCCGGAGGAGATGAATCGCGGATCTGTGATTGGAAATATAGCAAAGGACCTCGGGCTCGATGTGAACAGACTTACATCACGTAAAGCTCGCATTGATGCTGAAGGTAACAAACACCGATTCTGCGACATTAATTTGAGAACGGGAGAAATTATAGTGGCCGATCGGATAGACAGAGAGGTGCTTTGTAAGGAGAGGCTTTCCTGTACGCTTAATTTCGAATTTGTGTTAGAAAACCCTTTGGAATTGCATCGTGTTGTTTTACAAATCCAAGATATTAATGACAATACGCCAGTATTTCCCAAAGATGTAATCAAGCTCGAAATAAGTGAAAATGCCGATAAAGGTGCTCGTTTTCGTATCATTGAGGCTCGAGATGCTGATGTCGGCCACAATTCAGTACAAAAATATATATTAGAAAAAAAAGTAAATTTTGTTTTAGCGGTGAATTCAAAAACAGATGGAAGCAACTATGTCGAGTTAGTGCTTGATAAAGAGTTAGATCGTGAGCAGCAGAAAGAGGTAGCATTAATTCTCACTGCGGTAGACGGCGGGACTCCACCGAGATCAGGTACTGTAGCCATACACGTCACTGTGCTGGATGCTAATGATAATGCTCCAGTCTTTAGTCAGACCGTCTATAAAGTCAGTCTGCCTGAAAATTCTCCTCTAGATACTGTAGTGGTGACAGTGAGCGCTACTGATGCTGACGAGGGACAAAATGGAGAAGTGACTTATGAATTTGGGCATTTATCTGAATCTGCTAAAGAAACATTTTCATTGGATCATCAAACTGGACAAATTGCCGTGAAGGGGCGAATAGATTTTGAAGATGAATCAAGGTATGAAATTATTGTTGAGGCTAAGGACGGATATGGTCTTTCCTCGGACTCAAAAATCGTAATAGAAATTACTGACATAAATGACAATGCTCCAATTCTTATAATTAAATCTCTTAACAGTCCTATTCCCGAGAATGCGTTACCCGGTACAGAGATTGGCGTCATTAATGTGCAGGACAGAGACTCTGATAATAACGGACAGGTGCGCTGCTCCATTCAGCAAAACGTCCCATTTAAACTCGTGCCTTCAATCAAGAAATATTATTCCTTGGTGACCACAGGTGAATTAGACCGCGAGCTGCTCTCTGATTATAATATTACAATTACTGCTACTGATGAGGGCTCTCCGCCTTTATCTTCCACTAAGAATATTCACCTGACTGTAGCTGACGTGAATGATAATCCACCTGTATTTCAGGAGCAGAGTTACAGAGCTCATGTGCAAGAAAATAACAAACCGGGCTCCTCTATTTGTTCAGTATCAGCTACAGACCCGGACTGGAGACAGAATGGCACTGTAGTTTATTCTCTGTTGTCCTCTGATGTCAATGGCGCACCGGTGTCCTCCTTCCTATCCATTAACGGAGACACCGGGGTCATTCATGCCGTGAGGTCGGCCCCCTCTCTCAGCCACGTGCGCATTGTATTTACTAATATCAGATAACTTGGCTGAAGTTCCAGAACTGAAAGACATGTCTCGTGACGAGAGCAACTCCAAACTGACGTTTTATTTGATCATCGCGCTGGTGTCCGTTTCCACTTTCTTCCTGACCTTCATCATCATCATCCTGGCCATGAGGTTTTGTCGCAGGAGAAAGCCCAGACTGTTGTTTGATGGAGCTGTAGCCATTCCCAGCGCGTATCTTCCTCCAAATTACGCAGAGGTGGAGGGCGCGGGAACTCTCCGCAGCACTTACAATTATGACGCATACCTGACCACGGGCTCGCGCACTAGTGACTTCAAGTTCGTCAGATCTTATAATGAGGGCACACTGACTGCTGACCTGACTCTGAAAAAGACTCAGTCCTCTGTGGATGATCTTGAAGGACTCGATGCGGAAATGAACGATTCGTTTCAGGTAGGACTAATAAAATCGCTTTTTTTAAATAATGTGTGTGTTAACAGATTAAATGTGTTTATGTATTAAATCGACTTTCATTGGCGAGACACGCTGTTCTTGTAAAAAGTCTCGTGACACATTTAAGAACTTTGTTTTAGACAAACATTGTGAGGGGCAATTTGGAATCAGAAAGTACGTTGGTATTTTATCATTTAGTTCTAGATGTGTATGGTCATGTTTGAGCAATTATTAGTTAAGCTATCTTTCACAAATTGTTGTTTGGTGAGCTTGCATAGTAATCCATGTCTGTCTTCTGTTAACTAATAGTTCTTAGGGTCATCTTAACGTTTTGTCTTACATCCATGTTTGTGTCTCTCTAGTTTCTGTCGTTTGTAATTGAATGATGATTTGCGTTTCTCTCATCGACGCCTCAGTTATGTGAAGTTAACTAAGTGAATTCAATTCAGATACCAGTAATATTTTGGCCAGCAAAATCTATGAAAACTCCGTTTCAGTCAGATTGGAAATGGCAGCGTATGTTTCTCCTGTTGCTGTCCATGGTGCTGCACTGGTGTGTACTGTGGATTGTTGCTCCTACATAAGTAAAGTAATCTATATCCTATTTCTTATTTTCGAAATGCTATGAATATTGAGATCATGTTTATGTGCCTCCGCTGGGAAATTGGCGAGTCGAAATTTATAGGATGATTAATGATTGGCCTATTTTTGTGATTGTTTTATTGCTTTGTGGTTTTACATATTTAAGTTTGAATTCGATGTATTTTGAATGGAATGGGAAAGTACGTGTTTATGGTCCCTTTCTTGTTAATGAAGTAGACCATGACGTATTGCTGCGCTTTCTCTGAGATATAAGTGTAATTTTATGCTCTGAAAAGTTACATATAGGGTGATTCGCCTTTTTAAATCATGATATTCTCGATAGTGAGAAGAACATTTAAGTTGGGACCTATTTGTCGTTTATAGTTTTGTTTTATTGTATTTTTCTCAGTTTAGTCCTGTGTAACCCCTGTCCTTTCATTAAACGTTTCTGCTTTTGAATTAAGTAAGAAAACAATTTGTGAATTATTCATGTTTGAAATCATTTCTCTTCCGTGGCGCGCTTAAAGATTGACGTTTAGCACTAAGTACTTTTCTGTAGACATTTCGTGGTGCAAGGCATGCATCAACATGCAAATTGTATCATATTTTCTCCTGTGTCAATTTTTAAGTCGTGTGATATTTCCAGTTGCACAGTTGCTTTGAAACATTTCAGGTGTGTTAAGTTAGTGTATTTCAGTTTTTCCCCCTCAGATAATGAGATCTTACTAATTACTTAAGCATAAAATAAATATTTGGTTAATTTTTAGAGCGTCTGATTAGAGGTCTAAACACTGTGCAATAGCTAACTATAGTATGTCATGCTACAGAGGCTGGAGCGGATTTTAAACGGGGATTGAAGGAAGAGAAAGGATTGTACTCATACAACACACATTTACTCATATATTCTTCAAAATAAAAATAATGTAGGCTCTCTGTTTAATTTTGAAAACTGCCACAGGATCGCATAATGTCTTGCAAACTGGATTTCGTGATTTTTAGATTTTAAGATGTCATACCAAGACTGCAGTTGGTTGTACTCAAAGGTAGGCTTTGATGCGTTTAACTTATTGTCTGTGATGTTGAATACATTTTTTCGTGCCATGGGCAAACTACGAAGTATCTTGTGAATGTGATTTTTTTAACTTCTTCTCTTTTCATATCCTACAAGTATGTTTTAAACTACAAGTATGCCATTTTATGTGCATCGTAAGTGTTATATCCAAGTTGTACATGTCAGAAGGGGCATGAGGGTTTCTGCAGTTTCATAATTGAACTCTTAGTGTCGCTGTTCACCAGTGCAATCTTTGACGTTCATATTGTTTCTCTCCATCCTGTTCATGATGTCATATATTGAGAACTGACCTCTCAGCTCGCTGTAAATCGTCGACGGTGAGCGGTGCATTCCTCTATTGTCCTCATATATCGACCATAAACTAAATTCAGTAATTTCATCTGGCTTTACATGCTGATAACTTCAATACATTTTTGTTGATTTTCATATAGATAGATCAAAACCTTACGCGTTGCTGCTGAGATGTTTGGGTTTTTGTTCTTCGTGCTGATGGCGCACACTGCTTATGGAGACGTGAGCTATTCTTTCCCGGAGGAGATGAAACGCGGATCTGTGATTGGAAATATAGCAAAGGATCTCGGGCTAGATGTAAAGAGTCTGTCAAGTCGTGATGCCCGAATTGATAATGAAGGTAACAGAAAACGGTACTGTGACATTAATACGAATACCGGAGAACTGATTGTAGCGGAGAGAATCGACAGAGAGGGAATTTGTGGGAAGAAAGCTTCATGTGTTATGAAACAGGAGCTAGTGCTGGAAAATCCGTTGGAGCTACATAGATTTATTCTTAATATTCAGGACATCAATGATAATTTACCACAGTTCAAACTAAATATAATCAAATTCGAAATAAGTGAATCAGCAGACAAAGGATCCCGCTATTTATTAGATGAGGCCCACGACGCGGATATTGGTATGAATTCAGTGCAGTCATATACATTAGAAAACAACGAACATTTTCTTCTTAGTGTTCTTACAGGGGTAAATGGAGTAAAATATGGAGAGCTTGTTATTAATAAGGAGTTGGATCGTGAGAAGCAAAATGAAGTAACATTAATTCTCACTGCGGTAGACGGCGGGACTCCACCGAGATCAGGTACTGTAGCCATACACGTCTCTGTGCTGGATGCTAATGATAATGCTCCAGTCTTTAGTCAGACCGTCTATAAAGTCAGTCTGCCTGAAAATTCTCCTCTAGATACTGTAGTGGTGACAGTGAGCGCTACTGATGCTGACGAGGGACAAAATGGAGAAGTGACTTATGAGTTTAGTCATTTATCAGAAAGTCTTTTGGAAATATTTGATCTCGATGCAGTGTCTGGTGAACTTAAACTAACAGGTATCATAGATTATGAGGAGGAGAGTACAATTGAACTGCCGATTCAGGCTAAAGATAGTCAAGGTCTAGCAGGTCGATGCGCTGTGTTAATAGATGTAATTGATGTCAATGATAACACCCCTACCATAATGACTAAATCTGTTAAAATCTCCATTCCTGAGAATGCGTTACCCGGTACAGAGGTTGGCATCATTAATGTGCAGGACAGAGACTCTGAGAATAACGGACAGGTGCGCTGCTCCATTCAGCTAAACGTCCCATTTAAACTCGTACCTTCAATCAAAAATTACTATTCTCTGGTGACCACAGGTGAATCCTCTGTGGATGATCTTGAAGGGCTTGATGCGGAAGTGAACGATTCCTTTCAGGTAGGACAAACGAAGTCTTTATTCAGAAATGTTTGTACTATTTTTGGTTTACAGATTTCTTTTTCCTTTTTTTCTTTTTTTTGACAACATGCTTTCTAATGGTTTTTAGAAATGCTAAGTTTCTTGGATCCATCTTGTTGTCTGTTATCTGAAACATTTTTATAAAGTACTTTAAATTCGTATTTCCTTTTAAATCCCAGTTCACTGCAGTTTAGTAGAAAGGGAATATTTCTATTAGTTGTCCATGGTGCTGTACAGGCCGTGTGTGTTGCTGTTGACGTGTTGCTGAAGACCTAGTAAGAGTAAATGTTATAATTAATGTGTTTCTCTTTACATATCCTTACAGAATGTTTGGTTGTCCCATGCCCTCTAGTCATTTCATTTTCAACAAAACTGTTATGTTCATGTTTTTTTCTTTTCTTTTAACGTCAGACCTATAAGAGTTAATGGATGAGCTATATTCACAAATTTAAATACTCTTCTATACATTTATTATTTATAAATTGGTTACATTTGTGGTCTTGTGATTTCTGGACTTGATGCGGATGTGAATGCTGCTTTTCAGTCGAATTAACCGTTGCTGTATTTTATTCGATCCTTACAGATTAAACAAGTATCTGTATTTTAATAGACTGCTTTCACTGACAACAGGCTCATAAAGATTTTGAAGTTTATTTTTAAGTCTGAGGAGTAGTTCTATTTATAATTTATCTTTAGATTTTGCTGTTCATATTTGAGCAATTCTAAGGATCCTGTTTCACGAATCGTTTTTCGTCGCTAGCTAGATAATCCTTTATAGAAATTATGTCATAATGACAATTTTAAATACAACTTTGTCACATCTAATAATGAAGGTATGCTGACTGCAGACCTGACTCTGAGAAAGACTCAGTCTGCCGTGGATGATCTTGAAGGGATTGAT
>NW_015505281.1:392212-424701 GCF_001515645.1 Sinocyclocheilus grahami | reverse complement strand
TATATATATATATATATATATATATATATATATATATATATATATATATATATATATATATATATATATATAGGTATGTATGTATGTATGTATGTATGTATGTATTGAATAATTGATTGATTGAAATATAATGAATATTGTGGTCGTGTTTATCTTTCACTCATCAGGGTATGTTGCTGCCGGCTGTGGTATTGCTAAAGGATTATAACCCACACATAATCCTGCCAGAGATATGAACATTATGTAGTTTCTTCATTTAACTCATAGTGTCGCTGTTTACCTGCAAAACAATGTGTGTCTTCAGTACACATCTCTCCACCCTGCTTGTGATGTCATATAGGGCTTTCATCCCATCTCTTTATAGAAAATCGTCGACAGCGACTTGACTGCTTGATATTATCTACGTCTATTGTTGTAAATTGGGTTATATGGTCCTTGTGCGTGGTAATACTGGATTCAATTTCTAATTAATATTTCAAGAATTCCGAAGGTTCTGTGTTACTGCTGAGATGTTTTGTCTTTTGTTCTTCGTGCTGACGGCGCACATCGCTTATGGAGAGGTGAGCTATTCTGTTCCGGAGGAGATGAAACGCGGATCTGTGATTGGAAATATAGCAAAGGATCTCGGACTCGATGTGAACAGATTGTCATCTCGAAAAGCGCGGATTGATACTGAAGGTAACAGAAAACGATACTGTGACATTAATCTGAATACTGGAGAACTGATCGTAGCGGAGAGAATCGACAGAGAAGAGATTAGCGGGAAGAAAGCTTCATGCGTTATTAAAAATGAGTTTGTACTGGAAAATCCTTTAGAGCTGCATCACTTCATTCTCAATATTGAGGACATAAATGACAATTCACCTCAGTTCAAAGAAAGTGTTATTAAATTCGAAATACGAGAATCAGCAGGCAAAGGTTCATCATACTTACTAGAAGACGCGTATGATGCGGATATTGGTCGGAATGCAGTGCAGTCATATACACTTCAAAACAATGAACACTTTATTCTTAATGTACTAACCAGGGCAAATGGAAGAAAATATGGCCAACTCGTGCTGAATAAAGAGTTAGACCGTGAGCAGCAGAAAGAGGTAACATTAATTCTCACTGCGGTGGACGGCGGGACTCCACCGAGATCAGGTACTGTAGCCATACACGTCACTGTGCTGGATGCTAATGATAATGCTCCAGTCTTTAGTCAGACCGTCTATAAAGTCAGTCTGCCTGAAAATTCTCCTCTAGATACTGTAGTGGTGACAGTGAGCGCTACTGATGCTGACGAGGGACAAAATGGAGAAGTTACATATGCGTTTGGTCATTTACCTCAAAAGGTCCAGCAATTATTTTTCATCAATTTAGTATCTGGCGAGATTAAATTAACTGGGCTGATTGATTATGAGATAGAGAGTACATTTGAACTTCCCATTCAAGCTAAAGATGGTCAGGGGTTAGCCAGTTACTCCACGGTATTAATAGATGTTATTGATGTCAATGATAACGCCCCTATAACAATACTTAAATCACTCACCAGTCCCGTTCCTGAGAATGCGTTACCCGGTACAGAGGTTGGCATCATTAATGTGCAGGACAGAGACTCTGAGAATAATGGACAGGTGCGCTGCTCTATTCAGCAAAACGTCCCATTTAAACTCGTACCTTCAATCCAAAATTACTATTCTCTGGTGACCACAGGTGAATTAGACCGCGAGCTGCTCTCTGATTATAATATTACAATTACTGCTACTGATGAGGGCTCTCCGCCTTTATCTTCCACTAAGAATATTCACCTGACTGTAGCTGACGTGAATGATAATCCACCTGTATTTCAGGAGCAGAGTTACAGAGCTCATGTGCAAGAAAATAACAAACCGGGCTCCTCTATTTGTTCAGTATCAGCTACAGACCCGGACTGGAGACAGAATGGGACTGTAGTTTATTCTCTGTTGTCCTCTGATCTCAATGGCGCACCGGTGTCCTCCTTTCTATCCATTAACGGAGACACCGGGGTCATTCGTGCCGTGAGGTCGTTTGATTACGAACAGCTGAAAAGTTTAACTGCTGACCTGACTCTGAAAAAGACTCAGTCCTCTGTGGATGATCTTGAAAGACTTGATGCGGAAATGAGCGATTCCTTTCAGGTAGGACAAACGAAGTATTTTTTTTTTAATCTTTTTAATATTTTGGGTTTGCAAGTTACTTTTATTGGCAACATACTTTCTAATGGTTTTAGAAATGGTAACTTTCTTGCATCCATCTCGTTGTCTGTTCTGTGAAACAATTTGATAAACTAATTTAATTTCGTATTTCTTTTTAAATCCCAGTTCACTATAGTTAGTAGATAGGGCATATTTCTATTAGCTGTCCATGGTGCTGTACAGGCCGTGTTTGTGGCTGTTGTATTCTTTATGACATGGTTACATTAGTTCATCTTGTCATATACATTTGTTATTTGTTATTTTTTTGGAAGGACTTGATGCAGATTGGGTGGTGCTTTGCGATTTAACGTTTCTTTTCTTACTTTTTTAATTTTCTAACCTTACAGATTAAATTAGTGTGTTTATTTTAATGGACTGTCTGCACTGACAACAGGTTCTTAAAAATTTTGAAGCTCATTTTGAAGGCTTAGAAGTAGCTAGTTTTATATGTTCTCTTTAAATTGCTCAAACATGACCATACAAAAAAAATCTAAAGTCATAAATCCTGGCTCACGAGTTTATTTTTTATTTTTTTCGTTGCTAGTTAAGGAATCCTTAATATAAATTATGCTTAAGTGACTGCCCCTTCTTTCTGTTTTACAAATTGTCAATGAGACAATTATATATGCCTTGATAAATGCCAAATACTGTGTAGCTATTTGTTAGCTTCTAAACGTTTAAAGATGTTTGGTTATCTTTTAAAGAAAGGAATCTGATATATCTCGTTCTGTTGTCTAATAGTTCTTTCAAACTCATTTTATTTTTGCGACATCAGTATGTAACGGAATCTGAGACAAAACACTGCTGCTTTTAAGGAATTTGACGTCCTTCTCATCTGTGTCTTCTTTGTGAAATTGGCTTATAAAAGCAGTTTATGTCAGCAAATTTTAAACGCTCTTTTACTCGGATTAGAACTGTCATAAAGCAGGTTTTCCAGTTTTTGTCCATTGTGCTGCACTGTCATTCGTTATTTTATATATATTTTTTGAATATTATAAATATTGTGGTCGTGTTTATCTCCCACTCATCAGGTAGTGTTGCTGCCGGCTGTTGTTTCGCTGTAAAACTGTATAACCCACACGCAACCCTGCAGAAATATGAACATTGGGCAGTTTCTTCTTTTAACTCATAGTGTCGCTGTTTACCTGCAAAACAATGTTTGTCTTCAGTACACATCTCTCCTCCCTGCTTGTGATGTCATACATAGGGCTTTCAGCTACTCTTTTTTTCATAGAAAATCGTTGACACCGACTTCCTGCCTGATATAATCTACATCTGTTGTTATAAATAGGATTTTATACTGGTTTTCTTGTACATGGAAATTATTATAGTACGGGATTCAAATTCTGGTTAATATTTGAAGAATTCCAAAGGTTCCGTGTTGCTGGTGAGATGTTTGGTCTTTTGTTCTTCGTGCTGGTGGCGCACACCGCTTATGGAGACGTGAGCTATTCTTTTCCGGAGGAGATGAAACGCGGATCTGTGATTGGAAATATAGCGAAGGATCTCGGACTCGATGTGAACAGACTGTCATCTCGTAAGGCTCGCATTGATGCTGAAAGGAACAGAAAACGATACTGTGACATTAATCTGAATACTGGAGAACTGACCGTAGCGGAGAGAATTGACAGAGAGGAGATTTGCGGGGACAGGCTTTCATGTGTTTTAAAATTTGAATTCATGCTAGAAGATCCATTAGAGCTGCATCATGTTTCAGTTCAAATTCAGGATATTAATGACAATTCGCCTGTTTTCTCAAAGAATTTGATCACATTTGAAATTAGGGAGTCTGCTGTTAGAGGCTCTCGCTATCGTTTGAATGCGGCTCATGATGCTGATATAGGACAGAATGCAATTCAGAGATACAGTCTACAGAAGAATGACAATTTTCAGTTGAGTATAAATTCAAATGTAGACGGAGAAAAAAAATTGGAATTACTGCTAGAAAAGGAATTGGATCGTGAGCAACAAAACGAGGTAACATTAATTCTCACTGCAGTAGACGGCGGGACTCCACCGAGATCAGGTACTGTAGCCATACACGTCTCTGTGCTGGATGCTAATGATAATGCTCCAGTCTTTAGTCAGACCGTCTATAAAGTCAGTCTGCCTGAAAATTCTCCTCTAGATACTGTAGTGGTGACAGTGAGCGCTACTGATGCAGACGAGGGACAAAATGGAGAAGTGACTTATGAGTTTAGTCGTATCTCTGAAAGAGCTAGAAAGCTTTTCTACTTGAATAAAAGTACAGGTGAAATTCGGGTTACAGGTGCACTTGATTTTGAGGACGAAGCCATTTACGAAATACTAGTTGAAGGGAAAGATGGATTTGGTTTATCTAGTGATGCTAAGGTTGTAATAGAACTTGCAGATGTTAATGACAATGCTCCTGAGATACGAGTGAAATCTTTGCGTAGCCCCGTTTTCTTCCTCCAAATTACGCAGAGGTGGAGGGCGCGGGAACTCTCCGCAGCACTTACAATTATGACGCATACCTGACCACGGGCTCGCGCACTAGTGACTTCAAGTTCGTCAGGTCTTATAATGAGGGCACACTGACTGCTGACCTGACTCTGAAAAATACTCCTTCCGCTGTGGATGATCTTGAAGGGCTTGAGGCGGAAGTGAACAATTCCTTTCAGGTAGGACAAGCGAAGTCTTTCTTCAAATTTTTTTTTTTATATTTTGGGGTTATAGATTGCTTTTATTGACAACATGCGTTCTAATGGTTTTAGAAATGCTAACTTCCTCGCATCCCTCTCGCTGTCTGTTATCTGAAACAATTTTATAAACAACTTTAAATGCGTATTTCATTTTAGATTCCAGTTTACTTGGAGTTTAGTAAAAAGGGAATGTTTCTATTGCAGACCTATTAGCTGTCCATGGTGCTGTACAGGCCGTGTGGGTTGCTGTTGACGTTTTGCTGGAGGCTTACATATTAAAGAGTACATTTTATAGTAGTTGAGCTGTTTCTCTTTTCACATTCTCATAGAATGTTTGGTTGTTCTATGCCCTCTAGTCATTTTATTTTCAACAAAGTGTTGTATTCATGTTTTGACATATAATATAAGAGTTTATGAATTAGCTTTATTCACAAATTTAAGTTTTCTTATGCAATAAGTGTGTTTATAAAATTTTTACATTTGTGGTCTTGTGATTTTTGGACTTGACGCGAACATGAGTGCTTCTTTTCATGTCGAATTAACCGTTGCTGTATTTTTAATATTCGATCCTTTCAGATTAAATTAGTATTTTAATAGACTACTTTCGCTGACAACAGGCTCCGAAAGATTTAGAAGTTTATTTTTAAGTCTAAAGAGTAGTTCTTCTATGTATAATATATATTTAGATGCAATTGTAAGTAATGAATCATGTTTCATGAGTCGTTGTTTATACGTATTTGATTTTTCGTCTCTATAGCTAACGAATCCTTAATAGAAATTATTTTGTAGAAGTAGCTGACCTTTTATCTGTTTACTAATTGTCAAAGAGAACTTTATCTGCCGTGAAATAGCTTTTTTAATAAGCTTATGACTAATTGCAATACGACTTTGTCACATATTATAATGAAGGTACGCTGACTGCTAACCTGACTCTGAGAAAGACTCAGTCTGCCGTGGATGATCTTGAAGGATTTAATGCGGAGGCGAACAATGTCTTTTTTTAAGATTCAAAAGGTTTAAAGTCGTTTTGTGATTCTTCTTCATCGATGACTTAGTTATGTGAAATTGGCTTATAAAAGCATTTTCGTATGTCAAACTTTTTAAACTTTTTTTTAGTTTGATTATAAATGTCATAGAGCATGTTTTCTTGTTGCTGTCTGTGCACTGTCAATTCACATTTACTGTCTTTTTCTTACGTGATGTAGATCACGATCTCGCAGTGTGCTTGCTTATTCATTCATTCATTCTGGTAATATTATAAATATTGTGGTGGTGTTTATCTCCCACTCATCAGGGAATGTTGCTGTCGGCTTTTGTTTCGCTTAAACGATTTTCGCTATAACCCACACACAATCCTGTCAGAGATATGAACATTATGCAGTTTCATCATTTAACTCGTAGTGTCGCTGTTTACCTGCAAAACAATGTGTGTCTTCAGTACACATCTCTCCACCCTGCTTGTGATGTCATATAGGGCTTTCATCTAATCTCTTTTTAGAAAATCGTCGACATTAACTATCTAGCCTACGTCTATTATTCTAAATTGGGTTATATGCTTGTTTTCTTGTGCCTGGTACTACTGGTTTACATTTCTGGTTAATATTTCAAGAATTTCAAAGGGTCTGTGTCACTGCTGAGATGTTTGGCCTTTTGTTCTTCGTGCTGGTGGCGCACATCGTTTATGGAGACGTGAGCTATTCTTTTCCGGAGGAGATGAAACGCGGATCTGTAATTGGAAATATAGCAAAGGATCTCGGACTCGATGTGAACAGACTGTCATCTCGAAAAGCGCGGATTGATACTGAAGGTAACAGAAAACGATACTGTGACATTAATCTGAATACTGGAGAACTGATCGTAGCGGAGAGAATCGACAGAGAGGGGCTTTGTGGAAAGAAAGCTTCATGTGTAATAAATCAGCAGCTTGTCCTTGAAAGTCCTCTAGAACTGCATCGTTTCATTCTCAATGTTGAAGACATAAATGATAATTCACCACAGTTCACAGAGAGTGTTATTGAATTCGAAATAAGGGAGTCAGCACTAAAAGGATCTCCTTACTTATTAGATGAGGTCCACGATGCAGATATAGGCATGAATTCAGTGCAGTCTTACGTGTTGCAAGAAAATGAAAACTTTCTTCTTCGTGTAGTAACGGGTGCAAATGGAAGAAAATATGGCGAGCTCGTGCTGAATAAAGAGTTAGATCGTGAACAGCAGAAAGAGGTGACATTCATTCTCACTGCGGTAGACGGCGGGACTCCACCGAGATCAGGTACTGTAGCCATACACGTCACTGTGCTGGATGCTAATGATAATGCTCCAGTCTTTAGTCAGGCCGTCTATAAAGTCAGTCTGCCTGAAAATTCTCCTCTAGATACTGTAGTGGTGACAGTGAGCGCTACTGATGCAGACGAGGGACAAAATGGAGAAGTGACTTATGCATTTAGTCATTTATCTGAAATTGTCCGGCAATTATTTTCCCTTGATGCAATGTCTGGACAAATTAAATTAAAGGGACTCATTGATTTTGAGGAGGAGAGTTCAATCGAACTTCCGATTCAAGCTAAAGATGGTCAAAGGCTAGCTAGTCATTGTACAGTCATAATAGACGTTATTGATGCCAATGATAATACCCCTATAATAGTAGTTAGTTCTCTTAACAGTCCCGTTCCTGAGAATGCGTTACCCGGTACAGAGGTTGGCATCATTAATGTGCAGGACAGAGACTCTGATAATAACGGACAGGTGCGCTGCTCCATTCAGCAAAACGTCCCCTTTAAACTCGTACCTTCAATCAAAAATTACTATTCTCTGGTGACCACAGGTGAATTAGACCGCGAGCTGCTCTCTGATTATAATATTACAATTACTGCTACTGATGAGGGCTCTCCGCCTTTATCTTCCACTAAGAATATTCACCTGACTGTAGCTGACGTGAATGATAATCCACCTGTATTTCAGGAGCAGAGTTACAGAGCTCATGTGCAAGAAAATAACAAACCGGGCTCCTCTATTTGTTCAGTATCAGCTACAGACCCGGACTGGAGACAGAATGGCACTGTAGTTTATTCTCTGTTGTCCTCTGATGTCAATGGCGCACCGGTGTCCTCCTTCCTATCCATTAACGGAGACACCGGGGTCATTCATGCCGTGAGGTCGTTTGATTACGAACAGTTGAAAAGTTTCAAAGTGCTCGTGTTAGCCAGAGACAACGGTTCTCCTCCTCTGAGCAGTAACGTGACCGTGAGTGTCTTCATAACGGATGAGAATGACAACTCCCCTCAGATATTATACCCCTCTCCGGAAGGAAACTCCTTCATGACCGAGATGGTACCCAAAGCTGCTCAGGCACGCTCCCTGGTCTCCAAGGTGATCGCCGTGGACTCGGATTCTGGCCAGAACGCGTGGCTCTCGTATCACATTATTAAAGCGACAGATCCGGGACTTTTCACTATCGGTGTCCACAGCGGAGAGATCAGGACGCAGCGGGACATTTCTGAATCTGACAGCATGAAACAGAACCTCATTGTGTCCGTGAGAGATAACGGACAGCCCTCTCTCTCAGCCACGTGCGCATTATATTTACTAATATCAGATAACTTGGCTGAAGTTCCAGAACTGAAAGACATGTCTCGCGACGAGAGCAGCTCCAAACTGACGTTTTATTTGATCATCGCGCTGGTGTCCGTTTCCACTTTCTTCCTGACCTTCATCATCATCATCCTGGCCATATATATATATATATATATATACTCATACTCTTTTGTATAAATAATTTAAGGGCCTTGGTTAACAAGTTAGATTTTTATGTTGTAAGCTGTTTGCTTGTATTGAAACAGGCTGTAGTCTTAAAAAGACCACTGCACACAAAATCACATGCGAAATACATGAAAAACACATGAAACGTGTATCACACATTTCACATGTGATTTTAACTTGTGATTGCACGTGAAATTCATGTAGTTCCTTTGTAAGGGCATATTTGAGGGTCAGTCTGGCTTTTGAAATGTATAGTTTCCTTTTTTGTGTATGTAATTTTGATTATTTTCCCTGCTAATTTTCAGTAATGTGGCATGCTATCAGGAATTCGTTGTTTTATGATTTTTTTTGATTTAGAGTTTAAAGATGTTAGTGGTGGTGGTCTTTTGGAAATTACTGCGAAATCTGTCTCATTCTATTGATTCAACGTTAAAGGAGCACTCCACTATTTTTGAAAATAGGCTCATTTTCCAACTCCCCTAGAGTTAAACAGTTTAGTTTTACCGTTTTTGAATCCATTCAGCCGATCTCCGGGTCTGGCAGTACCACTTTTAGCTGTAGCTTAGCATAGATCATTGAATCTGATTAGACCGTTAGCATCTCACTCAAAAATGACCAAAGAGTTTCTCTATTTTTCCTATTTAAAACTTGACTCTTCTGTAGTTACATCGTGTACTAAGACCAACGGAAAATTAAAAGTTGTGATTTTCTATGCCGGTATGGCTTGGAACTATACTCTCTTTCAAGGAAATCAAGGAACTTTGCTGCTGTACCATGGGTGCAGCAGGCACAATAATATTACGCAGCGCCTGAAAATAGGCTTATTGGAAGTTACCTAGCTGGGGACTATTTTCAGGCGCTGCGTAATATTATTGTGCCTGCTGCACCCATGGTACGGCAGCAAAGTTCCTTGATTATTATGCCGGAATGAGAGTATAGTTCCTAGCCATATCGGCCTAGAAAATCACAACTTTTCATTTTCCGTCGGTCTTAGTACACGATGAAACTACAGAAGAGTCAAGTTTTAAATAGGAAAAATATCAAAACTCTTTGGTCATTTTTGAGCGAGATGCTAACAGTCTAATCAGATTCAATGATCTGTGCTAAGCTACAGCTAAAAGTGCTACCGCCAGACCCGGAGATCAGCTGAATGGATTCGAAAATGCTAAAACTCAACTGTTTAACTCTAGGGGAGTTGGAAAATGAGCCTATTTTCAAAAATAGTGGAGTGTTCCTTTAAGTTCATTCAACATTGTGTCTAACATCAATTTGGGTTTACATGGCGATTCTGTAGTTTGTATTTCAATCCGTGGTTTATTTGTATGTTTGTTTATTGCTTTGCGATTCTTTTATCGATGTGTTGCATTTGTGAAATTAGCTTATAAAGAGATTCAAATACCGATTTCGGTAATCTTTCTTATTCATATCCAGCTAAAAGGATGGATATTACTGTCACAGGATAGTCTCAGTCTCTCTCTCTCTCTCTCTCTCTCCAAACTGCTGCTTTCCATGGTACTGCATTAGCATTTACCTTTTGTTGTCTGAGATTTTTATTTATTTTATTTATTTTATTAATTACTATTATCATTATTATTTTGTGCTGCTTTTTTCTTTTGCTCTTATCTCGAACCCACTACTACTTGTGTGTGTGTGTGTGTGTGTGTGTGTGAGAGAATAATATAACTTTTGTGGTCGTGTTTATCTCCCACCCTTCGGGGAATTGAGATACTGGCACGTACACTTAAAGAATTCACTGACCTGGTTGGACATTGCAGTTCGATATTTGCAGTTTGAATTAAGCTTTCTTTTCAGTGCGTTGTTTTAAGGTTTAAATGGTATCTTCTTTAGAAATGTATTTGAGTTAATAATTTAGGCGACGTCCTCTTCCGTTTCACAATGTCTCCAAATAATGCAGGCGTTTTATTAAACTTGTGTATTCTGATAATTTGCTGCTTGCAGGTAATGAACTGTTAATAAATGATTGCCCACGACAAATATAAACACTTGTTTTGGTCATAGATCATCTGATTTGAGGGTCAAACACCTGACTGTGTAATATCTAACTGTTATTGTCATTATGCAACTTACGCACATGTTACACAATCTGCTGGCGCAGATTTGAACCTGCCATTGAAAGATTTTGAGAAAAGAGAGGATGGTAATCATGGAGCACAATTTCACATATCTCATGTGTTAATAACATGTTTGCTATCTATTTGTAAAAACTACTGCAGGATCCAATATTGCGAACTGGATTTTATGATTTAGAGTTTAGGATGTTATACCTCGACTTCAGCTGAATGTATTCATGAAGATAACTTTTAATAAATGCAAACTTATTGACTGACGTGTAGGATTAATTCAGTTTGTTTACAAGCCACGAAGAATTTCTTTGTAAATATTACTTTTTTTTGCCAATACTTGAACGCAAATGAACAGTACAGGAGAATGATCTGAATGTATTGATCTTGTTCATTTTGTGTAATTTTAGTAAAAAGAGATTAAGACAACAGACACCAATCCGATTAAGTTGAACATATGGAATTACGAATTACGTAATTTAATAAGTAATATATACGTTTACGTTTGCTATTAATAATGATCTTAGAAAACACGTTATGTGGAAAGGTCCGTAAACATTACGTTTGTTGTGTTCCTCTCGTGTTCTACAGTATATTCTTTTTTTTTAATCGTCACTTCATTGAATTAGACATTTTAGTATATGATGGCATATTTCTATATTGTCTTTATGATGCTGTAGAGGGAGTTGTCTGTTGCTGTTGAAGTTTTTCTTTATATGCCCTATGTAGGCCTGCATATATAGTCGTGTTTATTTTTTATTTATTAATTATTATTATTATTATTATTATTATTAAATATATGCCCTAGAAAACTGGACTCGTTTTTTTCACATTCTACGTAAATATTTGGTTGTGCCAGGCCAAGTTATTTAATGTGCACGATAAATGTTAAATCCAAGTTTAGACATTTAATATCAGACCTATGAAAGTTTTTGCAGTTTCAAAATCGAACTCTTAGTGTCGCTGTTCACCAGTGCAACCGTTGACCTTCATATTACTGTTTCTCTCCACCCTGTTCATGATGTCATATACAGGACTGACATCTCAGCTCGCTGTAGAAAGTCGTCGATGGTGAGCGGTGCCTCATCTATAATTCTCTTGTATCGACCACGAACTAGATTCAGTTTTTTCATTCCCTATTCACGTGGATAACGGCCAAGTTATTTAATGTGCACGATAAATGTTAAATCCAAGTTTAGACATTTAATATCAGACCTATGAAAGTTTTTGCAGTTTCAAAATCGAACTCTTAGTGTCGCTGTTCACCAGTGCAACCGTTGACTTCATATTACTGTTTCTCTCCACCCTGTTCATGATGTCATATACAGGACTGACATCTCAGCTCGCTGTAGAAAGTCGTCGATGGTGAGCGGTGCCTCATCTATAATTCTCTTGTATCGACCACGAACTAGATTCAGTTTTTTCATTCCCTATTCACGTGGATAAGGTGGTTACTTTTGTCTTCCTTTCCACGTAGATATCTAAACATTTTGTGTTGTTGCTGAAATGGTTGGATTTTTCTTTGTTGTGCTGATGGCGCACACCGCTTATGGAGACGTGAGCTATTCTTTTCCGGAAGAGATGAAACGCGGATCTGTGATTGGAAATATAGCAAAGGATCTCGGGCTCGATATGGACAAACTGTCAAGTCGAGAGGCACGAATTGATAATGGAGATAACCGACAACGATTCAGTGATATTAATCTAAATACCGGAGAACTGATTGTAGAGGAGAGAATCGACAGAGAGCAGATTTGTGGAAAGAAAGCTTCATGTGTTATTAAACAGGAGCTCGTGCTGGAAAATCCTTTAGAGCTGCAACGATTTATTCTCAATATTCAGGACATAAATGATAATTCACCACAATTCAAACAAAGTGTGATCAAATTCGAAATAAGGGAGTCTGCAGAAAAAGGATCTCGTTACTTATTAGATGAGGCCTACGATGCGGATATTGGTATGAATTCGGTGCAATCATATGTGATACAAGACAATGAACACTTTCTTCTTAGTGTACTAACGCGTGAAAATGGAAGAAAATATGGCGAGCTCGTGCTGAATAAAGAGTTAGATCGTGAGCAGCAGAAAGAGGTAGCATTAATTCTCACTGCGGTGGACGGCGGGACTCCACCGAGATCAGGTACTGTAGCCATACACGTCTCTGTGCTGGATGCTAATGATAATGCTCCAGTCTTTAGTCAGGCCGTCTATAAAGTCAGTCTGCCTGAAAATTCTCCTCTAGATACTGTAGTGATGATAGTGAGCGCTACTGATGCAGACGAGGGACAAAATGGAGAAGTGACATATGAATTTGGTCATTTATTAGAACGCCTTATGGATACATTTTCTCTCGACTCGTTGTCTGGAGAAATTAAATTAACAGGGCTCATTGATTATGAGGAGGAGAGTTCAATTGAACTGCAAATCCAGGCCAAGGATGGTCAAGGATTAGCCAATCATTGTTCTGTATTAATTGATGTTATTGACGTCAATGATAATGCCCCTAAAATAATGAGTAAATATGTTAAAATATCCATTCCTGAGAATGTGTTACCCGGTACAGAGGTTGGCATCATTAATGTCAGACTGTTGTTTGATGGAGCTGTAGCCATTCCCAGCGCGTATCTTCCTCCAAATTACGCAGAGGTGGAGGGCGCGGGAACTCTCCGCAGCACTTACAATTATGACGCATACCTGACCACGGGCTCGCGCACTAGTGACTTCAAGTTCGTCAGATCTTATAATGAGGGCACACTGACTGCTGACCTGACTCTGAAAAAGACTCAGTCCTCTGTGGATGATCTTGAAGGACTCGATGCGGAAATGAACGATCCGTTTCAGGTAGGGCTAACAAAGTGTTTTATCGTTTAGTTAATGGTCTGGGCTTCCATATGAAGTGTATTTGTGTTCAAAGTTTACCGCTTTGATTTGCAGCAGGCTCTTAAAAATGTCACGTATCGCAAGTCTTAAAAGAAGAATTTGCCCCTTTTATTTATTTGTTTTTTTTAATGCATTTGAAAATAATTTTTGTGTTTTCTCGTTTTCAATGACCTTTAACGATCTGATGTGGAGAAAAAAAAATTAATTTTATTATCGGTTGTTTTACTGTTCTTGCGATTTTCTCATATATTTACTTTACTTTTTTTTTAGCTTGCCTGTAAGCTTTTTTTTTCCTCCAAAATGAGCGGCGTTCATAGAGGTTAGGTTCATGTTTCTTTATAAAAGGGATGTATATGTAGAATGTTACTAGATTTTTTTTGGTGAAAACTTTTTCCATTTGTGATTAATGCCTTGTTTTCAAACGGACTAACGTAATTTGCAGATCATTTAGAGAGTTTTTAAAACTTTTCTATCGTGGAACTTATTTAAACTTTGCATGTTAATTTGAGTGTCCGCTTAATTTCGGTGGTTCTTTCTGATTTTTCAGTAAATCAGTGAGAAAATCTGTAATTTATATTTAGGATAAAGCAAGTGTTTTCACATCTGTTTCATCGTTGTGTCCTTAATATGAAGTTATTTCTTTAGTAGCTTCATTTACGTATAAACCTCATTGCACAAACTTTTGAAACTTGTGTGGTGTGCACTTGCGTGTGGAAATTGATTTGGTTTTAATGTTGCTGTCCATGGTGCTGCTCAAGAAATGTGTGAATCGCGTTTCCCCCTCTCATACCTTGTAACTCTCTATGAAGCAGTGGGTTTTAGGTATACCCTAAAATAGTTTTTCTTGATCCTCCAAAATAGAATGTTAGCAGTCAAAATCTCTTGATGTTGTAAAGTCATTACCGTGATCGTTGCTGTTCAGTCATACATACTACCGTAACTTATTCCTTCTAGAGCACTGAATATGCAGTTTCTTGTTTAAACACTTAGAGTCGCTGTTCACCTGTAATATCATTGACAAAAAAATTGTTCTTGTCTCCACCCTGTTGGTGATGTCATTATCAGTGCTTCTAGATCGTTTTTATGGAAAATCGTCGACGCTTACGTTTTTTTCCAGTATTTTGTGTATTATTGTAGATGTAGTATTCAGATTTACGTTTTGTATTGCATCTTGTCTAAAGCATATTTCTAAATGGATTTTCAAAGCTTCTGGCTTAATCATCAGATGTTTGCCTTTTTGTTCTTCGTGCTGATGGCGCACACCGCTTATGGAGACGTGAGCTATTCTTTTCTGGAGGAGATGAAACGCGGATCTGTGATTGGAAATATAGCAAAGGATCTCGGGCTCGATGTGAACAGACTGTCATCTCGTAAGGCTCGCATTGACACTGAAGGTAACAGAAAACGATACTGCGACATTAATCGGAATACTGGAGAACTGATCGTAGCGGAGAGAATCGACAGAGAGGAGATTTGTAGTGAGGGGCTTTCCTGTGATCTTAATTTTGAATTAGTTCTAGAACACCCACTGGAGATACACCGTGTGACAATACAAATTCAGGATATCAACGATAACACACCGACCTTTCCCAAAGACACAATAAAGCTTGAGATAAGTGAGATATCTGGTAAAGGCGCTCGGTTCCGCGTGAATGAGGCGCATGATGCGGACATAGGACAGAATGGAGTACAAAGCTATTCGATTGAAAATAATTACCATTTTCTTTTATCTGTACGTACAAAGGCGGATGGTGGCAAAAATATCGAGTTAGTGTTAGAGAGAGAGTTGGACCGTGAGCAACAAAAACAACTGACATTAATTCTCACTGCGGTGGACGGCGGGACTCCACCGAGATCAGGTACTGTAGCCATACACGTCTCTGTGCTGGATGCTAATGATAATGCTCCAGTCTTTAGTCAGGCCGTCTATAAAGTCAGTCTGCCTGAAAATTCTCCTCTAGATACTGTAGTGGTGACAGTAAACGCTACTGATGCTGACGAGGGACAAAATGGAGAAGTCACATACGAATTTAGTCGAATTTCGAAAAATGCCAACGTACTATTTTCTCTAGATCCAAACAATGGGGAGATTAAAGTTAAAGGCCCCATTGATTTTGAGATGGCATCAAGGTATGAAATGCTTATTGAGGGAAAGGATGGCTCTGGTCTTTCATCGGACACTAAAGTAATCATAGAAATTACAGATGTTAATGACAATGCCCCCATTATAGTGATTAAGTCTTTAAATAGCCCTGTTCCTGAGAATGCATTACCCGGTACAGAGGTTGGCATCATTAATGCGCAGGACAGAGACTCTGAGAATAACGGACAGGTGCGCTGCTCCATTCAGCAAAACGTCCCATTTAAACTCATACCTTCAATCAAAAATTACTATTCTCTGGTGACCACAGGTGAATTAGACCGCGAGCTGCTCTCTGATTATAATATTACAATTACTGCTACTGATGAGGGCTCTCCGCCTTTATCTTCCACTAAGAATATTCACCTGACTGTAGCTGACGTGAATGATAATCCACCTGTATTTCAGGAGCAGAGTTACAGAGCTCATGTGCAAGAAAATAACAAACCGGGCTCCTCTATTTGTTCAGTATCAGCTACAGACCCGGACTGGAGACAGAATGGCACTGTAGTTTATTCTCTGTTGTCCTCTGATGTCTCCAAACTGACGTTTTATTTGATCATCGCGCTGGTGTCCGTTTCCACTTTCTTCCTGACCTTCATCATCATCATCCTGGCCGTGAGGTTTTGTCGCAGGAGAAAGCCCAGACTGTTGTTTGATGGAGCTGTAGCCATTCCCAGCGCGTATCTTCCTCCAAATTACGCAGAGGTGGAGGGCGCGGGAACTCTCCGCAGCACTTACAATTATGACGCATACCTGACCACGGGCTCGCGCACTAGTGACTTCAAGTTCGTCAGATCTTATAATGAGGGCACACTGACTGCTGACCTGACTCCGAAAAAGACTCAATCCACTGTGGATGATCTTGAAGGGCTTTATGGTTTGAGCATTCCTTTTTCCGAGGTAGGCGTTTTCATTTTGTCCTTAATGGTTGTATATGGTTCTTTGGGCGTCTGTGCTTAAATGCCCTTGTTTTTAGAGTCCCCCGGTATTGTGAATAGCATATTAGTGGGTTTTGTCAGAATTGTACTCTTATGCTTTTAGTCTACCCAAACTTTTTCTTGTTTATTTTAACTTTTGTAAGGAAATAAGGAACACATACTTTGTACTTTTCCTGAAGAACTGTTTCTTGGAAAATATTATTTCCATTAAAATGGTATTCAGATTCGCAATTTGTCATTAACAATCCTTCAGTAATTAATTATAGAATTTCGGTTATCAGAGAAATTAGAAATCCCAGGCACAGCAGTGCACATTTATGCCAGGGCAGCGGAGTTGCATTTTGTTATTTATAGAGAAGGGTTGTTTATTTTAATTGATCATCATACTATATCCATTTAAAGTTTTTTTTTTGTATCCATAAAATCTTTTAGGGCATGTGATAAATGTTTTCATAGATTGAAGAGTTATATTTCCAAGATTCCATGAGGTCAAATGAGTCAAATTGAGTAATCAACCATATGTATACATCTGTCTAATGTGATGGAAAACCCTCCAGCTGATTAACAGATTAAGTGATTCTATATTAATTACAGTGAAAGCAAATCTTAGTTTCACCATAGAATGGCATTACAGACTCTGGTGGGGAAGAACTTGCCTGACCTTCACAAAGTCCAAACCTGAAACCCTATTGAACACCTTTTGTAACAGTGTATCTGGACCCATCGCCAAACATCAGTGCCTGACCTCAGTAGTGCTTTTGTGTCTTGCTGAAAGTTTATATTTGAAAGCATTATTCCTTCTGTTTGCTGCTATGCCAGCTCTTCTGGAAAGACCTTTCATTAGATGTCATTGTCAAGTTCTACTACAGTCAGATTCTTCCAGACATATACAGGAATGATACAGGGCCCTGCCTGCCACATGGACATCAAATATGAAATGTAAACATTAAATCACCATTTGTTCTAAGTTTTTGGTGCCTTACAGTCAAAACTGCACTAGGATATTGCTCTTCATTTAAGGTGTTTGCTGTTGTTTTTCATGTTTGGACCAGGTATGAGTCAACCATCTACTCCAGTGTTATGACATTTTATAAAAATATCACACTTGTTATTATACCGAGTTATTTACGTTATTACTGCCATTTGTTTTTACAATGGGTTGCTGGAATCTCATATGTTTGTCTATTAATTTGTTTTTAGACATTTAAATCACTTGACCCTAATGTTGCTTTGTTGCTGCTGTTTTTAGTTCTTCGTTTGTTTTTTTTTCCATAACGTGATAGGTTCTCTTTTAACCAGTATGTGTGCTTGTCAGACTCGTGTTTTCATGTTCAGATATGTAGCCATAAAAGTAAATTAGTGGTGTTTTGCACAGAAGTATAATGTAGCCTTTTGTTCCCTTTCATGATGCATTTTGTTTGTATGTGAGTTTGCCATTAGGGATTTAAGTGTATCCATACACTGTGATGGAATTTCAAGAAATATTAAAATATTTCGTTCTCCTGGAACTTTAATGCCTCTCTGTAATAACTTATTTCAAATACATTAGTATTGCTGTTCATGGTGCTGAAGTACTGTACTTGCTTACCGCATTACTGCATATAGTAGCTCTCGATATATATACACTGTAAAAATGCTAGGTTAAATGCAACCCAGCGTTGGGTGAAATATGGACAAACCCAGCAACTGGGTTGTTTTGACCTAGCGGTTGGGTTACATTTTTTAACCCAAACTTCTGTGTAGTAACCCAACCACTGGGTCAAAGCAGCCCAATAGCTGGGTTTGTCCATTTTTACCCAACGCTGGGTTGTATTTAACCCAGCATTTTTTTAGAGTGTACAATACATATTGCTTTCTATATTTTCTGTAAACGGCAGACCATGTATTTATAGAGGAAGTGGTTTAACAGAATATACAGCCAATCTTCCCTACAGCCTCATGGTGTCGCTGTATACCTTTGTAGCAAAGACAAATATTATTCTCCCACCCACTTTCTCATTTATAAAAAGCTGCTCTCTGTAATAACTTATTTCAAATACATTAGTATTGCTGTTCATGGTGCTGAAGTACTGTACTTGCTTACCGCATTACTGCATATAGTAGCTCTCGATATATATACACTGTAAAAATGCTAGGTTAAATGCAACCCAGCGTTGGGTGAAATATGGACAAACCCAGCAACTGGGTTGTTTTGACCTAGCGGTTGGGTTACATTTTTTAACCCAAACTTCTGTGTAGTAACCCAACCACTGGGTCAAAGCAGCCCAATAGCTGGGTTTGTCCATTTTTACCCAACGCTGGGTTGTATTTAACCCAGCATTTTTTAGAGTGTACAATACATATTGCTTTCAATATTTTCTGTAAACGGCAGACCATGTATTTATAGAGGAAGTGGTTTAACAGAATATACAGCCAATCTTCCCTACAGCCTCATGGTGTCGCTGTATACCTTTGTAGCAAAGACAAATATTATTCTCCCACCCACTTTCTCATTTATAAAAAGCTGTTTGTTGCAGAGAAGAGAGAGCAGTCGACATTGTATATTTTATTTGTTTGCTAATTCGAGGTTTCCCACTGATTTTGGCACCTTTTTGGTCTGAACTATTTCACTTTTTTCACGCTGGATGAGACTGTTTGAAAATGAAGAGAAACGCAGGATTTGTTATAGAGCTTTCGCTCTGCTTTTATGTCATGATGGCGCACACCGCTTATGGAGACGTGAGCTATTCTTTCCCGGAGGAGATGAAACGCGGATCTGTGATTGGAAATATAGCAAAGGATCTCGGGCTCGATGTGAACAGACTGTCATCTCGTAAGGCTCGAATTGATACTGAAGGTAACAGAAAACGATACTGTGACATTAATCTGAATACTGGAGAACTGACCGTAGCGGAGAGAATCGACAGAGAGGGGCTTTGCGGAAAGAAAGCATCATGCGTTCTGAAACAAGAACTTATGCTTGAGAATCCTTTAGAATTGCATCGAATTAGTTTACACATTGATGACATAAATGATAACTCTCCACATTTTGACGAGGATGTTATCAGAATGGAGATCAGGGAATCAGCGGACAAAGGAGAACGGTTTTTGCTTGGGGAAGCGCACGATCCGGATATAGGAAACAATGCAGTTCTGTCTTATACTTTGAAAAGCAATGAAAATTTCGTTTTATATTTTAAATCAAACGATTTAGCAGGGAAATACTGTGAACTGGTATTAAATAAAGAGTTAGATCGTGAGCAGCAGAAAGAGGTAGCATTAATTCTCACTGCGGTAGACGGCGGGACTCCACCGAGATCAGGTACTGTAGCCATACACGTCTCTGTGCTGGATGCTAATGATAATGCTCCAGTCTTTAGTCAGGCCGTCTATAAAGTCAGTCTGCCTGAAAATTCTCCTCTAGATACTGTAGTGGTGACAGTGAGCGCTACTGATGCTGACGAGGGACAAAATGGAAAGGTCTCGTATGCATTTGGTCATGTTTCGGAAGAAGATAAGACCTCATTCTTACTGAATCGCAACACTGGAGATATAACTGTTATTGGATCAACGGATTATGAGGAGAAATCGGTGTATGAGTTGCGTGTTTTAGCAAAAGATTCTGCAGGTTTAACCTCGTACTCATTGGTAATAATAGAAATTACAGATGTTAATGACAATGCACCGGTTATCATTACTAAATCTTTGAATATCCCCGTTACGCAGAGGTGGAGGGCGCGGGAACTCTCCGCAGCACTTACAATTATGACGCATACCTGACCACGGGCTCGCGCACTAGTGACTTCAAGTTCGTCAGATCTTATAATGAGGGCACACTGACTGCTGACCTGACTCTGAACACGACTCAGTCTGTTGAGAATATACTGGATGACCTTGGCAATAAAGTTGAAACTTCCCAGGTACACTTTAAGTAATGATTGTGCATTATAAAGCTGATTGCTGTTTTTATTATTATTATATATATAATTGTTTTTAATATTCAGGTGTTTCCCTATAGACAGGTAAAAGACATGCAGTGATACTCTTAAATACAAATTCATCAAGACAAAAATAATGTAGTAGATTTCGGGAGGGGGGGTGGGCTGCTTGTCTTTAAATTATTACTTTTGGTTTTGTGCTTAATCTGTATTTCCTTATTGTTTCTGTTTTCATAGTTAAATTAAGCTGTTAAATATTGGTGAAGTGTTTTTGCTGTTCAATATCTTGTTATTTCATTCAGAATATTTACAATAATCTAACCTTACCGTTTAAAGGAAATAATTGAAAGAATAAATGTATTGTTATAATTCAATATTTAATTTTTTTCCGCATATGTTTGGTGTCCAGATTATGTAATTTATTTATTGACCTAATTTATTAATTGGCTTTTATTTACGGACTTGATAGTAGAAATGGACATTTTCAACCTTTATTTTCTCACAGTCATTTCCTGTTTTGTGCACCTCATCATTAATCACTCAAAAAAAAAAAAAAAAAAACACAACTTTAATAACAATATACTTCTGTTACTGATAAAAATTTCAAGGGGTGCCAATAATTGTGGCACATGGTTTATAAAAAATGTTATTTGTGGTTCAGTGAAATGTTTAAAATAAAGGACTGCGGAGAATAAACAGCCAATATATATATATATATATATTTTTCCACACCCCATTTTGCTTGTATTTAATTGTATTAGCATTTTCTGATAGAGAAAAGAATAGAGAAAACTTTTATCATGTTGAACTTAAGAGTCTTGGCTCATCAGTTAGCTTGTAGATGTTTTTTTATTGTCAGTTAGGTTCCAGACTAAATTAGGCTTTCGGTGCAACTGTCAGTACATTAAGCCACGTTAAGTGTTTGTTTGTTTCACTTCTCTCTCTGTAGCTGTTTTCTATTAGGATGTCATTGTAGTGACTGTAGCTAGTGCTTCTGACTAGGAAAATGTGAGAGAGAATTGGGTCTCCCATGTCGTTTAGTACATTTAAGCCGATTGTTCTCTCCTGAAATGTGACGCTTCGTTTCAGTATGTCTATCATTTTGAGGTGGTATTGTATTTCTCGATAGAACATTGAGGGAAATATTTTAGATAACTATTTTCTCTCTGAAAAGGTAAAATATCAAAATGTGCTGTGGGGAAAAGATCTGTTAGGCTATTTTAAAGGCATAATGTTACAAAGTATTAAATACAATTTCAGTATTGTGCATGTATTGTAGCATAAAATACAAAATGTCCGATTTTTTCCCTCACGGTGTCGCTGTGCACCTGCAAAGTAAAGTGGTTGTTATTTCTCCACCCTGAAATATTGCTATTCCCCTTTGTACTGCCGCTTATTATTGACGCCATATACATGTTCGGGAGCATTCGCTTAAGTAGGCCTATGTGCTGAAACTTCGGAGTATTTTATGGGACAGGATATATTTAACCAAACATATTCATCATTCTCAAGCGAAAATGAATAACAAGTGGACGTTATTGGTTTCATTCAGTCTGCGGGCTTTTCTCTTCTCCCCCATTGTGTTGCACACCGCTTATGGAGAGGTGAGCTATTCTGTTCCGGAGGAGATGAAACGCGGATTTGTGATTGGAAATATAGCGAAGGATCTCGGGCTCGATGTGAACACACTGTCATTTCGTAAGGCTCGAATTGATACTGAAGGTAACAGAAAACGATACTGCGACATTAATCTGAATACTGGAGAACTGATCGTAGCGGAGAGAATCGACAGAGAGGGACTTTGCGGAAAGAAAGCTTTGTGTGTTATAAAACAGGAGCTGGTTTTGGAAAATCATCTTGAATCTCATCGCATTAACATAAACGTTCAAGATGTAAATGACAATACCCCTGTCTTTAAAAAAGATATAATAAAATTTGAGATCACAGAGTCGGCTGTAAAAGGTGCTCGTTTTTTGCTCGAGGAGGCTCACGATGCAGACATAGGGACTAATTCGGTTCAAACGTATAATTTAGGGCAGAATACATATTTTGAATTGGCTGTTGCTGCAAAAGCAACAGGGAAGATGTATGGCGAGCTAGTACTTAATAAAGAATTAGATCGTGAACAACAACAGGAAGTGACATTAATTCTCACTGCGGTAGACGGCGGGACTCCACCGAGATCAGGTACTGTAGCCATACACGTCTCTGTGCTGGATGCTAATGATAATGCTCCAGTCTTTAGTCAGACCGTCTATAAAGTCAGTCTGCCTGAAAATTCTCCTCTAGATACTGTAGTGGTGACAGTGAGCGCTACTGATGCTGACGAGGGACAAAATGGAGAAGTGACTTATGAATTTGGCCATATTTCAGAAAGTGACATGATGGTTTTTTCACTCGACCCAAGTAATGGCAGAATTACATTAATAGGGTCTCTTGACTATGAGGACGAGTCATCCTTTGAGCTTCCTATTCAAGCCACAGATGGACTGGGGATGGTATCTCATGCAACTGTTGTTATTGAGATATCTGACATCAATGATAATTCCCCAAGTATACTAATTAAGTCACTGAATAGCCCGATTCCCGAGAATGCGTTACCCGGTACAGAGGTTGGCATCATTAATGTGCAGACCTTCATCATCATCATCCTGGCCGTGAGGTTTTGTCGCAGGAGAAAGCCCAGACTGTTGTTTGATGGAGCTGTAGCCATTCCCAGCGCGTATCTTCCTCCAAATTACGCAGAGGTGGAGGGCGCGGGAACTCTCCGCAGCACTTACAATTATGACGCATACCTGACCACGGGCTCGCGCACTAGTGACTTCAAGTTCGTCAGATCTTATAATGAGGGCACACTGACTGCTGACCTGACTCTGAAAAAGACTCAATCCGCCGATGATCTTAATGATTTTGCCGAGGGAATAGAGAATGTTTCTCAGGTATGTTTTTATCTTTAAACATTTAATCTTTTCGGCAGTTCGACTTGTTTGTATTCTTGCTTTGGCTCATTTTGTGGTTAGGTAAATCTAACAGAAACTATTTAGAAATGTTCACATCAAGTTCGTTCAATCGTTATATACAGTATATATAGCCTCTGGGGAAGTTGAGCCACCCCTTGATTCTAGACGTCCTTAAACAAAATTGGTGATGTGACTACAAATGTGCTGCTTGAAAGTTTGTGAAGCCTTTAGAATTTTCTATATTTCTACATAAATATGACACAAAATATCATCAGATAAACAAAGGAGATACAAATATTTTCTTTGTCATTTATTTATTGAGAAAAACAATCCATTATTACATATCTTTGCTTTCAGTATCTGGTGTGACTTCATTTTGCAGCTATTACTGCAGGTAAAGTTTCTTGTAACTGCTGATCAGTCCTGGGCTGGGTTTCTCAATAACGATGGACCTTAACTCTAAAGAGCGCTCTCTACTTGCGAGGTTACGAACGCTTGCCGCAATTCCACGTGCGTTTCCCAAAAATGCATTTAACATGAACACGCGAGAACGCGTTCTACGTGCTACTTAAGAGTCGCTGTCCGTTTGTCAAGTGCTAAAATATTACCTTATAGAATCGTATCCTTGAACTGAATAGTCGTCACCTGATGTGGATTAGAAATACAATTCCTTTAAAAAAATGAAATTAATGTTCTTATGGAGGAGGTAGAGCGAAACAAAGATGTAATTTTCAGCAGATTTAAAGGAGACCACACAAATAAGGAAAAACAAAACATGTGAGGACTTTGCTACAAAATTAACTGCAACCAGGCGTGTTAAGAGATCAGGGGAGGAGGTCTGCAAGAAGTGGCAGGACTCTGCAAGCCTGGAATAAAGGAAGGGCACTGCAGAGGATGGCAATAAAAAAAAACAGGTGGTTGGACCAATGACTCTCCCCTTCTACTCACAGCAAAGGAACAAAAGGCCTTGTCAATACTTCAGATGGCATGTATGGTGGTATTAACCTCCATGGAGGAGTAGGGATGCCTCAACCTGAGCCTGAGTCAGGTCCTTCATGCTCAGAGGAGCGATCAGTTTCACCTGCCATCTCCCAGCACCAACCATCTCCTAGTACTCCAAACAACCCTCACAGGCCTCAGCCTACATCTTCAGTTGTCCAGACCGCAGCCACAACACCTCAGCAGTTTGAGAATGTCTGTGGTTGTAGTCAGTGCAGCTGGAGATATGTCTTGAAAGACATTAGACAATGTCTTAAAGAGGCCAGTAAGAGGAACAACAATTTTCAACAGCAGCTCATTGACTCAAATCAAGAAAAACATGTTGATTCAAAGTTTTTGATGGCCATGTGTTTGTTGAACCACCCAAGGCCTAAGACCCTATGAAATATCATAAGAATTCTTATGAGTTCTTCCAAGTGTTTCTGAAGTGAATGACTAATGGTTGATGGTTATTTTCAAACATAAACTTGTAAGTTTAGATATTATTAATATATAAAGTGTATATATTAAGGGTGATAGTAGCACAAATATTTGTACTTGATCTAGCCAAAACATTTCTACAGGTACAGACAAAAACGTTTATTGCAGACATGTTTTATCAGCACTGCTCTATGTATACATATTTATGTATATTTTTATTTTTTCATTTTCTTTCCTTTTTTTTATTCATTTAAATAATAAAAGAGTAATAAAGAGAAGTACAATCAAAACCTTATATGCACTTGAATAATGTTAAAGCAGGTGACCTCATAACTGTTCTTATGATGCACTTACTCAAGAGCACTCGTAGATCTGCGATGATTTTCAAGTGCTACTTAAGTTACGATGATTTTGGGAAAAGACCGTTGTACTAAGATCAGTCGTACGATCGTTTTTATGATCTGCTTAGGCTTATGATGCATTTGAGAAACGCAGCCCTGCACAACATCTTGTAGGAGTTTTAGCCCCTCAGTACAGAACCACTTCAACTCTGTGATGTTGGTGGGTTTCCTCATATGAACTGCTTGTTTCAGGTCCTTACACAACATTTCAGTTGGATTGAGGTCTGGACTTTGACTTGGTCATTCAAAAACATTAACTTTGTTCTTATTAAACCATTATTTGGTAAAAATACTTGTATGCTTGGGGTTGTTATCTTGCTCCATGATCTGCTTTCTCTTGAGATTCAGTTCTCGAAGAGATGTCTTGATGTTTTCCTTTAGAATTTGCTGCATTCAGAATTCATTGTTCCATCAATGATGGCAAGTCGTCCTGGCCCAGATTCAGCAAAACAGGGCCAAACCATGATACTAACGTCATGTTTCAGAGTTTCTTATGCTGGAATGCAGTGTTTCCTTTCTCCAAACATAACACTTCTCATCTAAACCAAAAAGTTCTATTTTGGTCTCATCTGTCCACAAAATATTTCTGCAGTAGCCCTCTGGCTTGTCCACATGATCTTTAGCAAGCTGCAGCCATTACATTACATATACATTTATTCATTTAGTAGACACTTTTATCCAAAGTGACTTACAATTGATGAATACAATAAGCGATTCGTCATTAAGAGGCAAATCAATTCAGGAAGTGCTTGTAATACAAATTTTCAGGCATCAGATTAGTACAAGCTAGGCAGGGAGAGATTAAGGAAAGAGAAAGCAAAGTTTTTTTTTAATTTTTTATTTTTTAAGTTGAAGTCAAATGGTGACAAAAGAGATGAGTTTTCAGGTGTCGCTTGAAAATTTGGGGAGGGAAGTTTATTCCACCAGCCAAGAACAATGAACGAAAAAGTTCTGGAAAGTGATTTTGTGCCTCTCTGTGATGGTACCACGAGGCATCGCTCACTCGTAGATCTCAGATTTCTGGAGGGGATGTAGTTCCTCAAAAGTGAGTGGAAGTAGGAGGCTGCTGAGCCTGTGGCAGTTCTACATACAAGTATCAATGTCTTGAACTTGATGCGAGCTGCAACCAGGAGCCAGTGCAGGGAGATAAACAGAGGCGTGATGTCGGCCCTTTTGGGTTCTTTGAAGTCCAGGCGTGCCGCTGCATTCTGAATCATTTGTAAAGGTTTGACTGTGCATGATGGAAGTCCAGCCAGAAGAGCATTGCAGTAGTCCAGTCTAAAAATGACAAGGGCCTGGACAATAAGCTGTGCAGCATTCTCTGTTAGGAAGGGTCTGATCTTTCTGATGTTGTGCAATGCAAACCTGCAAGATCGAGCAGTTTTTGCAATGTGGTCTTTGAAAGTTAGCTGGTCATCGAAGATTACACCAAGATTTTTGACCGAACTTGATGGGGTAATTGTTGATGAACCTAACTGGATGGTGAAATCATGCTGTAGAGTTGGAGTGACAGGGAAGACAAGAAGCTCCGTCTTTGCCAGATTGAGCTATAGGTGATGTTCTTTCATCCATGCCGAGATGTCCGCCAGGCAGCCTGAAAACCTTGCAGCTACCGTTGGATCATCTGGTTGAAATGAGAGATAGAGCTGTGTGTCATTACCATAGCAATGGTAGGAGAAACCATGTGCCTGTATGATGGGACCCCCTGATGTAGTGTATATGGAGAAGAGGAGGGGTCCAAGAACTGATCCCTGAGGAACTCCAGTGACCAGTTGATGTGCTTTGGAAACCTCCCCTCCCCAGGTTACCTTGAAAGACTTACCAGTGAGATACCAGCGAACTAGCGAAGTGGAATCCCTGTGATGCCCAATGATGCGAGGTTGGACAGGAGGATCTGATGAGTCACAGTATCAAAAGCGGCAGATAGATCTAGCAGAATGAGAACTGATGATTTGGAATCAGCTTTTGCAATCCGCAAGGCTTCAGTGACTGAGAGTAGCGCAGTCTCAGTTGAATGTCCACTTCTGAAACCTGATTGGTCAGCGTCCAGTTGGTTATTCTGTCAAAGAAATGACGATACCTGATTGAAAACGACTCATTCAAGTGTTTTCACTATGAATGAAGGAGAGACAGGTCTGTAGCTATCTGTAAGTGAAGTGTTTAATGTAGGTTTTGTGAGCAGTGGGGTTACCCAAGCCTGCTTGAATGCGGTGGGGAAAATGCAGATGGGCAGCAATTTTCTTTTTGGAGAGCAGTGGCTTTCTCCTTGCAACTCTACCATTCACACCATTGTTGTTCAGTGTTCTCCTGATGGTGGACTCATGAACATTAACATTAGCCAATGTGAGAAAGGCCTTTTAGTTGCTTAGAGGTTATCCTGAGTTCCTTGCGGACTGTTACATGCAGGGGCGCCTGAGGTCCACGGAGATCTCCTTTGTTTGTGCCATGATTTACTTACACAAACATGATCAGACTTTGAAAGAGCCCTGTTCTAAAGCAGGGAAAGCATTGACACCTTGATAATTATTCCACTGAATGAAAACACCTCTTAACAGATGGATTCTAATTTCACCTTCAAATTAACAACGTATCCTAGAGATTCACTAACTTTTGCAAGGCACAGTTATGTAATACTGGATCATTTTTTCTATAAATACGTTTTTTGCTGTTCAAAGTGATTTTTTATATTCAAGGACTCATGCTTCTTGTGTCTGAACAATTAAAGACAAATCTGAAAAATGTCACGTCTTTGTGCTTTAGGAAGTTATATTATGAGCATGATGTTCTCTAAACTGCTGGATAATACAAGTTTGTTCAAATGGTAGAGTGTGGGGTAATTTGAGCCAAATGTCCTGTGGTAAGTTGAGCCAGTGGCTCACCCATTCTTATGATTATAAAGTGTTATTTTATTGTATTTATACCAAACATTTTTGATTTTGTTCTTTGTTTTTAAACTTGATTTTGTTCTGAATTTTAAATGGGCCTTGTTTATGAAAATTGGCCATTGAAGTTTTTATGAAATTGTATATCCCTGCCAAATTTCAAAGTGGGATGTTGAGTACTGTTAGCCCAGTTATTTAAGGTCAATTGCAGTCTATTTATTTATTAATTTGAACTTTTTGTTCTGAAATTTTTACATAATTAATTAAAAAGGCCTTCGGAGTTGTGAACTATATCTTTAAATAAAACCTTTGGATGGTCAGTCCATCACAAGGCTCACACATAGATTTTAAGAAGTCATGTTTATTGATATAGTATGAGGTGAAAATGTTCACTTCTGCATAATCAGTGGCACTCCATGTGGCTCAACTTACCCTCTCCCTAGGCTCAATTTACCCCTCACTGGGGGCAAGTTGAGCCAAGAGACCACTTTTATTTATTTATTTATGGAAACCCATGTTTAGAAAGCAGCTTATTTTAGATCCAAAGTAATTATCCCAAAGGATGCACCACATCCTGAAATTTATGTACAAATTTAAGTTTGACCCATGACCGTCATGTGCTCATTTTAAACACTCCGTAACTGGCTCAACTCAATAAATATATATATATATATATTTACACACACACACACACACACACACACACATATACGTATACATACTTACATTAGGTATTTTTATTTGTATCTACATTTTAAGTGTTAACATGAAGGGTTTTTTTTCATATGGATTTTTTTTATTGTACTTTTAGATGTTGGTGTTCACAGTATGACTTGGGGCATAAATCATTACTATGGTAGAAGTTAGTTTAGTTTTTTCTGGTTTTGTTTACAGTTATTGGTGATGTACTTGTTGGATTTAGTAACATTTAGAAAGGGTGGAATTTGTTATACTCAGATTCATTAATGTTTTCAATAGTTCTTTGTTTTTAAACTTGATTTTGTTCTGAATTTTAAATGGGCCTTGTTTATGAAAATTGGCCATTGAAGTTTTTATGAAATTGTATATCCCTGCCAAATTTCAAAGTGGGATGTTGAGTACTGTTAGCCCAGTTATTTAAGGTCAATTGCAGTCTATTTATTTATTAATTTGAACTTTTTGTTCTGAAATTTTTACATAATTAATTAAAAAGGCCTTCGGAGTTGTGAACTATATCTTTAAATAAAACCTTTGGATGGTCAGTCCATCACAAGGCTCACACATAGATTTTAAGAAGTCATGTTTATTGATATAGTATGAGGTGAAAATGTTCACTTCTGCATAATCAGTGGCACTCCATGTGGCTCAACTTACCCTCTCCCTAGGCTCAATTTACCCCTCACTGGGGGCAAGTTGAGCCAAGAGACCACTTTTATTTATTTATTTATGGAAACCCATGTTTAGAAAGCAGCTTATTTTAGATCCAAAGTAATTATCCCAAAGGATGCACCACATCCTGAAATTTATGTAGAAATTTAAGTTTGACCCATGACCGTCATGTGCTCATTTTAAACACTCCGTAACTCTCAACACTCAATAAATATATATATATATATATTTACACACACACACACACACACACACACATATACGTATACATACTTACATTAGGTATTTTTATTTGTATCTACATTTTAAGTGTTAACATGAAGGGTTTTTTTTCATATGGATTTTTTTTTATTGTACTTTTAGATGTTGGTGTTCACAGTATGACTTGGGGCATAAATCATTACTATGGTAGAAGTTAGTTTAGTTTTTTCTGGTTTTGTTTACAGTTATTGGTGATGTACTTGTTGGATTTAGTAACATTTAGAAAGGGTGGAATTTGTTATACTCAGATTCATTAATGTTTTCAATATTGCTTGCTTCTTACAGTTCTCCTTTCTCACTGGGTGTTGAGATTTATGTGAAGCCATAGCATCCTCCAAGTCATAAATACTCGTTGTCATGATTTTGCTATCATTCTGCGTTTGCTTTTTTGAATGTGTGTCCTGGATTGCGAATGTCATTAGGAGGTAACAAATGTAATCTTCTTATTTTGCTTAAATTTTTTTTTATTATTATTTATTTATTTCATGGATATATGTGCTGATGTTTGTCATTTTCAAATTCATGATGAGATTAAAACAAAGCTATACTTTTACAAACACCACCATGTTCTGATCATTACAAGGCGTATTGACCTCCTGTGGCGCTGTCCGTGGTGCTGATGTGTTGGGTAGGAACTGTACTGTAGCATGTTCAGTTTTGAAAGAAAGTTTGTATTTGGGTTGCTCATCGGATGTGTTCTTGTGTTTCAGTGTATAACGTTATAACGCTCACTTTATCACAATTCACAAATCGTGTATTAAGTGTACTTGGACAACACCTGAAGTTATTATTTTCATTTCATTAAAGGAACGATTTAGATTTTATGGTGTGTTTAGGAAATATGTTAATATTTGTTTTATAAATCTATGAATTAACATCTCACTTAGTCCTCATGGTGTCGCTGTTGACCTTTCCTTACCATTTATTTGTGTTATCTCCACCCATTTTGCGATATCTGCTGAATGCTCGTCCAGTGTCTGCACAGAGATGGTCTTTAGTCTTTGTTGAAAGAGCAGAATATGGAATTCTGTTCAAACTGATATTTATTAGTTCTTATTTACTTATCGTGCCTTTTTTATCGAGTAGCCGATTTTTTTGTGCACAACGAAGAATGATGCAGGAAGGGTTCTTTCTTTTCTTTTCCATCTTGTTTGTGGCGCACACCACTTATGGAGACGTGAGCTATTCTTTTCCGGAGGAGATGAAACGCGGATCTGTGATTGGAAATATAGCAAAGGATCTCGGGCTCAATGTGAACAGACTGTCATCTCGTAAGGCCCGAATTGATACTGAAGGTAACAGAAAACGATATTGTGACATTAATCTGAATACTGGAGAACTGACCGTAGCGGAGAGAATTGACAGAGAGGGGCTTTGTGGAAAGAAAGCTTCATGCGTTTTAAATCAAGAACTCGTGCTGGAGAATCCTTTAGAATTACGTCGTATCAGTCTTCTTGTTCAAGATATAAATGATAACAATCCTTTTTTTGGTAAAGGTGTAATTGATATGGAAATCAGTGAATCCGCAGTTAAGGGCAAACGATTCTTACTTGAAGAAGCAAATGATGCGGATATTGGGCAACATTCTGTACAAAGCTATTCTATTCAAGATAATGAATATTTTCATTTATCAGTGCAAAGTAACTCTCTTGGAGAGAAATACGCCGAAATAATTTTAAATAAAGAGCTGGATCGTGAGCAACAAAAAGATCTGACATTAATTCTCACTGCGGTAGACGGCGGGACTCCACCGAGATCAGGTACTGTAGCCATACACGTCACTGTGCTGGATGCTAATGATAATGCTCCAGTCTTTAGTCAGGCCGTCTATAAAGTCAGTCTGCCTGAAAATTCTCCTCTAGATACTGTAGTGGTGACAGTGAGCGCTACTGATGCTGACGAGGGACAAAATGGAGACGTGACATATGAATTTAGTCATGTTATGGAAGGTTTCAAACAGTTGTTTTACCTTGATCGGAAGACAGGTGTCATCAGCATAAAAGGTCCAGTAGATTTTGAGGAAGAAACCACATTTAATCTGCGAATAATAGCTAAAGATGGTTCAGGTCTAACATCTTACTCGAATGTTATAATCAGCATAAGTGACATTAATGATAACTCTCCTATACTAATAGTAAAATCTCTGAATAGCCCGATACCTGAGAATGCATTACCCGGTACAGAGGTTGGCATCATTAATGTGCAGGACAGAGACTCTGAGAATAACGGACAGGTGCGCTGCTCCATTCAGCAAAACGTCCCATTTAAACTCGTACCTTCAATCAAAAATTACTATTCTCTGGTGACCACAGGTGAATTAGACCGCGAGCTGCTCTCTGATTATAATATTACAATTGCTGCTACTGACGAGGGCTCTCCGCCTTTATCTTCCACTAAGAATATTCACCTGACTGTAGCTGACGTGAATGATAATCCACCTGCATTTCAGGAGCAGAGTTACAGAGCTCATGTTCAAGAAAATAACAAACCGGGCTCGTCTATTTGTTCAGTGTCAGCTACAGACCCGGACTGGAGACAGAATGGCACTGTAGTTTATTCTCTGTTGTCCTCTGATGTCACTGGCGCACAGGTGTCCTCCTTTCTATCCATTAAAGGAGA